>NC_081830.1:69244964-69548007 GCF_030867095.1 Alligator mississippiensis
TTCCCTTCCTGTTTCATGAAGAGGTGCTATTAAACATCTGTCACTCGTATGATAAGATGAGGTAGGAGTTCTGTGAAGAGGTGGTTTTGGCTGGATGCATAACAATGAGAGCTCCTAAGAAGATTATCCTGTACTCAGCTTATATGGGAAAATACCATTTTGATATATATATATATATATATATATATATATATATATATATATATATATTTAAAGTTTGCATCTATGATCATGAAACTTCTGGTGGAAAAAAAATAATTTCCCGACTTTTATATTGGTAACATTTGAGAGATTTTAATTTTAATGTCATTTTATACTGGTTTTATATTATTTTGGGACATGTTTGAAGTGCTGCATAATGTGAAAACTAACAAAGTTGTGTCATTACGTATTTACTACTGATGTCACAATTAGGAAGTCATTTTAATTATTTAATTTTTAAAGATTTTGAAGACTGCTGTTGCTTTCTAAAGATTAATTTTCTCTAGCAAAGTGGAACTGAGAACTGTTAGTATAGTCTTGAGTTTATACTTTGAGCTAGAAATACTAAACACAGTGCATAAATTAAAAAACAAACTAAGATATTTTAATAAAAAAAGAAAACTTGTTTCTCCAATTAGTATGCTAAAGACTAAATTCATGATGAAATTTAGGCACCTTGCTAACCAAAGTAATCTTCAGCCTGAATTAAGTATCTTAAGATTCTATGAAATATACTTCTAAGAAGCAATATACAGAATGTTGAATGTGACCCTGACTGCCAATCAATAGGACATACTGAGAGCAGGACTGGTAGAAAGTTACGTCTTTCCCTCACGCTAGAGACTTACAATCTTTTGAAATAGTTATTGAAGTCTCTTTGGTTAAAACTGAACCTTTCATTTAGAACTAAGAAAAGGTGTAGCAGGATCTCGCTCTCACGCTCTCTCTCCCCCAATTGTGCAATGGTTAGAGCAGTTGTGCAGGATTTGGAATAGCTGGATTCCATTTTCTTCTCTTTTTGGGAGTATTCAAACCCACAGGTCAAGATCCCAAGAGCATACCCAAAACATCAGAAATAAGGGATAGTTGAAAGTAGTGATGCTATTTCCTGGAGCTTCTGTGAAGTAGATATTGATCCCTTTATTTTAGCAATGAGAAAACTCAGATGTGAAGAAAGAGTTTACATAGGAAATGTAGCTAAAATACTTTGGTTCACAATTTGATCCCCTCACCACAAAGGTCACTCCTTATCCTGCAATATAAAGTAAGCTCACCCAAAAGAAAAATCATTCTCAATGTCTATGTTTTGTAATAAATGTGCCCAACACATCAAGCTGTAACAAGCAATTAGGGTATGGGGAGAATTAAATCTGCAGTCTGGCATGGCAGGAAGCAGAATTGCAGGGATCCTGCAGATCCCATTGCACCTTCAGTTGCATATCTGCTAGGGCCTTACAGAAATACAAAGTAGGTATAAAGTGGTAGCAAAGCAGAACAAGCACAATATGTTTTGTAGGACCTGATATATACAAATTATATTAATTCAGTTCTCTGCTGTTTTCATGACCCTCATCACTACAGCTTCTGAAGAGCTCCCTCATTAATTAAAGAACAAAGACATTTCTTTCAAATAGAAACTGTTATGTTACCTATACATTTCTGTTAACAGTGCCCTAAATCTTACATAAATGAATATACTCTTCATTCATTTACTGTTGTTAATGACTTTCCATTTGATAGGCTTATTCCTGAGTGTTTGTAGAATGCTATATCTATGAGAAGCTAGGCCCCTAGCTGATATATCTGCTTTTTCTTTTTCAAAAACTTTCATATCAGTCCTGATTAAACAAAAGCACTTCTATGTTGTACATGTTAGAGTTGGATCTGCTACTCTTAACAACATTGAGTGATTTCATTGGAATCAGGTAGGAGACTCCTTGACTCTTTCAGTTGTCACTTAAAAATGCTCATTTCTGATTTGCATCTGCTTTTTTGGCTATGGATAAACCTATTCCTTAACTGTTTTAAAAAGGAGTTGCCATTGAGGACTGTACATCACCTGTTGTGATGTGATTGTTACCTCTGCATGCAAATTTTCTTAACCACTGTAACTTTAACCCTGAGTGAAGCAGGATCAAAGTTGCATTCATCTTCCTATACTTGAATCACTATAGAAGTATGTATAAGTAACTACTACATTGTAACGGCTGCTATTGGCATTATTTTATATCATTGCAATTATTGCATCTGACTTCATCACTAAGACTCTCTCCCACTCAGTTATTATCTTAATAATTTAATTATATTAATGTTATTGTAATATATTTGGCTAAATTTACATATAGCATAATACTTTTCAGTTCAATGGGGTTATTCTAAGCATAACTTTGTCCTCAGATCCATATACAATTCTCTCCCCACAACGATTTACACCCTATTTTGCTTTCAGTAATGTTTTGCTATCCCTGACATCTGTTGATGTTTCTTACTGCTCTTTTTTCTATGTTCAGGAGCAGTGTTTGTGGGCATCTTGCTTTGCTTTCAGGCATACCATTCCATTAACCTGATCAGCTGGTACTGCATTCAGGACCACATGCAAAGCTGCAGCCTTAGATTCCTGGTATTGGCTTAATAAGCTACATAATGTAATCTTCTACCAGTCATAGTCATGTGTTCCTTAGGAATGTCTAGTTTGTCATTGTCATAACATTTAAGTTCAGTTAAGCTTTCTTTCATTCTTTCTCCCACGTGAATCAGAGAAGAGGCATCTAAGTGGAAAGTGTGTAGAAAGCAGCCAGGTAAGCAAGCAGCTCAAGTGCTGTAGACCTGTTTGAATGGAAATAAATGTGTTTGAGTGAAGGCACAGTGAGTTCGTGAACTGAGTTCATAATACGTTTTGAAAAGAAAGTTGGATCTTCTCATGTAAAGGATTTCAGCAGATACATGTGTTGTTTTGTCATAAAGACCTAAAGCTTTGCTGAAAAATATTCATTTGAGGGGGAAAAAAATCTCATTGGGGGTGGGAGGAAAGTCTTTCAATGTAAATTAAAATGTATGTTAAGTTATCAAATATGTTTGTAAATGCTGGGGCTCCTAAATAGGGAGTACTTGCGAAATGTCTCAGATAGGTCTTTCTGTTATATTCACCATTTATTTTTTCATGATAAGAGTATTGCCATCAGTTTTTTGTGTCTTCTCTAACTCCCCCACCCCCCAATATTTGGGACTAGGGCCTCAGAAACACTATTTGAAGCTATTATTTCTGAGTGGTAGAGTATACCATTGAAGACAATGTACAATTATTTCATGTCAGAATGAAATCTGCTTGCCCTTGCTTTGTTTAAGTTCAGTTTAACAACTGCTATATCCTCTAGAGGTGTGGCAGTTGCTAATTAAGTAAGTTCAAACTGTTCTTTCCATTATTACCTTTTTTTCTTCCTTTTTTAATTACTCTGTAGTTTCTTAAACTAATTCCTTCTGGGCTGAAAGCTTTCATACTTTGTCATTCCATAGGTAGAATGGAAATCACCCCTGTATAGGGGGCCTTCTCACTTGTTCCTTGAAAAGTTATTTACACTAGGGATAAAACATGCAATTGTTTCCCTACATCCTGGTTAGAAATTTTGTGCACTTATGACTTGTATATGAATTAGGAAGTTGTCTTGTACTTCTCATTGAGCTCTGTTCACCTTAGGCAAAATTAGGAGCAGTCTTAAGTTTGTAAAGCTATTACTTATAAAGATTGAGTTCAGTAGAACTGCTCACATGTTTTTAAACTTGGCATATGCAAAAGTTTACACATTCAACAGTGATTTGCTAAGAGCATTTTCCCAAAATTCAATTAGTTTTATTTTTTAAACTGAAATAAGAATTGAACAGGGGAGGGAAAGGGGATAGTTTAAGAGACTGGTAATGAAACTCTCTTCTTTCTAGATAACTAGTTTATTCCTAGTTGAGGTTGATCTTGAGTAAAAGCTGTTACCCCACAACAGGTTTTTTGGTGGTGAGTGTAAATATATATGTATATGTATCTGCTATGTTTTTTCAAGATGTTGGAAATTCTTTTGAACCTGCCTATATGTTTCTTATGCAAAATAGGAAAGCTAATTCCATATTAAATTTGAGAAAACAATATGTAAAACAAAGTACATGTTTAAGACAATGCCTCAATTTCACCTTGTACATGTTATGATAATTCTGATTCTGAAGACAAAGGACTGATTTAATAAGATCAAATGTGATCACAAATGCAGTGCCTGTAAATTGGTGAAATGAGGTTATGCTGCTGTAAATCAAGTCTCTTTGTGGAAATGGATTTAGTCTATTGTTGCAGAAGAGTACATAGTCTCAGACTGCCTTAAGATGTACTTGCATTGCCCAGCAATGTGCATCAGACCTTCTTTTGCACATACACGTGCATATTTGGAGTTAGTTTTGTTTAACTAATCCTGATCAGGTGATGCTTAATTTTGCAAAGCTAAAAACAAGTTGATTTAAGGCCTATTTTAATTCAGCTTACAAAAGTTTGAGGATGGAGAGAGAGAATTCATAACAAGACTCTGTTGTATGTTGGTGTGGCAGAGCACCTAGCAGCGGAACAGCCTGCAGGTGGCTGCACTCCCCAATCAGGCATCATATGGCTGGCAATATTTCCTGATTGGGGAAGAAGGCTCAGCTGCTGGCAATAAGTGCAGGCCTGAGCAGGGGAGCCAGCAGTTTGCTGGCTGTAGCCATAGGGAGAATGTTGCCTGGCCGGTGCCTTTCCTCACAACATCTTGGAGGTAAGGGCAGGACTATGGGGATGGCAGGAGTCTCCTGGTCCTGGGGCATGATGTAAAACTATACCCTGCTGGGGTAGGATGGTGTGGTGGGGCTGCCCATGGCAGGGTGGTCCCCAGGAAATGCCATGCCAGTTGTCTCCCCAGTGAAAGGCAAGTATGGGGTGCCTTATAGCCCCAGCCCCCACAACCTGGTGCGTAACCCAGATGTAGGGCCAGGCCGACCTAGGGAGAGGCACCTGAGTCCCAGTGAGGGGGCAAGTGTGTGTAGAGGCCTGCAAAGAGTAGTGTTCATGGTGATGGCCTGAAGGACTGTGTGTAAGGTGTGCAGAGTATGGTCTGCTGAGGCAGACTTGAAGGGCTGTACAGGGGCACTCAGAGTAGGTTCACAAGGGTGACCTGAAGGGTCACCCATACGCAAGGGTGACCCATACGCATGGGCTGTCCCCACAAGAGCAACAACATGAGTATAAAGCCCTAGTGAGATGGCATAAATGGGAGGCCCTAGTATAAGGGCATATAGTCCTGGGGAGGGGACAGAATGGCCACAGTAAGTACGGATGCCTGAGGCTGCATTTGGGCCAGAGGCCAAGTGGTATGGCTCATCAAGGGAGGTGGCAGTAGTAAATAGTGGGTAGTTTGGGCCAGTGGAACCTAGTATTTTGGAAGCTATCTGTGCAGCATGGGACATGGTATAGGGGAGGTCAGAGCCATGTTTAGTGCCCTGGGCATTGGGACTGGCCTCATGATGGCCCCCATCACAGTTGGTTTGGCATTTCTTGAGTTTTCTTTCTCTAAACAGATGTTTGCACTCAAGACTGGAATAGATAAGAAACATAGTCCTTGGTACCAGCTTGTGGATATGGGACTGTCAAATCAAGCAAGGCAGGTAGTAAAGCACTAACCCAAAGATCAAAATAACATCTTATTTTGATGGATAACTGTTCTGATATACGGTCTCTAGTCAAACTGCCTTAGGTATCAGGTTCTACAGGTCTCACTTAAATGCTACTTACTGTGCCCCAGAATTTTTCTTATGTTGATATATTAAATTTGAAATTAATTTGGGGAATATTCTAGTCTAGTGGAAAAGAAACATTTGTTTTCAGCTGTATTACATACATGTCAATAGATCTTTTTGCTCAGTGATCCACAAAAAGGAATCTTGTTTTCCTCCTCAAATCTCTTTTCATATAACAGATTCAGTGTACTCTTCCTGAACTATACAAAATTGCTAAAACAAGTGTGGGTATAAAAGTGGTCATCCTTCACCTGGCATTTTTGTCAGGTAATCTAAACTGTTGCAATAACAACTCTATCCAAGACTTATGTGTTGAGTGAAATGATCAGTGATATAAAAATAATGGTGTTTTTGGAAGGCCCTGTGAGCTGTAGGTATGTATAGCAATTTGGAAGCAGCTATAAACTTTGTTATATCAAGAAAGAGAAACTATTACTTCCTCCAAGAGCTTACTGTAGGAATAGACTAGTCAGGATCAAACCTGGGAATCTGAATTCCAAGATCAGAGCCTGCTCTTAGCATTCTAGTTCTTGTGAGAAGTTTGACATTTTGCCCCCAACCCTTACCTCAAAGTGCACCTACCTGCACTTCCTTCAGGCATACTTCCTACCTTGGAGGCAGTCTATCCTCTTTATCAAGCACAATTTCTTTGGTAGCTTTCCATTGGTCAACTGACTTTTCACTATCTCTAATTGAGGTTGGAGATCTCTAATTGAGGTTGGAGATTTCTGGGCAGACTTAAGTATTGCATTAGTGAGAGTGGCAGGTAGAGTTCCTGTAGGCACCAGTTGATACAGTACATTTTTAAACTCCCTTTCTTTAGTCTGGTATACTTTGGGAGATAGTGTGTTAATTCAGGAGGGTGATTTGGGCTAGGCATAGACATTCAAAAAGCCTGAACTGGAATTGATCCAAGTTACGCAGTTTTCTGTAGTTTAGTTTACTAGCCAACAGAACACACATTCACCCTTGGGTGGTGGTGGGGACCATAGACAATGGAAGGCTGGGGCTAATGGGGCTTAGCACCCCCCCCCTCCCCTCCTCCCAGCTAATTTTGTGGCAGTGGGCAACAGCAGCAGTACTATGATGCCACTGTCCCATAACACCTGGTGCCATTCCTCCATCGCTGCATATAGTACCAGTGTGCACCAGCCCTGCAATGGCCCTGTGGGAGGGAGGTGTGGGAGTCAGCCCCCACATATAATACTTACTCATCCTTCTTCAATAATACTTTCTCCTGCTGCCAGTAGGGAGGGCAAATCTTAGACTGGTTTAAAAATGGCATAACACAGTCTGTGTGTGCTGGACTTCTGTTATGTTACAGGGATAGACCAGTTTACAATCACTTATACCCATAAAATGTGATGTCTGTACCTGGCCTTGGGGTCAGTTCTCTAAATTCAGTCATTGTACATTCAGCTACAGTAACTATTTAACAAAACATAATATTTGATCCAAGTAACTTTTAATGATTCTTTCCTAATCAGCTGCAGTGATATGTGGATATTTGTTTCTAGCATGTAACAATATCTGAATGCTTTAGTCTGTGTTTCCCTAGACTGAGTGAAGACTATTTATAAGCAGGCTGATCAACACTTACAATAAAGTTAAAAAGCACAAAGCAGCAATGTAATTCAGAAGCATTACTATATGTCATAATGAAATACTTCCTCAGTTCCCCAAGATGGTTACTCTCTGTGTAAAGTTATTTACAACAGATCAAATAAGTTTTAGAATGTTTATATGAAAAATCATAGCAAATATTAATTCCAAAATACCTAGCTTCAGTGCTCGGCAGTGGGCTCACTCTATTCCCAATGCAAATTCTAGCAGAGGTCAGCTGATATTGAAAATATCACTTAATTTATAAAAACAAATGAAAAAGAAAAGAGCTCCATTCTCTAATGGTAGATGAGGCCCACTTTCCAAACAAGTGCGTTAGAAGCACAGACAGAAGTGCAACTCCCCACTGTAATGTCTCTTTGGGGGGTCTTATAGTCTACTAGATTGCTGTATGGATTTAGTTTCTTATTGTTACCAGAGCAATGATAACTATTTCTAAACATTAGAATGCAGTGATTCCCAAGAAAATGGGCAGAAACATTGAATATGTCTACAGCGTTGCTGCCTTGCCATGTCAAGCGTGCTCCGGCCACCCAGGCTTCCTCCATGTGCAACAGTCCTGAAAATGCAGTAGAGAAGCCATGCTGTGGCTCTCAAGATCTCCCAATGCACTCTAAAGGTCTCTGTCTCTGTTGTGTTCAAGAACAGTGGTAAGAGACACCCTTAGAATGGCTTCACCACCTCATTTCTGGAACTGGAGTAGGTGCAGGCACTTGGGGCCTGCTAGAGGGCAGTGCTCACTAGTGTGCAGTGGAAGTTGGATAGCTGCACCCACTTCTGATCTAGGAGCCCAGAGGTGGAAAAACAAACAGGGAAAGATGGTGCGTGTGTATATGTGCATACATATTCTAAAGGCTCCAGCTTTTTCTTATCTGCCTCTATGCCTCCTTTGGTACCTACAAAATGATGGTCCATATCCTCAGCTACTGTAAAGTGCAACAGCTCTAATGAAGTCAATGGAGCTGATATGATTTACATCAGCCATCAGTCTGGCCCTACATTTTTAAGAAACCTGCAGCTGAGCAGATTACAGGATCATTCCAGTTTTCAAAGGAAACCACCGTTCAATTCGGCTTGAAATCAATGGGCTGATTCTAATGAATTCACTTGTAAGACACAGTACATTGAGCTTAAGGGAGCATTACTAACAGACCTGGATTTCTTACATCGGGGTCATGTCCTACTAAAGCGTTACTAGGAAAGAAAAAAAAAAAAAAGAGAGAGTCTACTAAAAAAGAAAGTAATAGAAAAAAGTTGCAGTGAAAGAATGTTTAGGTTGTACTTTTAATCAGTGGATGGAAATGCACAGGTTAGGAGCTAATAATACTTCCAATGCCCTTTGCTACAGTGTCACAATGTGATGCCAACTTCATTATTTTACTATTCCCATTGTTCCTAATTACTTTATGTGGAAACTTTATGTAGACAGATAATTTATAGACCAATATAAGGAGGAGGTCCTTTCTCTGAAGATGTTGGCAGTAAATCATTTTGGACACCTACAGCCAGATCTTCCTCAGTTGTTCAGTTCACCGAACACATTGACTTCAATGGAAGTGTGCTGAAAATCTGTTGCTTGATTTCTGCGCTTAGTTATAAACAGGGATCCTGTTTTCTCTGATTTAAAAAAATCCCCAATTTTTGGTTTAAAAAAAGTAACCCCAAATCCACATTTTTCCATGATTAAAATGAAACACCACTAATATATAAATATATTAGTGGTGTTTCATTTCAATCACAGAAGAATGTGGATTTGGTGTAGCTTTTTTTAAAAACAAAAATTGGGGATTTTTTTTTTTAAATCAGAGAAAACCAGGATCCTTAGTTTGTAAAGGAAACATTATTATTTTAGCATGCTTCTCACCTGAAAATCAGATCATCATCCACTTAAAATCAAGATATCTTTCTTGCATAATGAATGCAACAGGGTTTAGCTACTTGTAATAAAATAAAGCAGTTTCTGAGCTCGGTCTAAGGTGGTGAAAGAAGTGCATATTAAGGATATTTGCAATGATTAAACCTTTTCATAATTACAAGACTAATTATTACCACATCTGGCAGTGAGTGGGGAGGTGGGGGAGGAAGGCTTACTCCAATCAAAATCAAATGATAAAACCAAAATTAATTTGAAAGATTAACCTGAAGGGAAAAAATCAAGGAAACCTCAAGATTATAGAAACTATCAAAGAAATTTACAAAAACAAATATTTTTCAAGTGTTAGAGTGATGAAGCTATCATTGTCCAGGAAGTATGAAGGAGACAAGGATTTCTGTGGGTGATATCTTTTATTGGACCAACTGCTTGGCTGGGATAGATTTAGACAAACTTTCAAATGCAATGCATTCAGGCGACCTGAAGGAGCATGCACTAAAACAAAAATCTCTCGCATCACATGTGAGTGCCATATTACCAGGGTATTGGCTATTTTGAGGAAGTTTTCTCTTCTTTGTGTCTCTTGTATTTCATTCTGATGTGGTAGGATAAATCTTTTAAATCTTGAAAATTTCCATAGGATCAGAATGCCATTTTGTGCTTGGCTCAATTCCAAAGTATAATGAATGTGATAAAATGTAGCTGGTGCTGGAGTATTCCAGAGAGAGTCTGATGTTGGGGTGATGATTATTGAATTTGTGATGGAAATCAATTAGGGATTTCAGGTTTTCAGTCCAAACAATTAAGATGTCATCTATATATCTTAGGTACAGTGTGGGTTTGATGGTGCAGTTCTTGAGGAATTCTTCTTCCAGGTGGCCCATAAAAAGGTTGGCATGTTGTGGGGCCATTTTGATGCCCATAGCTTTGCCCATGTTCTGGGGGAAGTGTTGGTTATTGGAAGTGAAGTTGTGTGTGAGGATGAACTGTATAAGTTCAGTAATAGATTTAGGTCTGTACTCTGCATTGTAAATTTGCTCTTGTAGATATGTAAGGCAGGCTTGGAAGCCATCCTAGTGTGGGAGGCTGGTATATAAGCTGGTAACTTCCATGATGGCTAGGAGGGTATTGCTGGGAAGGTGGTCTATGTATTTTTTAAGTTTTTGTAGAAATTCTGTTGTGTCTCAGACAAAACTCACTCTTTGGGTGACAAGAAGTTTTAGGATGGATTTGATGAAACCTGATGTTTACTCAGTTAGAGTTCTGTGGTTGGATACTATAGGTCTGCCTGGGCTCCCTTGATTGTGGATTTTAAGGAGCGTGTAAAAAGTCCCAGGTTTGGGTAGTGGGGGTTCAAGTCCTGTAGTTTTTCTTGTAGCTTATGTGGAAATGATTTGATGGTGGTTTTGAGTTTTAAGGTGAAAAGGCATATGTAGAGTAACTCAGGCCAACATCCTAATTCTGCTTCAGGAAGTTATTTGAATGTGTGTGGGAGAGGTGGTACGTGCAGGTGACTTTTTTTCTTTCCATGTACTGTGGCAGAAAGGAAAGGTAAATGCCTTGGATCAAGATAGATTTAGAAACATTTTATCTTCTTAGAAGAAGAGAATATATGATGAGGGTGGACGACAGTGGGACTGGGAGTGGGAAGAGATGGTAACTTTCTAGAAGAGAGAGATTCTTTCCCACTTGACTGTAAACGTTCTCTCTGTATTTGTCTCTCACCCATCTTTTTCTTTCTGTTTTGTTTTCTCTCTTTAAATCTGTCAGTATTTTAAACTACAATTTATTGCCCTCAATATCAGCTTTCATTGAGAGAAGTGTAAGTCTCCATAATTTATTGTTTTTGAGATTAGGGCTGCATTTTGGTCACCAAGCAGCAGAATACGCCATGAAGGAAAACTGAAGTTTACTCTGATGAGGACAAACTAATAAAACAACTACTGATTTTAATTTTAGTTGGGTTGTGATTTAAATGAGTAATACTCAATTTTTATGGTGTCTTTGGGATACTATTCTGACATTTCTAGTGATCTACATAAACTTTCACTACCCCATAACAGTTTATTAAGCTACAGGGTCTTCATAAATATGCAGCTAGCTTAATAAGATTGTCTACCATGATTGCTCATCAATTTGGTATTGAAAGGGCACCAATCTAGTCAATAAAATGTCTAAGGTCTGCATATTTTCAGAGTTTATTTTATTGTAAAGAGTCAATAAAATGTTAGAATAATAGACTCACATTACTTATGCTATTTCTCTATTCAGCCTTGTAGCCTTGTTCTGTTGGTATTAGTTATATATATCAAACCTATAAATGGGTTTTAAATGTGTGAGTTGGAGTTGGAATAATTTTATTAATCCAATTAGTACGGTTCTGAACACCGAGAGCAATTTCTGATGAACAAAGTAGTAAGAATCAATTTTCAATGTTCCATTGTTTTGTTTTGAAATGTTGTTACCAAGTCAGGAATGTGGTGAGACTAGGAAATGCACACATCTAATAATTACAAATACAATGTTAGCACTCCCATTAATACAGAATATTAAGAAGTTGCATAGTCTAAGCTAATATTAAGAATCTGGGTAGCATGATCACATCCCTCACCCTCTTTTTTTTTTTTACAGATGGAAAATGGTTTCTTCCAAATGTACCAATTCATTCTTTGCCTGTACCTCTCTGAAGCTTTAGTTTTGAGCCTTTTTTTTTTTTTATAAAATTAATACCAAAGCCACTGTTAGGAAATGTTTTCCCTGAAATACAGATACATCCTTAGTGTACAGTCTCTTGGTACTTTAGGATTGTTCTGGGAGAGTTTTATTATAACTTTTACTTTGCATCCAACAATAGAAACTTACGAAAGCCAATTAATGGTTTCCTCAAAGTTTTTCAGAACTCCTATACCATATATGAAGAATATCATGCAATGTATGCTTCCCTAAAAAAGACTAGGACTGCTTAAATTAGGCTTACATTGAATATTCTAGGAATAAAAGTGAGATTTGCTCTTGAACTAAATGTGAACAGAATCCGAACTGAAACTGAAATATTATTTTGATTCAGGTGAACTTTTATAGAACTGGTATCAACCTCAACTCCATTATGCTATCAATGGGGCCAATCTTTGAAGAAAAGTGGAATGACCTTTAAACAAAGCAAAAACAAAAGGTGAAATTCTGGTCCCACCGATTTCCCCATTGACTTTGTTAGACCCAAGATTTCTTTCCAAGTGTTCAAGTAGGAACAAAATAGGAGCAGTAGGACAATAGGACATTTCACTTCTCTGCTCCTTTCCCTAGTACCAGGTTGTGCAGCCATGTTTCTAACGAGTTGTGCTTGAGCAATTAATTCTATTAAATTTTATCTCAAAAAATGTTCACGTACATAAGTAAGTTCCTAACTGGGCCTAAAATGTTCAAAAGAAGTAACTTTCTGCATTTCAGTAGATCCTAGATAAGCCACACAGAGTTCTGAATTTGTAATAACTTAAAACGAAAACATCTGCAAGGAGAGTCAAAGCGAGAACTTCTATTAGCACATCTAAGGCCAAGGTCATTTTGGCAACAGATAAGTCACAATTTTGGATCTGTCATAACTTTCGAGTAAGATTCTCTTCTTCCCTTTTCTAAATGCAAGCATGGTTCTCTTCTGTCCAGAAATCTGGTTCTTTGCCACTGCTACCTGAGATGAAACATCTGGAAAGTTTCATCCTCTCCCCCAGAGATCCATGCCTATTCCATAAATATAAGGCATCACACTCCGTGATCTTGGTAGAAGTATTGTCTAACCCCTCACACCTTACAATTCTGGTAATTACACAAATTAATCCTGCAATGTAAGTGGACAGTTTCTAAAATGTTTTAACAGTTCACGCATGTAGCTTGGTAAATTGAAGGAAATGGGACAGAGCCACATGAAGAAAATTGTAAAGCATCTTAATGTCTTCATCAGCAACATGGACGAGGGAGTGAAATGTACTCTGTCCAAGTTTGCAGATGACACAAAGCTATGGGGAGAAGTGGACACGCCGGAGGGCAGGGAACAGCTGCAGGCAGACCTGGATAGGTTGGACAAGTGGGCAGAAACCAACAGAATGCAGTTCAACAAGGAGAAATGCAAAGTGCTGCACCTAGGGAGGAAAAATGTCCAGCACACCTACAGCCTAGGGAATGACCTGCTGGGTGGCACAGAGGTGGAAAGGGATCTTGGAGTCCTAGTGAACTCCAAGATGAACATGAGCCGGCAGTGTGACGAAGCCATCAGAAAAGCCAATGGCACTTTATCATGCATCAGCAGATGCATGACAAATAGGTCCAGGGAGGTGATACTTCCCCTCTATCGGGCGCTGGTCAGACTGCAGTTGGAGTACTGCATGCAATTCTGGGCGCCGCAATTCAAGAAGGATGCGGATAACTTGGAGAGGGTCCAGAGAAGGGCAACTCGTATGGTCAAGGGCCTGCAGACCAAGCCCTACGAGGAGAGACTAGAGAAACTGGACCTTTTCAGCCTCCGCAGGAGAAGGTTGAGAGGCGACCTTGTGGCTGCCTATAAGTTCATCACGGGGGCACAGAAGGGAATTGGTGAGGATTTATTCACCAAGGCGCCCCCAGGGGCTACAAGAAATAATGGCCACAAGTTAGAAGAGAGCAGATTTAGATTGGACATTAGGAGGAACTTCTTCACAGTTCGAGTGGCCAAGGTCTGGAACGGGTTCCCAAGGGAGGTGGTGCTCTCCCCTACCCAGGGGGTCTTCAAGAGGAGGTTAGATAACCTCCTAGCTGGGGTCATCTAGACCCAGCACTCTTTCCTGCCTATGCAGGGGGTCGAACTTGATGATCTATTGAGGTCCCTTCCGACCCTAGCATCTATGAATCTATTAATGTACATATCTATACAAAGTATTTATTAATGGTTCCATGCTATTTTCTTCCCTAGCACAAAGGAAACAGTCACAGTAATGTTGCTCTTGGCTTCGGGTTTGGTTTGGTAGCTAGACATTTAAGTTTCAGTACTAATCTGCTTGCTGCATACATGAATGATGACTTTTAGACAAGGTCAGAAAGTAATGGGTTGCAAATTCTGTAATTTATTGTTATCTGTTTAGATGATTTACATATTCTGCTAAGCAGTGCTGTAGCAATGAAGTTTGGTGCCTGTGGCAAAGCCTGCAGTGGCCTGCCCTCGCCCCACACACAGATCTGGGGGGTATATGCCTCCCCCCATGCTTGCCCGGGAGTGCACACAGCAATGGGAGCCACCCTTTCCCCATCCCCTCCCAAATGAGCCACTCGCAACTCCATCCTGCACCTCACCCTGTCTGCACAGCACCTGTTGGCGCCCCTTGGCTTCAGTGCCTGAGGCATTCATGCTGCTCGCCCCCCCCCCCCCCCCCCGCTATGGCACTACTGCTAAGTACTTCATAGGTGTCCTCACCCTGGTATAACTGGGACAGACAAAAGTTGAATAGAATATTCAGGCAAAAAGATACAAAGAACCATAACCATATGGCTATATATCAGTGGTGGGTTGTTTGTTTTGTTTTGTGTTTTTTTTTTTTTTTGACAATTATTTTTTTCTTGGTTAGACTGTATTACTAGTGTGTCATCACCTGTGTGCTCCTCAGCCACATGGACACTACTTATTCTGATCACAGTGAGACAATTTCACCATACTGGTGAACATGTTAAGAGGCTGTGACTTGGATGACTACACGGTCTGGTGGGTGGCGAATTGGCTAGAGGGTCATACCCAGAGAGTTGTAGTGGATGGGTCGGTATTGACCTGGAAGGGTGTGGGCAGTGGGGTCCCACAGGGCTCGGTCCTTGGACTGATACTCTTCAATGTCTTCATCAGCGACTTGGACGAGGGAATGAAGTGTACTCTGTCCAAGTTTGCGGATGACACAAAACTGTGGGGAGAAGTGGACACGCTGGAGGGCAGGGAACAACTACAAGCAGACCTGGACAGGTTGGACATATGGGTGGAAAACAACAGAATGCAATTCAACAAGGAGAAATGCAAAGTGCTGCACCTAGGGAGGAAAAATGTCCAGCATACCTACTGCCTAGGAAATGACCTGTTTGGTAGCATGGAAGCAGAAAGAGATCTTGGAGTCCTAGTGGACTCCAAGATGAACATGAGTCGGCATTGTGACGAAGTCATCAGAAAAGCTAATGGCACTTTATCATGCATCAGCAGATGCATGATGAACAGAACCAAGGAAGTGATAATTCCCCTCTATCGGGCTCTGGTCAGACCCGTTGGAATACTGCGTGCAATTTTGGGTGCCGCACTTCAAGAGGGATGTGGATAACCCGGAGAGGATCCAGAGAAGGGCCACTCATATGATTAAGGGCTTGCAGGCCAAGCCCTATGAGGAGAGACTAGGGCACCTGGACCTCTTCAGCCTCTGCAAGAGAAGGTTAAGAGGTGACCTTGTGGCTGCCTATAAGTTCATCATGGGGGCACAGAAGGGAATTGGTGAGGCTTTACTCACCAAGGCACCCCTGGGGTTTACAAGAAATAATGGCCATAAGCTAGCAGAGAGCAGATTTAGACTAGACATTAGGAAGAACTTCTTCACAGTTCAAGTGGCCAAGGTCTGGAATGGGCTCCCAAGGGAGGTGGTGCTCTCCCCTACCCTGGGGGTCTTCAAGAGGAGGTTAGATAGGCATCTAGCTGGGGTCATCTAAACCCAGCACTCTTTCCTGCCATGCAGGGGGTTGGACTCAATGATCTATTGAGGTCCTTTCCGACCCTAACATCTATGAATGTATGAACCCACCGGCCCAGGCATTAACAGTGAGAAGGCAGTGGGGCTCCAACCAGCGTGGGGGAAGGTCAGGTTGGTGTCCGCATCCCATAGGTGACTGCGTGACTGAAGCGGAACAGGTCACGGGCTGCAGCCCGCAGACGGGGGGAGGTGGTGCTCTCCCCTATCCTGGGGGTCTTCAAGAGGAGGTTAGATAGGCATCTAGCTGGGGTCATCTAAACCCAGCACTCTTTCCTGCCTATGCAGGGGGTCGGACTGTATGATCTATTGAGGTCCCTTCCGACCCTAACATCTATGAATTTAATGAAAACCATTAGTATTACACTGCTACTCAGCTTTTTCTCCTTTGGCACAGTTGTGTTTTTTGACTCTGACCCATAGGAAGATGACACGGGGGAGACTTCAAGGTTTAGGATGTCTTATGCTAAAGTAAATGTTATTTTTCCTTCCTTACTAAAGGTGTGACACATGAGGGAACATACTCCTGGAGACTGGAGTTTCTGGGGAGCCCCACCATTTAACATTTTTACTATGAGCAGGAAACACATGTCTGTAGGTTTGTCTTCAGTGATTCATTACTTTGCTGCTTTTGTTCTGGGAATGAGCGGGGAAAGCACTCATGGTGCTTATGGTGGTTGCAAGCATTTCTTGCTTTTTTCACTGGAGTACTGCCTCTTTTTGGGGGAACAAACAGATGCTTTGTGACTACCTTTGCCATATATTCTCTGGAAAGTAACACAATGATTTATCTATGAAGTATTCCTTCTTCTTAAACAGTGTAGTCTTCCTTTTATCAACCTGGAATGGTAGATTCATTTGCTAGCCAGCTCTTTTCCACTTTGCACTCCATTGGTAGTAAGCTGGGGAATGACTACACATCTGCCAACCACAGTCTACTCAGTTATTCTTCCATTTAAGGTTCATGGAGGAGAAAGAAAAACCAAGAAAAAATAATTGTCAAAAAAACCAACCCACCACTGATATATAGCCATACAGTTATGGTTCATTGTCTCCTTTGTGTTTCAACTACCTTTTTCTGCTGTCACTGAGACCAGCTAAGGAACTGAACAGGAACCCTGGGGATCTGGGTTCAATACCTGTTTTTAGCACAGATTTCTTTTGTGTTCTAAACTAAATTTCTCTGTTCTGTACATCTTAATTTATGTAATGGCAATAATGTTTTCCCACCTCATAGGAATAATGTGAGGATAAGTCCATACTTGCTCGACAGATATAGTGAAGTAGTGATAGGTACACAGAGGCAGACCTACAGCAAGTGTTGACTGTGGTTCAGTTAGGAGTTTGAAATTTCAATCAAATGAAAATGTTAGAAAAAGGGAGGAGAAGACCATCATTTCAGGTTTATACTTGTGGGTTTAATAGTAGGAACAGACTGTACATGATGCTTCTGATTATGCTGGTCAGAACTATTTTGAGAGCTTTTGTAAGGTTAGCCACTCTATCATGCAAGCTTAGTATAAGTACGAACAAATCTGACTCCTTTTTAATTATCCTTTTATGACCTACAATAAAACCTAAACATTAAATGTTGCAACTCCATCAGCATTTCTATAACCCCATTCTTCTACTTTCTTATTATGTACAAGTATCTCAGTCAGCTATACTCCTCTGTCATAGAAAGTGTTTCATACTAATCCAGTGGGTATGATAAAAGCTAGAGTTTCTCAATTAGTTTTTGCTACTCTTCTTTTGAAAAGTGGATGAGAGAAACAGCTGGATGGCCATGTGGGACTTCTTTACTTCTGTTATATTTTCCAGCTGTGATAAGAGAATGAGAAACACCTACCACATAGCCTTAATCAGTGCCTGTGACAGATCAGAGGAAGAAATGTCAGTGACAAGATTTTTTTTTTTATTGACTCCTTTCTTTTACAGTGACAGTCACTCAGGGAAATCTAATTACCCAAGGAAGTTTTACATGGCTGTAGCATCTGTCTGTCTTTCACTGAATCCCCCTTGCTTCTTTGAAAAAGCTATAAACTGGGTTGATTGGCACAAGAAAATAAGAGTCTTGACCATGATGATCATGGTGCCAGTGGCTTAGCCACCATTATATCTTAGGACCCTTCTGGCAAACAATTATTTGATCTAACACACAACTAAACTGTCTCACAAATGTAGCTGCAAGCTAGGCCTTAGTAGCATGTTACACTGTTTTCACATAGAAAGTGTAATTAACACAGCTGCAAATGAGCTCTTCTCAATAGTTTCCCCAACTGTCCCATAAAATGTGAAAAATATGGGTCAGTGCATTTATTAGTTAGACCCTTGGAGTTTACACAACCCTATCAGCTCTTGGCACTTTGCAATAAGTCTTCTGCTCTTCCATTAAAATGTAAATTGGAGGAGAAAATGTCTGCAGGCTGGTGGTTTCTCACTTAACTTTTCTGGTACTTCATGGAAAGTTAATGGGGGAATGTGATTTTCACAATCTCTCTCATGCTGAAAGAATTGGCTGTTGGAGACTGATATTTAATTAGTTCTACTTCTCTTGGACAATAAATGAGAAAAGGAGTCTTTGTATATGCATTACTTCAGTTCTACCTAACACAATATTTGAAGGAAAAATGTTGGGGGCCCTTAGTTCCCACACTGATGCATTGTTGAATTCAAAGCAGCAAGAGCCCCAGTGTATTCTTCTGTCTGCCTAATGCATGGGCAAGGTGGATAAATGTAGATTGGAGCCCCCTTGAGGCAGGGGTCTCCAATCTATGTGCCCCCCTGTCCAGCTCAGGCTAGGCAAACCCCAGCCTGGAACTCGCTCCCATCTAGTTTTACCCCTCCCATTCTGTAGGCAGCAGCAGGACTGGGAGGGGGGAACAGGGGTGGGGTTAGGGGACAGGCAGGTCCTCCTGGATTGACTCCAAAGTGGAGCTCCATTCTTCCCTTTCCTCCCCCCCCCCCGACTCCAGACACAGTAGCAAATGTCTGTTGGTTAGAGTGGATCACTCTAACTCATGGCTTGTGGGGGTGGCTTGGGGGTGTGGGGATTGTGGAGGGACTCTGGATGTGGAGGGGCTGCTCAAGAGGGGTGGGTCACCTGCCCCCTGCAGGGCACAGCCCCCTCCCCCAGCTCATGGACTGCTTCCCCCCACCGGGCCCACAGCCTCTCCTCCACAGGCCCACAGCCCACCCCAGCACAGCAGCAGCGGCTGTTCGATGCTTTGGGTCCACTGCTGCCAGAGCCCCGTGCAGCACGGCCCTGGCCAACTCAGACCCGGCGCCACCTGTGCGGCTTGTCACGGGTCTGGCCCAGCCTGGCCCGGCCCAGTGCAGGGCTGTACACGTTTAGGCAGCACTGGGCTGCTTGAGTTGTCACTGGGGGCTCTGCCACTACTTGCAGGGACTGTGCATCATGCTAGGCCAGGTCCTGCCTCCACGTGCCCCAGGCTGGCTCCATGAAAGCAGGACCCAGCCCGGCATAACATGCAGTGCCAGGCCTCTGGTGACAACCTGAGCAGCCCAGTGCTACCTGAAGGTGCACAGTCCTGCACTGGGCCAGGCTGGACATGCAACAAGTGGCACAGATGGCTTCAGGTCTGAGGTGGCTGGGGCCGCACTATGCTGTGCCATGCTGCCCCATGGGGGGCTCTGGCAACAGTGGATCCTGAGCACCTGACAGCAGCTGCTGCTGTGGAGGTGGGGGACTGCTGTGCACTCTGTAGGGGAGCACTGTAGAGATGCTCTGGCTGGATGCCTGAGTGTCTCTGGAGGACCCAAGTCCACTTGACTCGGGGCACAGTACAGGACCGTGCCTTGCCTTGCTTTTTTTTTTTTTTTCTTTCTTTGTGGGTTTTTTAATTTATTTATTTTTATACCTGGATTTCAAATTTTGAGCCCTTGCTGCAAATATACAGTGTGGGGAACATTTTTCCGTTTGCAGCGTGTCTCTTGCGGCGTCTCAAGCTGCTTTGAGATGCCACAAGAGGCACATACATGCTCATCTGGACTTGCCCACAGAGTTTATAGCTGCAATTTTCCTGGTCACCCATTGACTGATACTCCAGTTGTCATTGAGGGTGGCATTGGCTTTCAAATAGCTCTGTAACAGAGAAGAGTGTACTGGTTCTAACAGCATATATAAAAGGAGTTAATCTGAGTTAATCTGGCTGTTCTACTTTAGCTCTTTTGGCTTACTGCAGTAAATCTTGGTTACATGGTTTACAGAGACCTCACTAAAGTAGGTAGAGGAGCTGACCAGAATATTATTTCTGAAATTAACATAAATAGGATAACTTGTGGAGGAAATTACTAATGACTGGAAGTAAAAGTATTGAATTTGACTTAGTGGATTCTCATTTTACCTGAACTGGTTTTGTCATCCAAGATTTTACTCTCTAAACCTATGCATTCTTCCTTAAATTATTTAAGAGAAAAAATGACTACTGCTATTTTTATGGAGACAGAAACTGTATTTCAGTATGATCTGGTCAAAAATGAGATCACTTTTTATGACAACTTTTTGTACATTTCAGCTAATGTCTTCTTGGAAAAATAAACCAAAAATGTATACTTTAGCTTTTTGATCAGGTCTAGTTTAATCTGCAAATGGGTTGAAACCACAAATTTTTAGATCTGAACTTGTCTTAACTGTTGGAGGTATTTGGGTGTGCGTTCCAGTTTGGGCTAATCTCCAGTTTGAATTCACCAGTAGAGCATTAGTTCACACTTTTGCAGTGTTTAGTTTCAATGCTATTATAAGATATAGCAAGCGGATAAGAAATATGCACCTGAACATTAAACACATTACTGTTGGAACCATAAGGGGAATCCATGGATCCAGGACTGAGTGCCAAATGTGCCAAATGAGTGCTTGAGGTCAGACACCCGGACAAGTCAGCTAATATTCTCATATTTTGGCTTTTTTTTGTAAAATGTGAGTAATAACAATACATATCTCATAGATTCTGCGTGAACTCTAGGTCAATGCAATGATAGCACTGGACTTACTGGCATTTTCATCTGTTGACCTGGCAAAAGGTATTGGAACAGGTGTAAAGCAACAGAATCCAGGAGGATAACATGCTGTGCATATGCTATTTCTAGAAACTGCATACTGCATGTAATCTGTGATTACAAATTGAATGAGACAACACAGCACTGAAATTGAAGACGAAAAATGGATTTGGATCATTCTGCCCATAGTCAAGATCATAGTTTTTTTCCATCATTTCCCACATGAGAGTTTTCTGTTGCTAAAGTGATCTCCAGGTCTGGAAGTTTTTCTTGATATTCTATTTGTTTCTTAGTTCTTAATTTATTTTATTATTCCTAATTGTTGGTATCATGCTAGAATACTGTAGTCCTAACCCTTTTCAAATATTTGACTTGGAACATAGTACAGCTCTACATAACTCTTTTAATCCTCAGTCCTTTTTCATCAAGTGTTACTGCATTGAATTCTGCTTGTAGCAGATAGGGCTACAAGAAAGTTGTGCATTAAACCCCTCCCAGTATCTCCTGCTGTATATTGCTTTTATGTATACAGGCCAAAATTGCATTGGTCTCTTTTTTTTTTTTTTAAATCCACATCACATTGTAAATACGTGCCTGTATGTCTCGCAAATTTTATGTCCATTATTGCCTCCTCTAGATTTCTTTTAATATGAGTGCTGTAGCCACATTTCTCTTGCCAATTGAATATCTGTACTTTCAAAAGATTAGTTTGCCTTTCCCATATGAAGTCTCATTTTCTGTGTAGAGTGCTAATCTCTGATTTCCTTCCTAGAGAACTCACTAACAAGCCCGATGGGAGAGAACAGATGGTACTGTCAACCAGACAGTGGGGCCAGTGCAATGTGTATGTGCTACTAGATTACCATGTTTTGGCCAGACAGACAGAAATGGCTTCACCTCTTAAGCATTCTAGTTCCTTTGATTATTCTATTTTCCATCAGGTTTTGTATCCCTTGGTGGGTTTATATCTTCGTGGTTATCTGTGGCTCTTTGAAGGCGAGGAGTTATATTTGTTCTCTGCAGTGCACTGCTGCTCTCTGCTCATTCAGGCTAAGGATGCTTTATTTATTATCCAGTACTTCTACATTTCCAAAACACTGCACAACTGATAACTAATAAAATTTCACAAAACCCCCATATGATAGGAATGTGCTTTTAGTTTAGAGTTCAGCTGTAATTAGTGTTGAATGCAGATTCAAAGCACGGTGAAGAGTGATGATGGCAATGTACAAGGTAAGTGACAGAAGAACATTTTTTCTCACTATCACCTTCCAAGAAGACCAGGACGAGCTCCACGTGGCTTTCCCAAGGAAAAGGGGAAATGGACTGCCTCCACCTTACTTTACTCCTTGTTCATAATGACATGCCAGGGCCATTATGACACACGATAGCAGAACCCACAAGTTCTCTGTGCTTGTAACTGATGATACAAGACCTGCAAGGCACTGATGGGATGGTTCTATGCCACTTGGCACGGTTTCTTTTTAGGTATTACCTGGGGTCTGTTCCACCAGATTTTTGACCTCTTAATTTTGGATCCAGTCACAAGCCTTATCCTGTGATTCATGGTCTGCCTTCTGCCCCCAACCATTGGCTGCTCTCTGAGGTAAGACCTTGTTAACTATGTCAATTGCAGTTAAAACCCATTGAGAAAGAAACTACTCTGGGCCTGCCCTTTAGTTACCGTTACTCATGAAAATACAATCCAATTTGTGCTTTCCTAGAATTGTCTAGGAGAAAAATGAGCAGGGGTCATAAACAAACCTGGGGGTTTATGAATGGAGTGAGTCAACTGAGGAATACATGCCTGGAAGCACGCAGTATTCTGTCAGATTATACTCTCGGCAAAAATGGTCTGGAATGTCATTTCACAAACGGATAAAATATGCTTTTGCTAGTTTTTATCACCCAAGCATACATTATTGATTGCACATTGAAGGTGGCATGATTACTTTTTGAATGAGCCAATTACAAGGGCATAAAAATATTTTCTGAGTGATGCACCTGAGCTGTGCTACCAATGTGACAAGAGTTAATACTTCCCTGAGCATGAAATGCTCTGATTTCTCTTCTAAATGCTTCCTCCATATAGTTTTCTGTACTACCATGCTTTGTATTTTTTTTTAAACAGTTACTTTAAAATTATTTAAATAAGTGACCGACTGCAGTCCTGTTTGCATTTTGAACAACTTTGTTATAGTATTTCATGGAGTTATCACTGAGGGTGCTGATGACAGAAGAGGCAGCAGATGGCAATGTTGTGTTATAAAAGCCTGAAGAAACTTGGAACTTTCATGAATTATATACACGTGCCTGTAAAGCTAATTGCAAAATGAAGAGGATAGCTACCATGCAAGATCCGTTGCTTCCACTTCTGATCCTGGTGCAGCTAGGGTATAAAGCCCTCTTTCTCATGTTTCATGGTCCCTTATGTTCTGGCGGTGGTCACTTCTGGTCTTTGACGTAATTTAGAGTAGCTCGTAGGGTGGTTCTCAACCTTTTTAGACTCAAGACACTCTATTAATAGATTCAACACACCCCTTGGAAAATCTTAGTTTTCACTCATTTTTGACTACAGAAAAAATAATAGCAAATCTGCTGTTGCAGAGAACTCAGAAACCTACAACAGGCCAGCATGTTTTTCATAATATGTATTCCTAATTGAAATCTCTGGGTTTATCTTGTGAATCATGGTTGCACGTCTAACAGTGCTAATATTGAGTGGCACCCTTGAAAGGATCTCAAACACAGCAAGGTACCATGGCTCCCTGATGTGAGAATCACTGGTCTATCACAACCCTCTTGGTGAATTATTACAGCAACAGAGAATACCTATAACATATTGCACTTTAGCCCAACCCCTCACCATCCTGATGTGCCCCATTTGTTTCTCATCACTCTCCTGGCATGGCCTCACCATAGAGGCTGTCAGAGAAAACAATGTAAAGCTCTTCTATTTGGTTGGTGTTTATGGTTTCTGGGTTCTGGCAGAATCAGCATTCAACATCTCCCTCCTCCTCCCCTTCCACTCCCCCGCTGATGAAAGCTGGTTGGATCCTGCTCCATTAGTTGTTCTGTATGAATTTGGCATCTACAATTGCAGGGCTGCCATGAGCACTCATTAGTGTATATGAATTGCAACTCACTGATTTATTTTTTGATGACTGCCCATTAGGCTTGAGTGTGGCTTTTGAATTTGCACATGCTTGTACAAAAGTGTGCATATATAATTTTGCATAAATGTGATAACTGATGATTATACCCAGCTGGCTGGCTTTGCTGTTAATAGGAAACATTAAATTGAACAATCTATGGGTAACTCTTTGGGTTATACTTCAAAAGTAGGATTGTGGAGTGCAATTTTCAGCAAAACACAGTACAGCCTGTCCACTAACCTTTACATGCCACAGTATGCTTTTGAGAAATGTATACACTTATGCAAGAATAATGGAAGAATGCATCTGTCTGCCTGTCTCTAATTGGGAAGCCAGAATAGAAAAATTAATGGGCCTTTATTCTTAAGGTGACTCCAATTGTGGAAAATTGGATGCCAAGAAAGTTGTAAGTGCAAATTGCAGAATTTGGATGTCTATTTTATTTGTGGGACCGATCCGCTAATTAGACATTTAAATGCTGTTATCTGCACCTACAATTGATTTTTGGGTGGCAAATTGCTGCTACATAATTAGAGGCAGTCTAAAGAATTTAGTTCATTAGCCTCTCTGGTGCATAAATTATTCCAGTGGGCTTTCAATTTGAGGGTTGTTTCAATTTTTCATTATTGGCAGGAGAACAAGCAAAACAGACTCTTACCAGATGTTGATGTGCCTGCCACTGTTTGCACGGAGCTGCCTTCAGAAGGAAAAGTGGAGATTATGATAGCTGTGCAGGGTTTATGTTGAAGTGTAGCTCTGGGTTAGGGCTTAGAGTAAAGATTAGAAAAAATGCTGGCTGTGAAAATGAGATTTGTTTGAACCTGTGTGCTGATGGATGGAAAAGGCCAGATCTAGAGTTTGAGAATTTTAGGATTTTCTTTCTAAATACTGTTTTGTTTGTATTAATCTATAAAGTAGATATCTCTTTATCTTGTGCTCTTTGTTTCAGTAAAGGGTGACATGAAAAGTTGAAGTAGCCCATTCTTGTTTCTCCCTTTGTCCTTTCTTGCATCTGTGACTAGATTTTGTAAAACAAAGTATGATTCTCAGGATAAAACTGCTATGGTGTGGATAGAAGGCTCAGAGCCTGTTCAAACGGGGACCATTTCAAAAGGGTAGAAGCTGATACAGCTGTGTGTGGATGAGTCTAGAATGATTTAAATGGAGCAAACCTACTCCAGCTTTAACCCTGAATGAAGAAGTGTTAAAGTTGGAGTAGCTTTGCTGCATTTGAATGAGGATTTTAGAATAATCAAAGACCCAGGAAGGGGTGAGGACATGTTAAGAACTGAGCTAAATTTATCAAGTATATTCATATCTGGTGTAACTGGTGAATTAACTGAAGAATCACTGTTAATCATACCTGAACCAACATGTAGCTTATTTTGTTTTGCAAGTCCTCAAATGCACTTTAATGAAACTGGAAGAATGTTCCCAATTTCTGTACAGTTACCCATCTATATGTTTGCTTGGAATTCACTTTAATTACCAAAGCATTTGATGTTCCAGTAAGGAATTACATTTCTTCAACTCTTGGGATTTCTGACCGATGGCAGGACCAAGATGTGCAATCTATTCATGCCTTTGTGATCTGAATGATTTTCAACATTTCCTGAAGAAGTCCAAATTCAGATGTTACCACAACTTAAACAGAGTTGAGGTAGGACAGGGTTTTTGCCTTTTGCCCTAACTTTTTGTTAATTAATTTACTCAGTGCCTCACTAGAGGCCAGAGGAAGAGTTAGCGTATGCTTTAGAAGTTCAGAATATGATGCTGAGGAACTAGGTTAGGAACTTATCTGTAAACAGCCATGAGTGGATAGGATGTAGGATTTCCGTTCAGTGCTGTTATTATTATTTGAAAGAGCACTATGATCTTAACATTTTGTTTATAACAAAGATTGTCCTCTTGGAATAAAATCTGTTCTGTCAGATCTAGCAGTAAGTCTGCATTGAGACTCTCTATGGGCATGACCTCACAAGTGGGAACATGTTTCTCCAGGGATGAGTAGCAGTGGTACTACTTGTGCCACTGCTACTTGTCCCCAGGGAATTGCTGTGTCACGCACACTCTGGCGTGCAGCACGTTGCCACGGGTGGCCAACTGTGCCGGCTCCAGCAGCCTTACCTGGGGTCCTTGGGGCCTCTGGGAGCTGCAGTCGTGGTGCTTCTGGAGCAGGGAGCTTGGGTGGAAGCTGGAGTATGGCTCTGGCTAGCCTGGCTCTGGTTTTGGGTGGTGCATGCTACCACCACATGCGTCATCCTGCTTTTTTAGGCATAGATTATTTTGCAGGCATGCCTGCTTTTTTAGGCACTGCAAAGTAGCAGCATGGGGAATGCCTGCATGTGTGATGTGTATGACATGTGGCACCACAGAGGGCTTTGCGGTGCTGCATACTGCATGTCCACACTACTCTGGACATGTTCTATAAGGCCGTTTATAGATGTTACATTTTTCTAGATGTTGCGTATATATACAGCATAACTTTTTGGAAAAGCAGTCTTTAGGAACTCAGATAAGCAGATAATCACTGAAAATATCATTCCCTGCGAGGGAAACTCAATTGGGTTTTTGCAAAATGATAGAGGCTATGGGGCACTAAGTAACACCTCTCCAAGTCAATTTGTGCCAACAACACCTCATCCTGCTAAGTATGAGATAAATTATAGGTTCTGGAACAGCACTTTAGATAACTGCAACAATGTAGCAGTGCTTACACCAGCTTCTTATTGCCTCCTAATTACTTCCAACGTCTGTTAAGGGGCTCTCAAGTGTATAGACCGTGTGTAGCCAGTGCCTCCTGCCGTGATGGTCAATGATCATCTGCTAGCCCTTAATTCGAATTTTGAATGCAAATCAGTTAACATGGAATAGGAAATGCTGAACATGTCTACAAGCAGCCTAATGGACTTTTACTCCCTAAATATTAGATGCTCAAACACTTATTTGGAGCATTTCTGGAAGCCATTTTGAAAGATACATTTTCTGTCCCACTTACAAACATAAATAAGCCCTCAACTAGTTTGCTAGCATCATCATATGGCTGGTTAGCAACTTTCTTTCTGTTCTTCCAAAACAGCATCTAGGTAACGTTACAAAATTTTCTGTTTGCCTTGTCTGCAATTTCAAGGTCTAATTAGCCTGAATGGATTGTTGCCTAAAGCTGTCAGCTTGGCCTCACAAATGCATATGCAAAATGCAAACAAATTGTTTACTCTGACTATGTATGGCTGTATAGTATACTAATGTGTTGGAATGGTTGCTGTGAAAGCTCTGTAAGCCTTGGGTCTAATGCTAGATGATGTCACAGGGTAATTTTGCTCTGGGTTAGTGAGAACATTAACTTTGAGTCGTTTGCTATTTCTTGTATAAAAGTATGTTTGACCAGAGGCAGCTAGTAACGAGGAGCTAATGGAACTAAGTGCCACTTATGACAACTTTATTTTTTGTTTTATAAATAAAACTCTTTGTGTACATGTACGTAATGGAGGGAACACTAGCAGGTAATTCAGGGGAGGGGAAAAAGGGCTAGGAGATTTGAGACCTCTTTAGCAGCAGAATATAGAGCAGTTTGAGCTGGTAAGAACTGGTAGAGGTCTAGCATTAAAAAACCCTTCCTCCCAGTAATGAAAGGACAGCTTTACCTCTTTTTATCCCACAGGAGCAGCAGGAGGAAACCAAGACTAGGAAAGATGAAGCAGAGGAGCTAGTGACTGTGATTTCAAGGAAGAGCAGGGAGGGTTCTGTTACTCAGGGCCTTCTTCCACATTGCACTTTGAGCTGCTCACATGGTGACTGGTGTTAGTGCTAGCTTAAGTTTGGAGCAGTTGCACCTTAAGGTTAGAAACCTCTGATTCTCCCCAACCTGCACAGCTGTGACTTGCTACTAGAGGGCTGGCGAGCAGAGACCTGATTAAGAGCTATAGCTGTGAGTTGCTACTACAGGGCTGGTGAGCCAGGGTAGGCTTCTATCTCTGCTCTAGGTGGGAGTGTAGGAGAAATGGGTTGGGGGTGGTGGAAACATGAAACTGGGAGGTGGAGAGTTAATGGGATGGCATGGGTAATGAAATGGGAGATGGAAAACAAATGGTGGTAAGGGAAGAGTGGTGAAATGAAGGAAAGCAGCCAGTAAGGGATAAAATAAAAAGAAATAATAAAAAAGAATTTAAAAAGAAATGAAGAGGAAGTAAATTAAAGAAGGTATCATGTTTTAATAAATTGGGATTGGGTTGTGTGAGTTGCTTGCTATGCTTTCTGGGGTGGCTAGGAGGTAGGAGTGGTGAGGGAAGGCACTTTTCGGGGAGCTATTGGCCCTACCCTTGGAAGGAAGCTCCAGCTCATGAGGACCTGATTGAGCCCCCTACTTTGTTTCTCTGCACCCCTCCAAGACTCCGCTTCTGGACCCATCTGTATTTTTGTTGCCCTGTGGGGTCAGGCCAACTCTCAGGATCTCAATATTGCGCTGTTAGACAGGAGGGCGTGGTGTACAATTGCACAGGCACGCACTCAAAAATCAATTGGGTGTGTACATACACTCTAGGTGCACATACCCCCACCAGGCATGCACACGCACACTACCAATTCAGGCACATACACATCCAAAATTACCAGCCTAGGCAAATGCACACCTATCACCAATTCAAGCACCTACACACACTATACAGACCAAAAGAAATTAGACCAGAATCAATTACCAATATCTGCACACCCAATACACATGCACAGATCACTAATTCATATATCATGCACACAGTGACATACATATATATCAGTTCACTCACCTACACATACACACAGGTGAGTTTCTAACTTGGGTGGTGTGGTATGTATGTATGTGCTTGGTATACTTGGGATACCTGGGGGAAGGTTAAGGTAAGAGAGAGAGTGGAAAAAAAGGGGAGGAAGGAGGACCCAGGAAACTACAGGCCTGTTAGTCTTACCTCGGTGCTGAGGAAGGTCTTTGAGAAAATTATCCAGGACCACATTTGCGAGGGACCAGCAGGGGCGATTATGCTTAGGGGCAACCAACATGGGTTCATGGGTTCAACATGGTCCTGTCAGACCAACCTGGTGGCCTTCTATGACCAGGTCACAAAATTCTTGGATGCAGGTGTCATGGTGGATGTAGTCTTTCTGGACTTTAGGAAGGCCTTCGACACTGTCTCTCACCCCATTCTCATTAAAAAATTAGGCGACTTTGGTGTTGATGGCTACACAGTCAGATGGGTCACAAATTGGCTGGAGGGCTGCACCCAGAGAGTGGTGGTGGATGGGTCTTTTTCGACCTGGAGAGATGTTGGCAGTGGGGTCCCCCAGGGCTTGGTCCTCAGGCCTGCACTGTTCAACATCATCATTAGCAACTTGGAGGAGGGGGTGAAAAGCACCTTGTTCAAATTCATGGATGACACTAAGATGTGGGGAGCAGTGGGTATGCTGGAGGTGAGAAACAGGCTGCAACTAGATCTAGAAAGGTTACAGGGGTGGGTGGATGAGAACAGGATGGTCTTCAGTACTGACAAGTGCAAGGTACTGCACCTGGGAAGGAAGAACCAGCAGCACACCTACTGGCTGGGGAACTCCATTCTAGTCAGCACAGAGGCAGAAAAGGATCTTGGTGTCATTACTGATTTCAAAATGAACATGGGCCACCAATGTGGGGACATGGTCAGGAAGGCTAACCGCACCTTGTCATGCATCCACAGATGCATCATGAGCAGGTCCAAGGAGGTGATCCTCCCCCTCTATATGACATTGGTCAGGCTGCAGTTGGAGTACTGTATTCACTTCCGAGTGCCGCACTTCAGGAGGGATGTGGACAGCATTGAGAGGGTCCAGAGGAGGACCACTCGCATGATCAGGGGGCAGCAAGGCAGGCCCTATGAGTGGAGGCTATGGGACCTGAACCTGTTCAGCCTCCACAAGAGAAGGCTGAGGGGGGATCTGGTGGCCATCTACAAACTGGCCAAGGGGGACTAGCAGGCTATGGGAGAGGCCCTGTTCCTCCAAGCACTATTGGGAGTAGCGAGGAATAATGGCCATAAGTTGATGGAGAGTAGATTCAGGCTAGATCTCAGGAGCACTCTTCACAGTCAGGGCAGCTAGGATCTGGAACCAACTTCCAAGGGAAATGGTGCTGGCTCCTACCCTGGGGGTCTTCAAAAGGAGGCTAGATAGGTCTTCAAAAGGAGGCTAGAATCACCTAGCCAGGGTCATTTGACCCCAGCATCCTTTCCTGCCCATGGCAGGGGGCTGGACTTGATGATCTGCTCAGGTCCCTTCCGACCCTACCAACTATGAAACTATGAAAGTGTAGGGGGTGAAAGTTGCTGGGACCAGGATTAGAACTGGTAAACTAGAGAGAGCTGGGTTGAGGAGCTGAGGCTTGGGGTTACTTTAGGTTACTGCTGGTGGAGACTGAGATGAAAGTTGCTGGTGCTGGGATTAGAACTGGCAGACTGGAGGGAAGTTGGGGTAACTTAAGGTTAATTGGTTTTAATTGAAAGCATAAAGTTGGCAGAGCAAAGGAACAATGCTAGGGAGAAGCCTAGAGGCTGGAGCCAGAGCAAGGAGGCTAAAAGGGCGCCGAGAGGTATGTGGGGAGAGGAAAACTAGGAGTGGTGCTGTGGGCGGGAAGGCTGGAGAACACAGAGAGAGAGAGTGAAAGAGAAGGTAGATAGGGATTGGGAAGAGGTGGCAAGAGGCAAAAAGAGGCAGCAACAGGACTGAGAGCCTGCAGAAAAGGGACAGAGAGGAGGCAAAAAGTGGTGGGAACAGGGCTGAGAGCCGAGAGGGAGAGAGAGAAAGACAGAGACCGAAATTTAAGATAGAGAAGGGACCAGGGCTCAGTAAAATACAACCCAACTTGGGGTTACAAATGATAGTGGTTTTATTGAAAAGGGGAGATGGTGACATGATGTTTGATTGGTTCCTTTGTGCGTGCACACACACAGACAATGGCAGCAGGGGTTAAAGAGGCTTGGTGCACTGTCTGAAGTCTGGGAGGAGAGAGAGAGAGTCTAAATTGGAAGAGGACATACGCAGGTGATATCTACTTATCCCAGGCTGAAAATGGGCCCTTGATGGCCAGTCGGGGTCTCCTTCAGCTCGATGTTGTCCAGAGGGGGTTGCCAGCAGGGCCTCTGGGGTGGATAGGTGGTGTGACATGGAGCTGGTCTGGCCCAGATGGAAATGGCATTCCCAAGGAGTCAATCTTCATTACCCCTTTTTATGGGGCAGACTACCTCTGATCTCCTATGGGGAGGGCCTGTCCAGGCAATGTCAGTCCTGTTCCAGAGGGTTTCAGGTGTTCTTACTGAGCATGTGAGCCTTGGCACAATGGTGGGTTGCCTCATCTTTTGTTTCTTGAATGCTGAGGGTGGTTCCAACGGCTGGGTCATTGGTCCAGGCATTGGTGTTGATGATTTGATCATGCAGAGGGAGTTATTTTTAGACCTACTGCCATTGTCTCTCAAGCACTCTCATTCATCCCCATTCATTCAGGAACCAAGTTACATAGGAGGGGTAGGTGTGAGTCATGGGTTACCCAACTGGGCATGGGGATAAGATGGAGGCTTGACATTTCAAGATGGAAACTTGACATGACTCATGCTAACTTACATATATAGGCCTAAAACAGTAATCACACAATATAAAAGCAGTAAAAAAAAATCAATACAAACATAATAATTATCACTTAAAGAACAGTGGATATCTATATCAAAATTGCAGGGCACTTATTTGCAAAGAGGGGAGAGAAAAATAAAACTTACTACCTAAAATAAAATGTTAAAGCTTATTCTGTATTTTAGCTTATTTATACTTATCTATAGGGAATAGAGATAGAGAGCAAGTCAGAAAAAGTTGGGGAAGGGGAGGGAATGCTTTTTAAAAGGAAAAAAAAAAGAAGAAAAGGGGGGGGGGGGCTTGCTATGTTTTGAGACCTGGCTATCTGGCATGTGCTCTGCAGGAGTTGGCTTGGTGCCAGAACTACCCATGGACAGTAGAATTCAGGGGGTGGAAAACTTGTCTATACACAACAGCAAAGTGGGGGAAGCTGGGAGACTGCAACTTGGATGGCTCATCTCTGGGTAGTGGCCACACATTAATGGAACATGAGTTGGGTGACATGGATCAGAGAGCAACCTGCCCTAGTATGGTGCAACTTTAAGCCACCTAAAGTGTGCTTAGAACTAGTTATTTGTGTTAATGCATGGACAATCCAAAGGTTAAGAGCTTGAGAAACTGCCGAAAATTAATGTGTAACAAGGCCCTGAGAAGGTATGGGTGGGAGTGGGTCTGTGACCTTGTGAAGGTAAGAGGAAGGACAATAAGCAACAAGAACTGCCAAGAAAACTGAAGGAGTTTTGAGGAAATTGAGATATAGAAAAATAAAAGGAGTTTTGTTTTGTTCTGCTTGTGCTTCTGGGGATTATGAATTGATCTTTTCCTGAGACTCAAATTGGTGGTGTTGGTACTGTGCATATATCAGCTGGGGAAGCTGGAATGCATAAAGGCTAATATCTTGTTCTGGAACTCTTCGCTGATTGACTGCTTTCATCTCTGTTTGCACTGATTGGTACAGTATTCCTTCTGGGCATTTGCTTTAATTAAAAAGAGATTTGTGTACTACAAGAAACCCCCTAAAACAAAGCACACACACACACAGCTAACCAATCTACAAATATAATTTCCTTTTTTTGCCACTTTTACTCTTGTTGAGTAGTATGCTGCTCCACAAGATATCAGTGGCACCCCTTTTCAAGGAAACATCACAATGCAGGTAGGATTGGCAGAAATCAGGCAGTTGTATTAACTTACTAATATGCCATTCTATACTTAAGCTTCTAGTATGCCATACTCAAGTTATTTTCATATTACTCTGTCCTTTGTGTAATGTACCTCTTTGCTTATATTTATATAATGCATTCTTCATGATGCTAAGGTACTGCAAGGTAGTGGTTTCTTAAATGCTGTGGAAAGCACAGTTAATAGCCAAAGTTGTTCGGTAATATCATTTTTTTTTCTGCACTTGAAATATTTTCTGTAAGAGACTACTGAAATGTTAAGGATGGAGTGAGGAGACAAGCATCATGTTTTCCACTCCTCAAAATAATACTCTTCTTTTGTTTAATTGTTAAGCTGTACTGCATAAAATAAATACATTTGGGTGTGTAAATGAGTTAGAGGAGTAAAATGCCATGTTATGACAGGTTAAAAAATAGGGATATGAGCATATTTGAAAAGATAAGAACATTATTAACATCAGTGAGCAATGAAATTGAAACAGGCAGAGTAGAGCAAAGCCAGATCTAAGGATCACTTACAATAAGCGACTCTTTAAAGCGTCTGTAGTACAATTTAGTTTGACCTTTAGCTAAAGACCACCTCTCCTAGGTGGCTGAGTTTTGTTCATCCCTCAGGCAGTTGTTTTACAGTACTTAATCACTGACTTTCAAATGTCAAACAGTTTAGGTTGGGAGAAGTCATGTGCATCATACATGAAAATTCTTCAAGACTGAAACTTTACCATGAACTTTAACCTGGATAATGTTGCTCACTAATCTTTTGGGCAAATCAGAGCTGTGTTTTGTGTGAATCCTTCCTCTCCAAGTGCATCAGGTTTTTGTCTATGACTGCTTGAACCCTTGAAGGATGCATCTTTTTTTTTTTCTTCTTGGTTCTGATGTTCAGGTCAAAACTCAGATGGAATGCAAATGTGTGTGCACGAGAATGATTAAGGGCCTGGAGGACAAACCGCATGAGGAAGACAAAGGTATCTGGGACTGTTCAGCCTGGGGAAGAGAAGACTGAGGGGGGACTTGGTGACCATCTATAAATATGTAAGGGGTGAATATCAGGAGCTGAGAGAGAAACTCTTCACTAGGGCAGCCTGGGGAGGAAAAGGAATGGCCATAAACTGTTACAGGATGGTTTCAGGTTGAACAAAAGGAAAAACTTCTTTACAGTAAGGGTGACCAGAATCTGGAATAGACTTCCCAAGGAGGTGGTGCAGTCCCCATCTTTGGAAGTCGTCCAGAGGAGACTGGACAGACATTATGCTGGGATCACTTGATCTCAACAGTATTCTTGGGAGCGGGGGTGGGGGGTTGGACTCGATTATTCGAGATTCCTTCCAGACCTTAATTTCTATGATTCTGTGGACTCCAATGGCTGATACCCAAGTCAAGGCATACTCAGTAACATGTAAAGGCACATTGTTAAGATGATAGGAAATTGCAAATAGGATATTTCCACCTTGAGTAAAAATCAACCTTCATGTAAAAACGTGTAACCCAAATTGCTTCACCAGAGATTCATTTTGCTCAGTCCGTCTGTGTCTACCTGGTAAAACATCCAGGTGGATCACATTCTAATTGTTGTTTTAATGTTGGCTACTTGTATTGTTTAGTCATTTAGTTACCATCAATTCATAGAATCACAGAGAAGCAGGCCTGGAAGGGACCTCCATAGGCTTCTAGTCCAGCCCCCAATTCATGCTTGAATTTTATATAGTCTTAGCACATTCTGAATAACAAAACCATCAGAGGTGCAGAAGCCACTTGGTTTCAGGTTTAATGGGATTTGTTCATGTGGATTTACTTTGTGCTCTGTGTGTAAACAGTCAAATGCTCTATCAGTTGCGGCTTCACTTGCATTAGTACTGAGTATGCAAATAAAAACAAAGGACATAACGTAGTGTGCTGGTGTCCCCCAATGTGTCTCATCAAGACAGATGGTATTTGTCATCTTCAGTACATTATATATTCAGTGCTGAAGGCTTTTTCTTTAGCTGGTGTCAGAAAGGGCAGATTGAAGAATCGGAGTAAGAGCCTTTAGAGTAAAGAGCTTGGGAATGAGAAAATTATCCTTGGTAAATTTTAAGATTCAGTGTTATGACTAATTTATTAAATAAAATATTTCCACCCTATAGAAGCTGAAAAGCAGTTCAACTCTAATATGTAAGATGAATTTGAATAAATAATTGATGTCCTGTGTTTAGAAACATTCTGCTAGACGTGTGATACTAAAACCTTGTGCAGAATTCTGTCTCCAGCACTTAAAACTGTGCAAGCCAGCTTACCATACGTCATTCATTTTATGGAATTGTGTAGAATGGAAGAACATGATGGCATTTGCTCCATTTACTCTTTTAAGCACTTTTCACTTCTTAAAAACTCCATTTGGTGCTTTGGTTAGTCAGCTACTGCCAGTGGTTTAACAAGGATCCCCCACAAACTATTCTTCTTAGCCTCTGATAAATGTCATGGATTTAAAATTCATCTGCTTCCAAGGAGCAGTGTAGGTGCTTGAACATTTGGCAAGCAAACAAATATTAAATGCTGGAAGTAGGTTTACCTTATTCCTTCAAGAACGTACTGAATCGGCTAATATTGCAGTACATTGATCAAAGCTTATGAAAGCAGAGAAGCAAATACAACAATTTCTTACTCCATGAATATTTTCACAAAGTCTTCAAGATAGATGTATCATGAGCTTAAAAAACTGTTGTTGTTCACAGCAAGAGGGAAGGGAATTCAACCCAGTGAACAAGGCTTCAGCTCCAGCTCCAGCTGGTCCATACTACAGACCAGTTGTGTCCCAATGCAAACAACATGTGCTTGCACGACTGCATTTCTGTAAGATCTCATTTAAATGAATTAGGGCTATGCATCGTTTGCACAATTAGTTGCAGGACTGCAGTCTTGCACAATATGCACAAGACAGATGAGTTGCGAGTTTTCTGGGCTCTATAGCTTCAAATTTAACTTTTGTGTATTCATCTACTAGCAGTTGTGTTTCAGTTTTATAGGTTTTCTTTGCATTTTTAATCCAAAGTTTTAGTGAACAAAGATGATTTTTGACCAATCTTAGTATTACTTTCTACAGTTCTATTAATTTCCTGTGCTACAAGAGTGACCTCAGAGATTGGAATGAAAACTTTAGTCTGCCTTTCACTGACCTGAAACGATATAAAGAATAATTGAAATTGATTTATTTTGTTCAGTCTGCTCAAAAAAAGGGACTTCCTACTAGCAGCTACTTGGTACTTGATTCCATTACCTCTTTTTTATTATTTTTTATGTAGCTGTTACACTTTGGGCCACATTTAACTCCACATGGGAAGTGGTGTTGTATGCTACTGATGCAGAGTGCATTATTTTTTCTAGAATTTGATTCAAAAGCCTTTGGAAGTGATTGGAAACTCCACCAATGGCTTCAACTTTATACACAGACATCTGAAGGTTGGACTGTAACCTGAACTGTCTATCCTGAATATGGGGTAGAACAGGGATCTTGCTATGGGCCCGGTTTGACTGAATCAAGGTTGGTTTACTTCTGAACGAGAGCCTCTGTCTACTCAGAGATTTAACATACTCTAACTTGTGCACGTTCACTTTACATCTTGATTTGTATTAACTGGGTGTGTCTACGCAAGATGTTTACTGCGCAGTTGACTCATTAACTGCGCAGCAAATGTTTTGGCATCTACATGTGCATCCCTATTCAGGAGCAGAAAACTAATAAACTCTGCAGCAGGGTAGTACCTGAAAAATTCAAGTACTACCCTGCTGCAGAGTTCTTTCATGCTCAGCAGCACTGTAGATGCTGCCCCAGCTGACTAGGACACAGGGAGCTTCCAGGCAGTCTCTGCATTGAAGCATCTTCATGACCCAGCCAGCTGTTCTGCGGCATGTGGAGCCCAGATGGAGTAGCCAGCCCAGCCTGCCTACTGGCTAGCCCCATGCTGAAGCATATTTATGCCTCAGCAAGCCCCTCTGCAACACATGGAGCCCAGTTGGAACAGCCCTGGTCTGGCAGGCTGACCTCCCATGTCCCTGGCTAGCTCTGTAAGGTAATAAGAACCTTTTTCAAATGCCCACTGGATGTATTATGAGTCTTTCCAGCAGCATCACAGGCAGTGGATTGATTATCTTATTTCCAGACCCACTCAGCATAATATATAGTTCTGAGGAACCATCACTGCCATCCAGATATATGATTAAGGGAATGCCTTCCTTCTTCCACCCACAAAATCAGAAAAATGAAGGCTTTAGGAAGTGGCCAGGAAGAGCCTTAACAGCATGCCCTGGAATGGCCTCTCATGGAAATGGTTCAGCTGTTCTACAGGCGTGTTGCTATTGCAGGTCTAATTAGCAGGTTGTCTTCTCAAACTGTAGAAATTGTACCAGATAGAACATGCACAATAGTAAGAGTTAGGACGGCAGTGATACACAGCCTTGCCTACTTTTGTCCGTCTGGTATACTGTTTCACTGATGGAAAGTGCTGGCATTTGTGTTCCACTCTGTCCTGAGTAAGGAGTGCCTATCTGACACAGGCAAATCTGGCTGCTCTGACTAGGCTCCACATGTCGTGTGTGAATAAAATCCAGAACAATAAGCCCCAGAGTTTATATGTGTGCATTAATCACAAGTGTTGATGAGCCCACTGAGTCGCAGCGTTGTCTTAGTTTTGCCCTGAAATCGTGGAGGAAGTAAAGTATTCCTGCATAACTTATTCTCTGCAGTGGCTGCTCATGTGCATAGGGAACTGAAATTTTGTTCTACTTATTCCCTGTCCATAAGAAAAGCTGCTTTCTAACAGGAGGGTCCCATTCAATTGAGTATCCTTGCAGCAGATTAAAGGCATCCCTTCAAGCAGGGCTTATTACTGAACCCTAAGCATGTTCAGTTGTGGTCATCAAACCAATCAACAAGTCCTTTGCTATATGCCATTGTAGCTGAAAAATCAGTGACAGCCTAACCTTCAAAAAGAAATAATGGCGGCATCTTGAGTTTTGTGGGGTGGTAATTTCTGATTAATGCTGTTTGTTGTTTTGTTTGTATCCATTTTGGAAAGTTATATTATCTCATGCACTGATCAGCCACATCTGTGATTCCTCTATGAAACTATAAACATCTTCCCTTGTGGAGAAATTCTTAATGAGGGGTGAGGTATATTTGTATATGTGGATTTATTTAATGTGCTTTAAATTGCTTTAAAGTTAAATGAGTTATTAAACAACTATTAAAAGCATTCTGTTAATGCTGAAAAATAGTTTATATTAAGATGCTATCTATGCCCTGGCAACCTATCTGATGGATTCAGAAATGTTTCCTAATATTGAAAAAAAATGCACAGTAAGAGACGATAATTGTGTATTCTGCAAGAAGTCATGAACCCTTTCTTCTTTTAATTCAGAGCAGGTGACTTCTTATGACAAGGTTTAGTACTAGTGGTATTGTAAAGAAAACAGCAACAAAAACATGCAAAATGAAAGGGAAAAATCTTCAAAAAAGAAAAAGCTCAACCTGCCTATGGTGTTTTTTACCTGTCGAAATGGGCACAAGTTGGCTTTGAGTCAACTGGGTGCATGTTTAAAAAAAAATAATAGCCACTTTATTCAATTTTATAGAAGAACAAAATACAAAAAAGTGAAGTGTCCCCATTGGAATGAAGACTTTATATATTCCATACCATCAGGACATAGCAACCTAGAAAAAAATGGAAGTTGAAATGAAGAACCTGGTGATATTTTGGCCTAAAGCCAGTTCTGTGTGAACACAGCAGCACTGCTAGTTGTGTGGTCCAGAAGCCCTCCTTTTAACTATGTTTCTGTGCTGGCAAATGAGGCATCATGGGAGAACAGAGAAGAAAATGTTATATGCTACTATTGTCAACATATTACATATTGTAATGCAGGCAACTCATCCTGTGTGTGGATACAAGTCTGCCAGGCTACAATAGCAAAACCAATAATTATGTTTCTGCAAAGTTTGAAAGAAATACAGTTGAGTTACAGATATGCTAAAAAAAAAAATCAATGAGACTCATTTGCATTATTCTGGCATATGCATGACAATAATAGATGGCGTGAAGGCTATTGACAGTCACAATCAGAAGTTCAGTTCAAAGCCTATGCATGCCCAACTACTAAGAAAGAACTCCTAGACAGTTAAATTTGGTGTCACATTAATGATGACTTCTCTGCCAATAGTAAGGGGTATAGCATATGTCAAGTCAAGTCAGTCGTGTGGTTGCTGTGATGGTTGGGGCACCTTACATGCTGTTGTATCGCTGGTGATTCTTCTGGCAAAGTGACCTGGTGGCACACATCTCGTCTCCAGGTATGGATGGCCATTGGCTTGCAGGTAGCTTATTTGCCCTTTGTCCAGTCTTGTTTTTAATTTTGCTGAGTGTCCACACACCCTCCCCACCCAGGCTAGCCCAGGTGAATGCACTGGTTTAGTTGCCAACATCCAGACCACGGAATAGGCTGTACTAGTTTACATGGTACCAGAGAGCAGACTAAGAAAGTCCTGCCTAGTAAGGCCAAGAGAATAGCATATGCCTAGTACCCATTTATCATTTTCTTTGTTAACACACTATTCTTTCACCAACAGGGTGTTGTACCTTCAATCCCATGAGCTCTAGAACACGCACCTATTGAGAAATATTTTTCCATATTTGGCAGCCATGCAGACTTCACTCTGAAAAAGCACCCTGTTATTTTTTGAGTATGATCTAGGAATAGGATTTTACTTGGGTACATTTTTCCTTTACCTCTGTTCTTTCCATTAGCCAGGCTGTCTATATAGTTTTGACAGTTAGGAACTAGCAGTTCTGAAAGGAGTGGTGCTATCTTACCACTGCAGTGCCTTTCATCAGAAAATGATATTGAAATATGATTGAGACAGCTGGCTACACTGTTTAAGGGATGATCTTAAAATTTCGCTATCACATTGTACACTCTTACATTATACTGTGAGTTTCTAAAGCAGAAGTCCATATTGAAATTTTGTAAGGACTTCTGTCTATGAATTGAGGACATAATAAAACCATATTTAAGTCTCAAATCTGTTACTTACAGCTACGTGAACCTTAATACCATTTACTAGTAGAGTGGTTACAATTAGGATTTCCTTTAAAAAAAATGTTAATTCATATAAAATTCTAGGGTGAAATCTTGCTGCATAGAATTCAATAGGAATTTTGCCACTGGGTAGATTTAGATCACTAATGTGTTTTAAAGTAACTTGCCTGTCTGATAAAGAATATTTCACCTTTCTTTAGCAGTGTGGCAAAATTCACTGGTTCCTAACCAAGAATAATCTGAGTCTCAAGGGAGTTATCATTCCATATTACACTGAAAATCTCTAAACACCTTCATCCTAATGGAAAAATCTTTCACAGTGGACAGTTTGAAAGATGTAAAAGTTATTCTCTGTCACTGAGATTTTATGGGTAAAGATGCTTCTGAACTCTCTCTACTAAATCAGAGCTATTGAAAACATTTAAAAAGTTTAGCACAGCAGAGAAAATTATACTTGCAGAAAATTATGATTTTTGCTTTTGAATTGCTTCAAGAGCACTTTACAACATCTCTGAGTCTAGCTCCTCCTACAAAGTCTACTCTGGATGCGAGTGGAATTTATATAGCAGAAAACATAATGATAGTCATGCATTCACAAGAAATTCTTATCAGACAAAATGCATTTAACACTTCCTAGCTGCATCGGGATTTATTGTGAATAACATTCTCTAAGATTTAAAGTGACTTAAAATCTGCTTGAGATTTAAGAGACTTAAAAGAGAGGAGCTTTGGGGATTTACAGTAGTTTCAAATTTGCAAATGCTAGAAATAACATGAGCAGAGCAACACTTTATTGATGAAAATAAATAAAATTATTTCTCTTTCCAATAGAAAATGGTGGAAGCATCTCCTTAACTTCTGATGATATATGGTAAAGATGTAGTTAAGCAGAAATCTGCAATCCCAGGTTGCAAATTACGTTGAGTTATTTTAGAGACAAATTCTGGTAGTTACTCAGCCCAAATAGTTTTAATTGTCATTGTGCATTTATGCCATTGTAAGGGCCTGATCCAAACCTTGTCAAAATAACTGGGAGTCTTCCCATTGACTTTAATGAGCTGTGGGTCAAGCTATAACTTAGAACAACATTTAATGCTGGATATAAATGTATTCCCCTCTTCTGAGGATACCAAGGGCTTTTTCATAGTGGTTCTGGTTCATTTTCAGAAAGTACAGAGTCATGACTTACTTGTAGTCAAGATTTGCTTCCAGATGCTCAGAGTTGCATTTGTTTGGTTGGTCTGAAAATCTGTTATGTGAAATAATGGAGCTCAAAGGCTAGGTACAGACATTCAAAAAGCCCGAGGCAGAAAGCCTGTTTTGTAGTTTTCTGCAAGTGGTGTAGTTTAGGTCAGTCGTGAATAGAAAACATATCCCCCCTGGGGTGCAAATCTTAGACTGACTTCTGCCATTTTTAAACTAGTCTGTGTGCTGAACTTCTGTTCTGTTTATGGGTATAAACCAATTTTGTGTGCTGAACTTCAGTATAGACTGGTTACGGTATAGACTGGTTTCCGATCACTTATATAGGTGTAGCCCAGGTAACTTGGGTATATACTCCCTTCTCCAATGGAAGAGGATTGTTAGCTGGCAGGTGTCCTGTGGGGTGGGAACTGTAGACCGCTCAGTTTCCCTCTGTCCCTAGAACCAGGCCAGGATAGTCAGGGGCCTTAACTATATACACATGTATTTACATTAACTTATCACAAGGGAAAGGAACATGGATATAAACATATGTACAATGTATGTATATATTTATAAGATATCTAAACCAGTAACATAAACAATGCCCTCTGGGTAAATGCCATAAAACCTTATACCAGTGTTCCAGATACAGGTAAGTATTTGATCTGAAACAGATAAACCCCAAAGATAAACGCAATCCCAAGGAGAAATCCCAATGCCCTTAGGCTTTTCCCAAGCCCTACAAAGAAGCTGGTAACTTTAGGTGGGCCCTCTCGGTGGGACTTCACCTTTCAGGAGCCCTTAACTAACCATGGGGGGGGGGTTCCCCTCCCCTGTGGGAATCCTCTTTTCCCTGCAACTCACAGCTCCCACGCCTGAGGGTGGTCCTCGTCCTCTGTGCCAGGCTGCTCTTTCGCCTGCAGTGGGCTTCGGGGGGGGGGGGGGTCGCTGTCCCCTGAAACAAGGCTCCTCTATGCAGGGCTTCTGGGGCCTCTGGCTTGGCCCTGTCTGCTGGCTCAGTAGCCTGATCACCATCTGACTCCCTGGACTCAACCTTTTGCTATGGGTCGGAGGCCTGGCCTGCCTCGTGCAGCAGCAGGCTCGGTCCACTCCCAGACCCTCCGTGCAGCGCCTCCTGCACCGAGCTCTGAGCCTCGTTCCGGGGGCAGAGGACCTGAACTGCCCAAGTGCTCCAAAGGTCCTACTCCATGCACTGGCCTGTGCACAGTGTCTCTGCCTGCACACCAGAAGTTGCAGACCTGAGCTGCCTCATGCAGCTCCCAGGGTCTGGATGCTGTGTGCCGTGATACACACCAGGAGCCTAGCTGCTGAGCTGTCTGCCGTTCCCCACTGATGGAAGTCTTCAGGGGTGCTGCTGGGGTCCTGCTTTGCCCTGCTGAGCAGCTCTCCTCAGCTCTTCTAAGCCTTGCTCTTCCCTCTTCTCTGTCCCAGATGTGCTTCCCTCATGCTGGGCAAGCAGCTCCTTTTATATGCTCCAGGGCTCCAGCCCTGAAGTGTTCCAGACCTGAGTGTTGCAGTCTTTAATCAGGTCCGGGGGGGGGGAACTCCTCTCCCCCTCCCCTCATGAAAGAGGCATGGCTTCACTCCTCTTGCTGCCTCCTGATTGGGGGATGAGCTCCACCAATCAAAACAGCAAGATTTCAAGCCTGGGACTCAACCTAAGCTCCGAAAGGCAAGCCTGCTACACTGGTAAAAGTGTAGTGTCTGTACTTGACCTGAGACAATCCCTGTGAACCCTAATGTGATTCCTTTCTTTGCCAACCAAGTGACACCACCACAGGGTGCACAGGACACCTAGCAGATAAGAGCAAATTCTGTGCAACACAGGGCTTGTCTGTACTGTATCAGTGGTTTGTCTCAGGAAGAATGAGAGAGTACTTATTGCCCATGACCCTCTGACCTGAGTCTGCTGCCATCTGCCCATTCTTAGATAAAGAAACCAAGAGTTCAAGTTTAGATGATGGGGTATGAACCCAGAGCAGCCTCATGAGCAAAATTCTGGTTTGGGAGTGCATCAGCAGACTTCAACAGGGTACGTCTGCTCAGACCTGTGCTCCCTGGGGCCTGATGCTAATGTGGTATAGACAAGCCCTCACTATATGTGCAGAAGCAGAAGTCATTGCCATACTGAGTGCTTGACCTGAACACAGGAAGAGGTGCACGTGTTATGCAGGAATTGTCTGTGTACTGACATATCTACTGTATTGAGCCAGTGCTGGATAGCTGATGGAAATGCATAAGTGAGCTAGATACAAACAATAGCTGGTAAGGATTTTAGATTTTCTTTTGGTTTTACTCATGTAAAGTAAACCAAGTCACATTAATAGGGTCATATGGAACGATAACCCAACAATTGATAAAATTACATTTAGACTGAAACTTTACATTTACGTTAGTTTTTATTTGGTTTGTAATTTAAATAACCAAATTCAGTGCATTGTACTCAGTCAGTTTTCTCTGTACGAGTCTGAATTTTGTAGAAGCATTCTGCTCTCCTGTTAACTCTACCATTGTTCACTAATGATGCTGCAAACATGTATTCATGTGAGTAACTTTGATTCCATGGGCTACACCCAGAGTAGTGATACTACCCACACATCCACAGTTGGCAGAAGGAGGGTCCGAATTATTTATATTTTATTTTTATATTATAATTATTTTCAAGACTACTTTGAAATTTGTGACGTCATAAAGTACTCAGTAGAGTAAGTGTAAGTAGCATGAAGTAATGAACTGCTGATTTCTGGCTTTCCAAGTGTTTTTGAAAAGAAATAAAAAAAGGCGCCATTTATAAAGAACAGTTGAACTAAATTGAAACAAGTGGGAAAATTTCAAACTGGTGTTGCAGGCATTGTAAACTTTTTCTTCTTCTTTGTTCTTCATATGTGTCAAACTCCAGCAGTTTTTGAAACTGTATCTAGCCCACATCATACTTTGCACATCTGTAGAAGCTTCTGCTACATATAAATTGTTTTGCTTTCAACTGCTTTGTATGTGCATTATCTTTATGTCAAAGCATTTCTCAACTTGACAGTTCCTTTCCAAGGTTCTTGCCTTCTATTACACAGGCTTTTTATTGCTTTGCAGAAGAAACTTGCCACAAAGTTGTTTTTATGCTTTTCCTGATTATTTTACTTTCTGCCACTGACAACACTTCCAGCACCTATAAATAGGGGTACCTTATGCATTTTGCTCCATTTAACTTTTTAGCCTACTTTTTAGATCTTGCTGAAGAACTGGTGATTTTATTTATTTTTTAGTTCTTTAGTTCTCTTTCATGCAAAGCAGTGTTGGCATTAACATGTTGTCATGAGTGATTGCCTGTGCCAAGAGAATCACCTTATTCTTTTGAGTAAAGATGTCAGGAATTAAGCTGGAGTAATTTGCAAATAATATATAATTTAAAATAACATATTACTGATTTTTTTTGTCAACCTTTTTAAGCAATGTTAATCCACTTCAGCATAGATTCATGGGATCCATGAATAGCACAACTGTTTCCTTGTCACTTTTTATATAAAGCCTTTTGTGAGCTATATCAAACTGTACCTGTACTCTGAATACTGATGCTCCTTGGGGAGCCAAGTTCATGAATATGCTAATATCTATTTCTGTTTTAAAAGAATGACAATATTCAACATACACACCTATCTCAAAACACTTTTATGAACATAATTTCAGCCTCACAACACACTTCCCTTTCCCCATGGGAATTTTTACATGTACAAGGGTAAACTAAGGCAAAGAGGTTTAGAAGGACTTGCTTAAAAGTTTAGAAAGACTTGTGACACCAGTACCAACGTCAGAGCAGAGAGCAAACTAAATGATCTCATACTTACTCCTCTACTCTCACCACTCAAACAAACTGCCTCTATGTCCTCAGACAACCGAAATATAGATGGGCAGATAGCCCAGTAAAGATAGAGATATGAGAGAGGAGAAATAATGTGATAGTATTGACCAAGACAAACTCTAAAACATAAAGGGAGGTAGATTTTTTATAGTATTTCCTTGTAACAGCAACTCTTTGAAGTCTGGATATCCTTTTTCTTTTTACAATTGTCCAATCACTTTTTTGTATCCTACTCCTATGCTCTTAGCTTTAATGAAAGACTTCTTATACTTATCTCCAAATGGTTTCATTGAGTCCTGTTTCTTGGCCATGAATAAAGTGCATCTCTTCATATTTGTTTACTGGGTTTTCATAACTGTTAACATAACCCTTCTCCATGGTATTCATTTAATTAAATCCAGGACAAATGTATTGTTTTGTCAACCTTTGGGTTGTTGTGCACAACTGTTGCAGGCCAGGAGTCAGCAACCTGTGGTCTATAAGTTGCATGTGATCTGAGAAAAGTTTTGACACATCCAGCTGGGCCAACAGTGGCCTTCAACAATGGGAGAAGTTGTGGTAATCTGCAGAGGCAGCAATGGCAGCTGGATTGCAATAGGAGACCCATTTTAGGACCACCCTGAATTAATTTGGCCTGCCATTGCTAGAAGATTGCTGACCTGATTTGTAGAGATTGGGTTGGATTGGGTTCTCTGTGCCAATAAAGTATATGAATGAAATCTTCTTGCCCAATACTTGTTAATACATTTTTAAGTCTCTTGTATTATCATGACTGTAAACCAATTTAGGGTAACAGGCTTGATTCATAATCTATAAGTGTATCTCATAGATAAGTCAGGAAAGCTTGCATCACCAAGACCTGAGGTAAAGCATAATTTACATTCTTCACTGTCCTTACTAAATCAGTATACAGGATCGGTTTCTCTGGCGTGGTATATGGATGAAACGTTGGATGTAGAGTTGGTACAGAAACCCTTATGTCGTTCCTCTCCCTTATTGGTAGGAAGAGCCTGTTTGGGGCTAGAGCAGTCTGAAGAGGATAAATCTTGCAGAGGCAACGTGAGGATTAAGGGACTGGAAAGATGATCTTTAGGTTCCCTTTACATGCCTATGTGTGTGCAGTGCACTAACATGTTCCTCTCAGATCTGGGGTCCTTCAAGATCAGCCAGGTGTAAGAAGTTCAAAGAGATTCAAATACATAAACTCTTGTGCTGTTGAACAGTCCATGGCATATTCAGTGATAGACATGCTCCATCTCCTGTAAGAAGATCCTTTATTGTTTGTTTTTTTTCATTATTTAAATTACTTGGTTTCAAACCCACAAATCTTTATACCAGGCTCTTCCTGCCTGTTTTATTATTCTCTTTCTAGCTCTCTTGCTAATTTATTGTGTGACCTGTGGGAAACCTTTATCTGTCCCTGAATCTGCAGTTATAAAAAGATGATGCCTACTCTGATTGCCATTGGAAACTTAGCAACACAGTTCCAGACATTCAGTCAAGTCATGATACTGTCATTTCCAATCCCCTCAAGCCTTTTTATTATTTATATGAATTGTCAATATTTCTACATACTTGTTATAGCTGGTACTGTGTTTGTGAACCTAACATAATTTATTTAGGAAAATACATTTACCATATAGTGATATTGCAGAGGCCGTAAATGCAAAAAATTCAAAGAGGGCTTGGAAATTTTTCTAGCTAATTATAATTTGCAGGAATATTAAGAATGTTATAGTTAATGTTAGCAAAAAGGTGTTAACATTAGAGGTTATATTTCAGAGTGTTATCCTATCTCTAACTACAAATTGGTAAAACCATAGGTATGGCCATGTTACATTGCATCTACCAGTTGCCGTGTTTGTTGTACTTTCCTTTGCATCACCTGGTATTACCCATATTGGAGATAGAATGCTGGACTGAATGAAAGCAGGGTCTGATCCAGTATAGAATTTGTTTGTTCCTGTATCTGAAATACTGCAGGGATATAGATTCATTGTAAAGGCTCCTAGGGAGCTGCTCCAGGCTGATAGAACTGCAGGAACAAGAAAACATTTGCAAAATGTCTATATATCTGAAGTGAATCTAAAATACCACTAGAGGTGCAGTGGTGCATTGAGAAACACATTTGTTTTCAATTTTTTTGAAACTGCCATATGATTTTTCGAGCTAGATAGTTTTGATTAGCCGTATTGATACGATGGTATGTTTGTTCCCTGCTTGGGGGCCTGATCTAAAGACTGTTGAAATCCATAAGAGTTTTTCTAACATTACTCATCACTTGTATGACAAATTATGGTAAAATTATATGTGTGGGTTTACGTCATAGTGCTACTGGTTTTAATAGGTTTGTAAAAATGCAAAGTAAAGGAGAATTTGGCTATCATTGAGGAAAGGTTTTGCATCTACTTTAATATCTTTAAGGAGAACTCTTCTTAGTTTAGACTTTTCTGACTCTGAAGTTATTGAAACTGAGCTATAATCTTTACGGATGTTTACAGAAGTGCTCCATTCACATTTTCCAGTGCTGTAATTTAGAACACTTTTTATAGCATTGTAAAGGGCAAAGACCAAAGTTACATTTGTTACACAATTGATCCCTTGAGAACACGCTACAGCTGTGACCTTACAGAAGTGCATGGTTGCAGAGCACTTTAAAAGTGCCCAATTGCAAAATAACCCCCCTGGCTGTGTCCAGATGAGTGTGGATGTTTGGTTCCCTGGGGACAAGAAGCAGTGGCACACCTTGCACCACAGCTACTTCTCCCTGGGGAACGCCCTTGCCACTCATGCTTTGGCACGCGGCAAGTTACCCTGGGGATGGTAGGGGAGGCTGGGGCCAGCACTGTTCTGGCCCCTATGTTCTTACTTAGGTTCCTGGAGGCCTCCCAGGGCTGCAGCTGTGGTGATCCTGCCAGATGGAGCCCGGGTGGCAGCTGCAGCACTGCTTTGGGTGGCCCGACTCCACTTTTCAGCAGCGTGCAGTGCCCGTGTATACGCTGCTCCAGTTTTTTGTTCTGTGGGGTTTTTTTTGTTTTTTTCTTTTGGTATTCAGGAGTTAAAAAAAACACAAAAACCCACAGGGGAAAAAAAAGAATTGGAGTACTGCACACATGGGCAGCATGTCTTTGCAGTTTGGGGAACACCTCAGTTTGCAGTATGTGGCACTGTAGACATGTTATGACTAAATTTACTTCACACTAAGCTAATGTGCAGTAAGCGATTTTTTGGCATGTGTCTACATATGCAGGGACTTGGCACTAGAGACAACCAGCCAGCAGCCCCGGGGGGATCTCAGGGCTGGGGAAGGGGTGCAGCAAGCTGCAGCACTCACCCGTGCAGCAGCTCTGGAGAGGGAAAAGGCCGGGCAGAGGCAGCCTGTGTTCTGCCCAGGGTGGCATACGAGGCCTGCAGTGGTCCAGGGGATTGTACAGGACCCACTAGGCTTCTGTGTGGTGTAGCCCAAGGCAAAAAATGGCTGCAGGCTTTTATAGCTTGCAGCTAGGGGCTGCCAGAGAGCAGACCATCTCTGGCTCAAGAAAGGGCCCCAGCCAGGAGCCCCGAGGCTGGGTTCAGGCCAGTCCCTAGTGGCAGGGCAGACCCAGCACTAAAGTTAGTGCTGAGTTACATCTACATGTGCATTCCTGTGCATTAACTAATCACAACTACATTTGATACTGCACTTTTACTGCACAGTAAGGGCACACACATGTAGATGTGCACCCTTACTGTGCAGTAAACTAGGCTAAGGCACATTAATGCATCTCATGTAGACATGCCCTCAGTTCCCCAAACTCCACAGAAAAAACCATGATCTATGGATGGGGAGGAGGAGGAACATGGGGATATATATATCAACTCTTTTACCCATTCTCTGGCTATCTGTACAGAAATTAATGCATGTAACCTCAAATGCATTAATGTCGTACAGTGAAGAGGGGGCTCTAAATAGCTGACCAGAGCCTCTGGTCCATGCTACACATATCCTAGAGAGAACTCAATTTGGGTGGTAGAATTTTATAATTCTGAAGGTCTGTGATAGAGGAATTTTTACAGATCTGCACAGGGAAGCTCACACAATTTTGTTCTTCCTCCTTCACATGTTTAAATTGTATGTGTTGTTGAATTAGATTAAAATCTGCAAAAATACTTATGTACCATCTAAGAGATGTTCACAGGTCTGCTAGACCAGAGTATAACTGGAAATAGGGTTGAATGTTTTCTTTCTCTTATTTACCCACTTATTTAGTCACTCAGCCAGGTATAAGACAGCATACACATCTATAGTAGAAACTCCCATTAGATACTATAAAATTAAATTTACAGCCTTCTCAGCAGAGCCTGTGATCGTGAACCACTAGTATATCTGGAATTTCACATGAGGTGATGAAATTACAAGAACACCTATAACCTCCTTCCAGGAAAAAAAGCCACATTGTTAGATGATATTGTAATAACCACACAGTAGTTCAGGCTCTTGCAGCAGTAAAAGGAGAATTGTATACAAATCTCATTGACATAATAATGAGATTTTTTTTTTTTTTTGCATATAACTCCCTTATTGCTTTACCTTATTCCTCCAGTGAGTTTCCTCTTACTCCTACTAGCTTCAGACACGATATAAAACAATAGCTATTATTAGGTTTGTCTCACTCCTCCATGAATAAAGATTTAAAGTAAACTATCTTTGTGGAGGTACAGACTAAGAGATGGTTGGCAGAATAATGAAATAAGAAACAAAGTGCTTACATACTACTCATAACAATGGTGTCCAAGTCACCTATTTGCATATCCAGTTTTGTACCCAGCAGCAGTATCAGTGATTCTGTTGGAGTCAAGAATCAAAAAAATGATCAGAGAAATATAGACAATTTCTGTTGAATAGAATAATTTTACAAATATATTTGTGGGTGTAACCCTGTATTGGAGCAACTGCATGGTTTGAATAGATTTTAGATGAGCTTTGGGTACCAAATACCTTTCCTTAGAGTTACAACACTTCGATACTCTGAAATTAGTTTTGCCAGGGGATAGAGACAAAAGCCCTGAGGCAAGTGGGGAAGTGAGTGACCTGGAGGAAACACAAGCAGGAGAGGGCAGTGGAGGAGGCCTTCTCATTCTCCCTGAGAAATAAACTACAGTTAAAGTAGTTTTACCACAACAACCTAAGAAAATACATGTCGGATGAATGGATTGTGAGGTGGATAGAAAACTGGCTGGATTGTTGGGCTCTAAGGGTAGTAATCAATGGCTGGATGTCTAGTGGGCAGCTGATATCAAGTGGACTGCCCCAGGGGTTGGTTGGTCCTTGGGTTGGTTTTGTTCAACATCTTCATCAGTGACTTGGAAGATGGGATGGAGTGCACCCTCAGCAAGTTTGCCGATGATACTGAGATGGGGGCAGTAGTAGATATACTGGAGGGTATGGCTAGGATTCCGTGCCCACATTCTGTGCTTTCTGTGCAAGCTGGCAAGCAGCGGCAAGCAGAGTCCCACAGCTCCCCCTGCTGGGGCAGAGTCAGACTTCAGAAGCCCCCATGGCTGCTCTGCCTAGCCCCATCCCCCACCCGGCCCCAGCCTCCTGGCACTTAAAAAGGAAAATAAAATAAAAGCCCTGCACTCACAGGATCTGGCAGCAGCCATTGGGACCTCTGGGGGCTCATGGCAGAGCTCCTCTATGCAGCATGGGGCAATGGGGGGCAGCTGGGATGTCCCCCCCGCTTGGTACACGTGCAGCTGTTGCCCCGTGGTGCAGGTGCAGTGCAGCTTGGCAGGGTGCTGTGTGCTGTCTCAGAGCTCCATATGTTAGTGGGAGCCTGGCATTGCTTGGCTCCAGTCGCCCCAGATCCCAGACAGTGCATGGCACCCCGCTGAGCCGTGCTGCACCCGCACCATGCAACAGTCGCTGCATGGGTGCCAAGCAGGGGGGAATGATCCTTGCTGGCCTCCACTGCCCTGTGCTGTACAGGGGGCTCTGCCATGAGTGCCCAGAGGCCCCAATTGCTTCTGCTGCAGCTGGTGAGTGCTGGGCTGTTTTTTTTAAAGTTCAGGAACTGGGTTGGGGCTGGGCTTGGGCTGGGGCTGGGCAGCCATGGGGGCTTCTCCCATGGCTCCCCCTGCCCTGGGAGAGGCAAGCATAGCTGGAGGAGCCACGGGAGAACCTGCAGCTACCTGGCTGTGCCTGCCTCTCCCCGGCTGATCCGAATCACCGAATCTCTCTAAATCGGGGCTGAATCTTCCGAAGCTGATTTGGCTGAATCAATTCAGGACAGTGATCTGAATCTCCAAATTGAATCACTGTCCTCTGAATCAGCTGAATCTGAACTGAATACTTTCCTATTAGCACAGGCCTACTAGAATATCCCTCAACTGTTAAAGGTCTTCATGCTTAGTATTTTGGCCTTGGGGCTTGTATAGCAAACGCTTAGATGCCAAGGGAGGATGGCAACAGAAGTAGAGGCTTAGCTCCTCCTAGGTACTACTAGAGTGAGTCAGATGGGATGAGACTAGGGTAAGATTCCAAGAAAGGCACCTGAAGTCTATGGATGATTTGTATTCTTGTGATGGCAGGTATCACAGCCTTTTGTGTTTTCAATGCAATGAATGATTAGTACCCGCTTTTTGATATCTGCTGGCTCTCTTTTCTGGACTTCTCTCTCTTGTGTCTTTCCTAGGAATTAATGCTTTTACTTTAGCCTATTGCCTCTTCTCCTTTTTCCTCCGCATCCAAGTCTCTTTGTTGCTGCCACTGCCATTATTAACTACAAGCACTTCTTCCCTCCTGCTGCTGTCTAGTATTTGTTTTTTTCTGGCAGCATACCTCCAAGGCTTGGCCTGCTTTTTAACTTCTGCTGTTGCTAGCTGACCCGAGTGTTCCTTTGGTGCCTCCTCAGCTCTCCTCAGCTGCTACTGCACCTACCAATTAATCTGGGTCATTGTAAGACAATTTTTGAATATTGGATCACAGCTAGCATACAATTCCATTTAAAATGATGTAAAAATGATTTTGGCAGCTGGGGTATGTATTGATTAAAATCCACAACTAACAGATGTATAAGTGGAGTATTTCAAAGTAAGATTTTTTTAGTAGATTGCCATATGGCACATACTTGTACATTTGTGCACAATAGCATACCCTTTGTAGGAAGGATATACACACCAGCTAGATGTTGAAAAGCCCTTGTTCTTTGTAGCAGCCAAGGCTACCATCCTGTATTGTCATCTGAAAAAAAAACAGTAAATGGGCATGACTTACGTTTGTTGAAGGGCACTTTTTCCCTGCTGGATCTGGTGCCTGATTATGTGGTGTATGTTTTTGATAACAAAACTGAAAAGGATTTACTTGCTTTTGGTACATGGGTCTCACAAATCATTATGTATGTTTGACATATTGTTGCGTGTGAGGAACTTTGTATCATGAAGAAATGATTCACAGAACTTTTTTCCCAGAAAGCCTGTAAACTCAGCCTTTGAATTGCCAGGCTGCTGCCCAGATAAGGTCCTAGATGTACTGACCCTGAACTCTCTGTAGCAACGGAAGTAATTTGTTTGTCACAAAAGTTCCTTTCTTTTTTTTGTTTTGTAATAAAGATGTCTGTGCACAGATAAGCACTTAATGTTACACACAAACTTCTGATTTATTTAAAGAGCAGGGGCAACAAATATTGCCCAAGGATTTAAAACATTGTAAGTCTTCAGATTATACAATATTGTGCCTTGGTAATTCTCACATACCTCAGGCACTATGGTTATGAAATGCAAATGTTTTGAACTATCAACAGCAAATATAAAGCATACAAAATATAATTTTTTTGTTTTATTTAGGGTGATCTGTCCTGTTTTTGCTGGCACGGTTCTGGATTTTGGAGGCCAGTCCTGGGCATGGGGAACAGATTAAAATGACTGACCTGGGCAGGGGCGCAGTCCAGTGGAGAAGGGAAGTGGCATGGCTCCCCAGGAAGGCAGCCACAGTGTTTGCCCGGCTGGCCTGCCGGCCTGTTGCAGCATGCCACTCTGCTTCCATCTCTTCCTGCATGCCACTGACTAGGGAGGAATGGGGAAGAAGGGCACTGTCCTGGATGTCCCATATTTCCAGCTGGAATGGATGGTCACCTGGGTTTTATTGGTTTCTTTGCCAGTTGTACCTGGGGATGCTCAGGAGTGTGTTCTCAGCAGGAGGATACTCGGCAAACCTAAAATCATGTCTTGTGGGATGTTGCTCTTGGCAAGCATTACATTGACAGAGTCCAGGAATAACCAATTACTAGGTCCCAAGAGCTACTCAGTCACTTTTGTTGCAGAGTCAGGTGGTTAGTAATTCTCCTCAGAGTAGTCCCACTATAGTTTTTGGGACTGCCTAAGAAGTTAATTATCTGTCCTGTTACTTGCTATGTCTTGTCAAAATTAACTAAATCTGAAAGGCCTTAGCTACTACAACTGCACATTACACTTAACAGGAACTTTGGCTGAGTTGCTTGTATATTCACTGCTGTTTATTTCTCATAGGGTAGGTACAGAGGCTGCATCTATTGAGCTTTAACCATCCAGAAAGAAGTGCTTGAAAGTTGTAACTGAACAGAGATTCACATCTCTTAGTGTGCTTTAAAAATGGCAGATCATGCTCTAAGTTAACCCTTGATGGATGAGCTTCTGGCAAAGCGCTTTATCAAATGTATGTGCCAGATCCCATCAAGGGTCAACTTAGATGGTGATCGCTGCCATCCCAGGTGGCATTGCACAGGGGTGTGCTGTAGCTTTAGAACTGCTGACAGTTGCCAGCTGGCAGAGAGGAGGGGGACAGAACTGGGGAAAGGGGCCACTCCAGCAGCCTCCTGGGAGGTATGCGGGGGCAACCCCAGTGGCCAGTGAGGGCAGGATCTGAGCAGCGAAAGTCTGTTTGGTGGGCTCCTGCTCTAATTTATCATGCTTTAAGTAAAGTACGATAAGTTAGGGTGCTTCTGCCAGAGGTTTTTTGAATGTCTGTGCTTAGCCATAGTGACCACTGTGCCTGGCTTCTTTCGTGCAAAAGTGGTGCTTGATTCCTTCCCTGACAAGCCGACAGTCTAATAACAAAAGTAAGCAGTGGTTTCGGAAAAGATGACATGCATGCACTGATCTCTTCTAAATACAGCAGTCTTTTCAGTATGTGATAGGACAAGTGAAAGGTGAAGCTTTGCTTAAGCCTCTTGGCCCAGTAAGTTAGCGGTGAGGACACAACAGTCTAGAAGGGAGTGATGTCGGCAGAATACTGTGCTTTTGACCTCTGCAGTCTGAATGACCATGTTTCCATTTATACCTGGGTCAGCTGTGAGCAGCCTTCACCATGAATTCAGAAAGGGGCTTGAATCATGTCTCTGGAGCTGTAGTGAGGCATATGTCAGTACCTGGAAGGTAGGAGTCATTTCCTTTCTGAATGGATAATCTGGGACAAAGAACAATAGCCTGAAGTTGATTCTGATTTGATGCCCAGTTGAGAACAGCAACCCTTAGTGACAGGCTAAGCATGAAGGCTGCTTACAGATGTGAACGCCACCTACCCTACTGCCCCCCCCCCCAGCCCGTGCTTTACTTTAAGCTCGGCATGCCCCTGCACCAAGCGCAGCGTGTGCCCAGAAGAGGCATTGCATTAGTTTGACTGGGCTCACCCAATGTCTGTATAGATCAGACGCTTCAGTGGGGCTTTTGGGGGGTTCTGTTTAATAGCTGATTTAATCTGCTTTACATAAAAGCACTGAAAAGCCCCACTGATATGCCTGATCTATACAGACCCCGGGGAGCCAGGGTGAACTAAAGTGCTTCTTTTTCTGGTAAACTGCTGTTTTTGTGGCTTTTGGGGTTTTTTTGTTTTTTTTTTAAACATCTTTCCCCCACCCCATGTCTGTCAGCAGCCAAACAGACTTGTTGTCTGGGGAAACAAAAATGCTTAAAAAATGAGCACCCTGTGTCCTGTGAGCTGAGAAAGAGGGGAAGTTCAATATTTGTTGGGAGCTAGAACTCAGAAGTGTTTCCTGAAAGTGGTAAGACTGGAGTCTAGAAAAGCATTGCTTTTGCTGTCTTACCCATCTTTCTTCCAAGTGGAAACAATACGTGTTTTGTGAATGAAATAGATGAGGAAGGATTCCTGAGTGTACTTATTTCTCTCTTGACAAGTAATTAACCAGAAATGTAATTTATTCTTAAGCAGGAAATGGGAATAACCTTGCTAAAACCTGACACTTGGATTACCTCCTTTCACTGCAAAATGCTTCTATACTTCTGTTTTCCTAGACATCTTTATGGTCAGCAGTAGGTATAGGTATCATTGATGGGTAGTACTTTCAACAGAACATACATTTCAGTGTAAACTCAACTAAATTTCCATATTTTCCTGGGAAAATTCCATCCAATGCATATATATTTTTAGGCATTTAAAATGCATAAGTGTGTTCTATTAATTACTACTCATAACTTTTTCCCTATTCCCTCCATCCTTGTACTGTATTATAACTTCATGTTGTATTTTTCTTAACCTTGACCAGTAAGCTCCTTGGGTTAGAGACTGATTTCAGTATATATTTGCTCAACTATGGTAGTGCTATGCTATAGAGTCTTCATTCTCTTGAGGTCTTTGGCATTCTTGTAGTGTAAATAAATAATAATCACCAGAAGACAGCCAAATCTATATCTTAGGATTTTGAAGATGTTTAAAATTAGGATCCATATCTGACTGTTGTAAATGGAAAAATGTGAGCAGAATATCTTTGGGCACTTCACCAGAGTGCCAGGAGTTCTCGAAGGTCTGTGCCAGAGGCTGAGCTATGATGCTAGCCAGCTCCTTGAGTACCCTGGGGTGTAAACTGTCGGGGCCAGCTGACTTGAAGGTATCCAGCCTCTCAAGGTGTTCCTTCACAAGGTCAGCATTGATGGAGGGTAAGGAATCTCCCTCAACTGGGCCTCCTTGTCCCGTAATGGGCAGGGGCGTCCCTTGGGACTGGTGAAAAACCAATGCAAAGTATCCATTAAGCAAGTTGGCTTTTTCCTGGGCATCATTTGTCAGTTGTCCCATCTGGTTTAGCAGGGGTCCAATGTTGCCCTTACTTTTCCTCTGGCTCCCCACATATCTATAAAAGGACTTTTTATTGTCCTTGATACTTGTAGCAGGCTGGAATTCAGTCACAGCCTTGGCTTTCCTGGTTCACTCCCTGCAGGTCCGGAACACTGCAGAATATTCCTCCTTGGTGGTGGATCCCATCCTCCATCCTTTGTAGGTCTTTCTTTTTAGACTCAGGAGGCCTGCTAGTTCCCTGCAGAGCCAGGGGGGCTGCTGGGTCCTTTTGCTGCCTTTCTTCTGAGATGCTTGTGCATCCAGGATCGCTCCCTGGAGGAGCAACCACTGATCCTGAACTCCCCTCCCCTTTGGGTTGTGTTCCCTTAGGGCCTCACTGACAAGCCTCCTGAGTTTGTCAAAGTTGGCTTTCCTGAAGTCGAGGACTTCTGCATTGCTGACTGACTTGCCGGCTTTACGGTGGATGGTGAAGGTGATCAGCTCATGGTCACTGTCACCCAGCTTCCTATCAATTGTTAGGTCACTGATTAGGTTGTCCCCCATTGCCAGTACCAGGTCAAGCAGTGCTTTACCTCTCATCAGCCCGTAGACTTCTTGAGTCAGATACAGCTCATCCATGCACGAGAGGAAGCTTTGCTACTGTTCTGATTTAGCCGAGAGCTCTTCCCTTGAGATGTTTGGGTAGTTGAAGTCTCCCATAACAACCATGCATCAGGGGCATGCAGCCTCAGCCAATTCAGTGCCTGAAGATTGGAAGAAGGCCAATGTGGTGCCTATCTTCAAGAAAGGGAGGAAAGTGGATTCGGCAAGCTACAGGCCCATCAGTTGGACCTCTATTCCGGGGAAGGTCCTAGAAAAAATTATCAAAGAGGCCATTCTTAACAGACTGGCAACATCCTGAGGGATAGCCAGCATGGGTTTGTCATGGGTAGGTCTTGCTTGACCAATCCTATTTCCTTTTACGACCAGGTGACCTATCACCTGGACAAGGGAGAAGAGATTGATGTCGTATATCTTGACTTTAAAAAAGCTTTGGATCTGGTATCCCAAGATCACTTCTTAGCAAAACTGGCTAACTGTGGCCTTGGCTTCACCATGATCTGCTGGCTGGGGAATTGGCTCTGTGGTTGGAACCAGAGGGTGGTGCCCTGTGACCAGTGGCTCTGTCCTTGGGCCAACAGTATTCAACATCTTCATTAATGATGTGTACATTGGTATCAGAAGCAGACTGGCCAAGTTCACCAATGACACTAAATTTTGGGGTAAAGCATCCACACCTGAGGACAGGAGGGTGAGCTAGGCTGACCTTGACAAGCTCAGAAAGTGGGTAGATGAGAACCTGATGGTGTTTAACACTGAAAAATGCAAGGTTCTCCACCTTGGGAAGAGAAACCTGCAGCATGTTTATAGGCTCAGCAGTGCTACGCTGGCTAGCACTACAGATGAAAGTGACTTGGGGGTCATGATTGACCACAAGATGAACATGAGCCATCGGTGTGTTGCTGCAGCTAGTAAAGTGAGCAAAATGCTGGCTTGCATCCATAGATGTTTCTCAAGCAAATCCCAGCACATCATCCTCCCATTGTACTCGGCCTTGGTGAGGCCACACCTGGAGTACTGCATCCAGTTTTGGGCTCCACAATTCAAAAAGGATGTGGAGAAGCTTGAGAGAGTCCAGAAGAGAGCCACTTGCATGATCAGAGGTCAGGAAAACAGACCTTATGATGAGAGGCTGAGAACTATGGCACTCTTCAGCCTGGAAAAGCACACGCTCAGGGGTGATCTGGTGGCCGCCTATAAGTTTATAAGGGGTGTTCACCAGGATCTGGGGGAATGTCTGTTCACCAGAGTGCCCCAAAGGATGACAAGATCGAATGGTCACAAACTCCTCCATGACTGTTTCAGGCTAGACGTAAGAAAGAACTTCTTTACTGTCTGAGCCCCCAAGGTCTGGAATAGACTTCCATCGGAGGTGGTTCAAGCACCTACTTTGAATGTCTTCAAGAGACATTTGTATGTTTATCTTGCTGGGATCCTATGACCTCTGTGGACTTCCTGCCCCTGGGGCAGGGGGCTGGACTCGAAGATATTCTGAGGTCCCTTCCAGCCCTGATGTCTATAAAATATATTGTAGGCTGCCCTCAGCAGTAGCATAATGTGGGGTGGGTGAGCAGAACACTAGCCCCAGGTGCCAACTAAGTAGGGTGCCAGAATTATGCTGTCATGGGGCACATCCAGGCTAGCCCACATGTGCCTCTTGCAGTTTTTCAAACCCCTCTGAGATGCTGCAAGAGGCACGTGCAGGAAAAGGTTACCCCCACTGCAAATTTGTAGGACGGGTGCAAAATTAGACTCCTGGATATCCAGGGATCTAAAAATAACATAGTTAAAAAAAGCGGGGCAGGACACATGTGCCCTGAAGCAATCAGAGGCTGGGTCCTCCACAGAGACTCTGGCTGCCAGAGCAACTTTGTGGTTGGCCCTCACTCTGGTGCTAGCAGCAGGGCTCCAGTACTGGTAAGTAAGGAATCAGGGGGCTGGAGAAGGGGGGAGGGGACTATGGGGGGACCCCCACTGGCCTTGCCCACTCCCTGAGCCCTGCTTTGCCAAGCCCCGACCCCAGCCCCAGCCTTGCCCTGCCCCCCTGATCCCTTTTCCTGCCTGGCCCTGCCCCCTGCCTGCCCCCTAGACCCCCCCAATCCCTGTCCTGCCTGGCCCCATCCCTCCCCCCCCCAGCATCCCCACAACAACCCCCCAGCACTTATCAGCAGTGACTGTCTGTGTCACTGGGGCCCCATCTGCACAGCACGAGGCAGGGGGGCAGCCCCAGACCAGGCCCTGCTGCACCCTGCTACCCTGTGCTGCCCGGGGGGGGGAGGGGGTGCTCTGCCAGGAGGCCCTGGAGCCTCCACAGCCCCTGCTTCTAGGGTGAGTAGAGGCTTCTCCCCCCTTTTTTCCTTTTTTTTTCCTTTTAAAGCAACAGTGCCTGGGGTGGGGGGGGAGGGCCTGGGGGCCTTGGGGTGCAAGTGGAGGATGGGACTGGGTGGGGCAGCCATGGGGGGGGTCTGGAAGAATGGGGGCTGGGGCTGGGTGGGGCAGCCATCGGGGAGGCTGGAGTGGGGCATGTGGACCCTGCAGGGGTGGGGGCATAGCCTCTGCAGGGTCCATTTGGCCCCTATTGGGGGGCCATAGCCCCTTTGGGGTGGGGCACAGCAAAATATATATTCATGAATTCATTAAACATGTATTTAGAGTTCACTATATTATTATGATAGAGACACTGGTAGTCTTCCAAATTGCTTTAACACTGTAGAGATATCAATCAAATATTGCCCAACTAATCACTTTCTCTCTGTCTCACTCTCTTTCTCTCTCTTTATAGTGGTCTTTCGTTTCAATTGTGGAGGAACATTGATTTTGGGGTATTTTACAGAATGACTGGGATTTTTTATCAGGGTTTTTTCATTTTTCCAATAGGGAACACCAGAATTCCTGTTAGGGAGGCCAGTGGCAGGACCCTGCCTGCTCAGAGCTGGCACCTTGGACCCAGCTGGCTGTGGCTGACCTGGCCAAATGGGGCCAGGAGGACATGCTTTGACAGTTCAAACCAGGCCACCACTCTGGGAACATCTTCCAGGCAATACCTGCCCAGATGGCCAGGCAGGGGGCACATGTGGCAGTAGTGCCACACAGAGACCATCTCTGCAGCCACAGCCCACTGGCAGCTGGCCTAAAGGGGCAGATGCCTCTACTGGCTGTGCAGTCCTCATCCGGGTCTGGCAGGTGCACAGCAGGTCACAGCCAGGCAGCAGCCCCCACTGCCAGACTGCTGCAGTGGGTAGAGGGTGCAGGGAACTCTCAGGTCTGCTTCAGCAGTCCAGCTGGAACAAGGGGTAGTGTCCCCAGGTACCAATTGGCTGGGGCCCAGAAGCTCCTGAGAGCGAGTAGCCCTGAGCTACTTGCCAGGGCGGCTTTTTATACTGCTGGGGACAGCACAGGTGCTGGCCCCAGGCTCTAGCTCCCCCTGGCTGCAGCTCTGGGAGGAACCAGGCAGGGTTATTTTGCCCCAGGTGGCACAATTTGCTCCACAACAAAGTGCATGTCCAAGCACATGCGCTGAGGCAAAAAGCCCCGGGGCAAATTTGCACTGCTTCTATTTGAGCTGCTGCAAGTGCATGTGCTTGTATGAGTGGATGGGCCCATGGAGTCCATGCCCCAGCACCAGAAGCAGCTCCACAGAACTGCTGGTGCAGCAGCAGCTAGGTGAATGGACATTGCAGTATGAGTAATAGCTGGGGCAAGCAGATCGTGTTGCAGCTGTGGCACAGAAGCTGAGGTCTGTTTTTGAGTTCCTGGAGTAAGTATATGGCTCCTTTCTCCCTGCCTGCTCCCAACTTCTTGCTGAACCACTTTTCCTCTGGTACTCCCCACCCCGGCCCCACCACAGGATTTGCCCTGGACACAAACTCTACTTCATATGCCTCTGGCCTAAAGTCCTTAAATAAAAGTAGTCAAAATCTATTAGCAATCCTAATCTTGATTCAACTCCTGTTTTTTGTAACTTAAACCTATCTCTGTGGTTGTCTTTTGCTGTCACAAAAGGCTAATTTTTTTCAATCAAATGTTAAGGATGTCATTAGCTCCAAACACTATTGCAGTGCTATTTTGCGATGACTGTGCCTTCACCTTGACATTTGATAGCAAAACACCATGTTATCTACCATGCTGAGGATAAAATAATCTCTAAATGTTGCTAGTGTAATTTCCTTTTCATTGGCCACTTTTTGTCTGATCAAAGTCTTAGTGCTCTAAAACTTCTTATTGTCTTTTAGATTATATAATAAATCCAGTGCTGGAATTAGATTCAGCCTAGTTCAAAAGAATCGGTCTGCTTCAATTAGACTTGTGCTTGATAGTCTTTTGATCCTTAAGCTAATTAGTAAACAATGGAACAGAGCATTTATGTATGAAGTGACCTAGAACTAACAGGAGAAATTGTAATTATTATATCACGTGTTGTCTTCTCCTTTGCAATGCAGAGTTCACAGCCATGTATTTATGAACTCTGGGAGTAGAATTCAGATGCATCCCATTCTCCATGACTTGGAGCAAAACTTGCATTCAGAACTGGCTCTGGATATGGATTTCATACTTTGGACTCCCTTTCTATTTAGGAAAAACACCAAGATATTTCTAATTTTCTGGTCAGTTAGTTTTTTAAATTCAGCTATTGGAAAACCTAACACCAAAATATCCTGACTTGAGTGCCAAAATCTTAGGCTGCTGTGAACCCTGAAAAAGCACATTTTGATAGTGTCAGCAGGACACTGTGTTAAAGCACCACCAGTCTGGGGGGGTCAGGGTGTTCTGAAGTTTTCAGAGACTTTTGGATGGGCAGGGCCTCCATCTTATACTCAGTTGTACAAAATGAGATCCTGTGGTCAAACTGCCTAGGTCCTTTGACAAGCATGGGCTCACCCAGGCTCCAGTTACACCAGTAACTTGAATATACTTTTTACCAGAGCTTTGTGGGCACTCTGTCTTATAGTTTCTCCTTCAGGGACAATTGATAGTTGGGGCATGTAGTACATAGCATGTTGGTTTCAAAATTGGAAACTATTGTAGATAGCACAAGAAATGCATAGACAGAGACAAAATAATAAATGTTCACTGTTCTTGAAAAATGTTTGAATATAGATTGGAGTCCCCTAAGTGTCTGGGATTTTTCCTTACCTGAACATGGTTTCTCCTTTGGAGTCTCATTTTGATCCTTGTAAACAGTGTCCTTCTGCTACTTTTCAATGGCTAATCAGACTACTTCCATTAGTCTTTATTACAGGGGCAGGGAAAATATGGCCTATGGGCCAGATCTGGCCTGCCAGGTCATTCCATCTGGCTCACAGGGGGGGAGAGGGGGGAGGCAGGGGAGGCCAGTGGCAGCAAGTGGGCATGCAGAGTACAGGGACAGCTGAGTGGGAGCACGGGGCCCATGCCATTGTCCCCGGGCCAGCGCTGGCAGGGCCCAGAGTGGGGTCGAGGCTGGCAGGAGCTCTGGAGCTGGGCTGTCTCCCCCATCTCCCTGCTGGCGCAGCCTGGCCCAGCTCCATAGACTCCTGCCTGCCCAGGGCTTGCACTCCTCCCACCCTGCCCTGGGCCCTCACATTGCCATTCACGTAGACCTTCATACCCAAGGCCCCTCCCAAACCCTATACCCAGCCACATCCCATGTATCCACACACACAACCACATGCTTCCTCACCCCACAGCCCCCCCACAAACCTATACGCACCCCCCCCATGTCCCCTACCCTCCACAATATACAAGAGTAAGACTTCATTTTAAGCTTTTGTACAATCATCTCTGCATATACTACACAAATACATGTAAATCAGAACAAAAATATTTTTAAAAATCAAATTAATGAATGTTCTAGACATTTAGTTTTTAGAATATAATTTGATAATTTTCTGGTACCAACATGGCAAAATCCCTCGCTGAAAGGAGTGGGAAAGGGAAGGGACTGCTGGTGGCAAAGGTCAGGGGTTAGAGGGTGGGACTTCCGGTCACAAGATGATGACCAGGGGGTGGGACAGCCATCAAGGGGTGGGGCTACCCATGTGGCCCTTGACAGCTTGCCAAAACTTGGTAAGCAGTCCTACAGCTGAAATAATTGCCTGTCCCTGCTTTATTAGCTGGTTAGCCATATCATGTAACCAAAGACTCCCCAAAAGCAATCCCTACCTTAGTTACTATCCACCTGGATTTCAGATCTCTAGCTATCTCTCTGTCTATGGGTTCTCCACTTGAATAGATGACAAATGAAGTTTTAATTTTCATCTCCAGATGTATGAATTTCTACTGGTGGTGCCTGTGGATGTTTTTCTCTTGATATGCAGGTAGAGCACAGTAGAGAAGGCAACCAACTCTTGGTTCAAAATGGAGTTTGCAGTCTGATGCAAATGTACATAAAGACTAAGTACAGACAGTAAAAAAGCCTGAGGTGGAATCAATGCAATATACTCAGGTTTCTCTAAGCTGTGAGGATTCGACCATTAGAGAAAACAACTCACCTTCACTCCTCAGCTGGTCAAGGAAGGCAGATGCCTGCATTGGCCAAGACCAGAAGGTTGTGGTGGGGGGGAGCTCTTCCACATGCCTCCCAGCTTTGCTGTGCTGTGATTGCCCCAGCTCCATACCCTAACCAGCCCCCTGCCTTTCAGATGTGGGCAGGTGGGTGGGAGGGGGGGTCTGGACAGTGGCTAGGGGGAGAAGCCCCCAATGTGGGGGCATCCCCTCACTCCTCCAGCCTGGCTTCGCCAGGATTTGATCACCCCAGCCCTGCCCCCTGGCCAGCTCCCTGCCTCTTAGGTGCAGGCTTGTGGGTAGCGGGGGAACAGACCCCACCACTTCAACTTCTCCAAATGGGGTCTGCACAATGGATGGGGGGGCATTGTCCCTTGCCTGCCCCCCTCCAGGGATGAGGCAGGGGGCTGGTGGTGGGGTGGAGATGCAGAGGGAAGGAAGTCCCTGCCACTGGAGCTGTCCACCCCCCAGGTGTGTAGAACCTGGCTGGAGGGGGCTGAGGCAGGGGTGTCCATTTCTTCCTGTGGCTGAGAGGTGATGGGCTGGCAAGAGGTTGTGGCTGGGGAGATCACATACTGGTGGAGCCAGGCTGCACAGCAAGGAGCCCCTGCCATGGGGGCTTTCTGCCCTCTAGCTGTGCAGACCCTGGCTGGGTGGTGACGGGCACAGGGGGTTCATTCCTCCCTTGCCTTCACCCCCTGTGGCTGAGAGGCTGGGGGCTGGTGAGGGGGTGAGGTTGGGGTGAGCACAGAGGGATTTCAACCCCCTGCTGTGCACACCCTGGCTGGTTGGGGCCAGGGCTGGGGTAGTTTTATGTTTCCCTCCCAATCCCCCTCACCGTGCTGCCACTGGCTGGACTGGGGAGTAGAGGCTCTGTTGCCTCAGCTCTGTGACAGCTCAGGGATGGAGCCACCTGGCTTGCCTGGAGCAAACAAGCTGGGGAAGAAGCTAGGCCACCTACTGTGCTAGGGGAAGTTAGTGGGGAGCTGCAAAGCATCCTGGGATGCTGGGGGACTGCAACCAAACTTGTGTCAGGAGGGGATCTGGAACAGAAGTTCCATAGACCAGTCTAATTTAAAGTGATTAAATCTGATACTATATCCATCAGGTCCTTCTTAGACCAGATTCCACCATTTTGAAACAGGTCTATGTGTACTGAACTTTTGTTCTCTTGCAGGCTTAGACCAGTTTCTAATCACTTTATACCAGGTTATTTGTGATTTCTGTCCCTAGCCAGAATTCTAGTATCAAAAGTATTCATAAGCTGAACACACATTCCTCAAATTGTCATAGAGGGCCTTCAGTCAGGAGGAGGCAATGCTGGCAGCAGCAACTGGAAAAGCAAGTAATGATATGTGGTGTGGTAGCACCATTACTACCACAGAACAGGAGGCAAATACCTGAGGGAGATGCACCTTTAGCTCTAGCCACCACTGGCTGTCAGTTAATATCCTCCAGGAACTAAATCACTTCTTGAGTAGTCCTCTAGCATCTGCTATCTCAGAATACCATCTACATCTAGTACCAGCTTCCTCACCACTTGCTCTTCCTCACCTCGCAATGAATCATCTGCTTAGATATTCTCTAGCACTTGCCCTTCTCTGGTGGTGGTTACATTTTGTGCAGCTCTGTGCCTTGCCCTCCCCAAGCAATAATAGGGAGTATGTTGACTGTAAGTTTACTGTGGTATGCAAATTAGCTCTGTAATTTGTATTAAAAGTCACCCGACAAATACCATAACATTTGGCAGTTATGCATCTTATACTGTGATGGCACTGCTGTCAGGAAGTGCACCCTTTGGGTAGCCATGGGCAGCAAAGCACAGAAGGGCACCCATGCCAGGGCCATAGTAGGAGGGGGGCAGATGACCATGTAGACGATTGCAGCTTGGTGTAGGGCAGCTATAGCTTGCTGGGGTGGGAAGTGGGGGTCTGTTTCAGGAGTGAGGGATTACTGGTTTGCCAGCGCCTCCTGCTGTAATTGAGTTCCAAAGAGATCAGTGGCATGAATTGATATATGGCTGGAATTTACCGGGAATTGCACACCAGGCTTAATTTATTATAAAGGCTACCACGTGCAAACACTAATGCAATGTTTTAAAATAAACCATTTTAAATTTAATAAATCTATTTAATTTAATGAGGATTAAACCCCATTATGTGTAAAAGCACCCCTTCATTTTCTGTGTCATTTTATTAAGTGTGGAATGCTCTGGTTCTGGCTTAGGCTCTGGCTGGGTATAATAGTCACATTTCTTTCTGTTCCTTCAAAGAAATAATTAATATTTGCTTGGGGTTGTCCAACTCTATTATCTATTGTTTTATTTATATGAGCTCAGATCCAATCAGTTCAATTTGAAAAACTGATGATGTTGTAGTTAGAAAGTCAATATTTCAGAAAAGCTCCAAGGGAGGAAAAAGATGCCAATAATTGAAATGATCACTTTTTAAAGCCTTTATCTTTAATATAAGACAGCTGTTATGAAATAACGAACTTATCTTTAACTGTGGCCTTGGTAGATGGATATATTTATAGATCATGTCTTTGTGGACCACTATGCTACTGCACTTTGATATTAACACATCCCCAAATGTATATTGGTAACATGCAACATGTCAAATATTTTCAGATATACCTTACAAAAAGTAATGAATTCATATTTAATGGACCCCAAGTGTCAGGGAGAGTCATTGTGATTACACTTCTGGCTAAAATACTATTTCAGAACATACACAGAACAATGAGAAATAATTGTACATTCATTATTTATATGGAAGGTAATAATGGAAAATATTTTTCTTCCCATAGCCTACTCTTATAAAATAACATCTCTTTTTGCTTTCTGCAGGGCATAATTTCTGCTGCCACCTTTTTTGAGATAGGTTTTGGCTAATGAGATATTTTTCTTCACTAGACCGATTGTTTTACTCGCCAATATTGTTAAATAATATTAATGTGGGTTTTCAGGGTTTTTTTCTCCACAAAAGCTTATAATACTGTCGTTTAGATGCTAACCAAAAAAAGAGAGACTCTTGTGTTTGACAGATAATGTATCATTTACAAGAAGAATGACTAGGATAAAACAGAAAATTGCATCTTTAAAAGGCATTGCCTTTCAGCTTGTTTACTCAGCATAGGTTTAGTTAAGGAAATGAAAAATTTCTAGCCTTCCATAGTAATTGGTAAGGCACAAAGCTGCAAATTGTATTTTCAGCTTTGCCAATGACACACAATTTTAAGGGATGTTCCAGAGTGGCAAGCAAATAAAATTACTTAAGTATAGCATTGTAAATGGTAGTTGTTTGATTAACAAATGATAACTGTAGCACATGATTGTTAGCTCAGTGCAGGCTGGTCTGTTGTCAAGGAGTTTTTTGCAATGTCTGTTGTTGCAGTTGAACTAATCCTGCTGCAAAAATATAGCATCTGTATTCTATATCCTGTTGCAGGTGTGCATGGCATAAAACAGCCGTAGGCAGGTTTGTCAAACTTTGAACTACAGCACCTGCTCTTAGCACAGCTCTGTGGAGAAGATGCTTGATCTCTGTGCTGTATTATGTTAACTCATCCCCTATCCACATTTACTTTTCTTTTGCCTACATGAGATGATTGTGAGCTTTCATCTGAGAAAAGACTGAAGAATTAGGCCCTTAGTATGGTTTTGCATTTCCCAGGAGTGGATATGACAGCTTGGATGGCAGAGTGTTTATGGCAGTTTAATTTGGCTGTCGGATATCATGTTTTTTGAATCCTTCTTAAATGTAGACTAGAAATTTTTCCATGGTGTATGCCCTCTGCTGGATAACTGCATTCTGAGTCAGTGCCAGACCTATACTAACATCAGATCTGTAGAGGGGACCTTAACAGTGTTACAAATAAGTAGATTTCATAGATAAATCTTGATCTGTATTTTTCATCAACTCCTTTAGCAGAGGTTTAAGGGAGTTTACACCAAGCTCAAAACTGAGTTGTATTCTGCATGTACGCCTGATGGGCTGCTAAGCTCTGGCAGACCTTTGATATTTTAATTAGTTTGTGTGGACAGTTTGCATGTTCGTGAGTGCTCATCGGGGTTGCCAACCCAAGGTTTTGGGCTTTTTTTTGTTCTTTATTGTTTGCTTTTTTTTACTGACAGTCTGTAAACTTTTAATTGACCACAAAACCTTTTTGCTGATGTACATTTTACATAACGTACATGTAATTCTCTCAGCTAGATGGCAGTAGCGAGGCTCAGGTTCAAACTTAGGAGTTTTATACCAACCGTAGTAAAAAAAATAAAAAGTAATTTAGTTTTTAGTAAAAAGTTTCCAGATTTGCCAGGAAAAATATTTTCTTGGCTTGGTAACCCTGCTTGATTTGCAGCAGTAGTATTACACTGTGCTATCCCCATGTGAGGGGATCCTGAATCGCTCATACACTCTGATGCTCCTAAATGTACCCTGTACTGGGTAGCCTCACTCCATATCCTTACCCCTGCTGGGTTTTCACCCAACACCTCTCCCACCTCCCAGACCTGCAGCTCCATCCTAGCTGCATTGCCCTACTCCCTGTCTCTTCAAGGTGAGCAGCTATTAGAGGATGTCCAAAAAGACACATGGCTGAGAGGACTACACTCCTGTGAGCCAGAAAGCCCTGATAAAAGCTCCCAGCAGGGTGCTGCAATCACACTTGGATACCAGGGAATGCTGTTCTCCTCCATCTATTAATCAATCTCATTAGTTTTTAATTTTTGTGGATGGCTCCAATTTTATGGCCATTACAAACAAACATTTTACCCTATTTTTAATGGACTGTTCATTAATTTATTGACAGTGGGCAACCCTGATGGTTGTACAAAACTGCATGTGCTCCTTGAAATATGATTCATGCCTCCATAACATTGATTTCATTTCTTTTCTCCTCCTCAGTTTAATTATGAACTTTACTTTTGCTTAAAAATGTATTTGAGTGCTATTATTAAAATGCCATCTTTTCGTGAGGGAATTGCTAGCTTTATATGAGAGCTTCTCAGAGGAACTTTGTATGACAAAAGTATTTGCTGCAAGGTGATTAGAGAGCACTGCATCACTGGTTGGGAGGGTGGTAGTCGGGGGAAAGGGAACAGATCAGAGTGTTGTTTTTTTTTTTGGAAAAAATTAAAATTCTCACAGACTTAAAAAAAAAATAAAATCAAACAACCCCCTCATAAAGAAGTCATATGTTAATAACTGCAAAGGCAGGGTAGATTTACACCGTATAGACTAACTAAATTGGAGATGATACAGCATAAGCTTTTCTGAACCAAGGTTCATTTAATCAGATACCACGAGAGGCATCTCTCTCTAATAACCTTTCTCTAATACCTCTAATACTGCCCTCTAATAACCACAAGTCATTTTAAGAGCAGATATTGATTTGAGAGGACACAGTTTCTGAAGTGCACACACACATATGCATACAAATGCACCCCAGATATAGTTTCTGTGTATTGTTTACCTTCAGTGGCAAAATGAAAATTTAATCAAACTAATGAAACTGGGGCAAAATTTATCTCAGTTAAAGTTGAAGATATATTTTAATGAGCAAAATCTTTCTTTTCCCCAATCCCATTGACAATATTTCTCCATTTGCAGGAAACACAAATGATTTCAGAGCAGGCTGATGCATGTGATGTCATCTGTTCTATGAATATCTTATTGTTCCTTTGGCCTGACACTTAGACCATATAATTATTTGCAACATCTTTTTTGAGGGGAAAAATTTGGGCTTATCTCTTGATTTAAAATGACAAGTCTGAAGAATTTAACTAACGTTGTGGATGCTTTACATTCTAATTGGCTGTAAAAAGTAAATCTAAAGACAGTTTTTCAGTATACCTTCCAGAAAATAACATTTTTTTATTGTATTTATAAAATATACAATTTATGCAATGCAATATGTTTCAGGTTCAGATAAAGGCGAGTTTCTAAAGCTTTCATAAACCAGTGCCTTATTTAATATAGTTGCACCTCTTAAATTAAAAACAGCACTGTATACATATTTTTGGTAAGTGCAAGGTCATGTCCTTGCACCCAAATGTAATGCTTACTGCTGCCTATTGTTTCTCTGGAGTGTTGTCTCAGTGGAACTAGGTGTCTGCGGAGTGCAGGATATAGCCAGGGACCCTGTTGGCCTTGCACCCAGCGGGTCTGTGCTGTGAGGATAGGCCTTCTTATCCTCTCAAGATCAGACAGCAATGTTTGCCTGGTTCTCACCTGCCATGTCATGTTGTATATATTGGGAGGCATTCTCCTTGCTGAGAGTTCACTTCAAGGACATTAGGACTGCTCCTACTTGGGGTTCCAATCTCCCCTTACACTCCTGCCAAACACCACCTAGATGTTAAGATATCTCCAGAAGCCTACCAGTTGTTTGATGGATGCTCAGACTTCTCCTCTGTTCTGTTCGTCTTTTAAGCTGAGAATCTCTTCAGCATTGGCTCCAGATGCAGCAGATCGAGTGGATCCAGAGGAATATTTGGTCACAACTAAAACAAAGGGAAACGGCAGCAAAGGAGGAACAGAACAGTCCAGGTAAGTACTTGGAACTACCAAGTCCCAGGGTACGAGGCACTTTCTTTATCCTGGGTATAGGTCCTCTTCTCCAAGGGCCAAGGGTGATCCTTGTCTGAAAACACCTTTACAGATAGGAATAACTTCAATCAAAAGGGGGGAAAAACAAACAAACCAAAAGCAGAGAATGTCTTTGCCTTCCCATTTCCAATCTCATTCATAAAACTCGGGGTCCTCCCCTTTTGTTCGATAGTGTCCCCAAATCAGTCATTCACAATTCTTTTCATCCTATAAGGTCAACTTAAATATTAAAGGATAAAAAGAAACAACCTTATTTCACTCTGAATGCCTCCGACTGCTCCGCATTTCTCAACACACTCAGATTTTAATTGCTGGCAGGGAACACTGATGGGAGTGTCTTCTGTAATCGGAGCTCCTCCAAGCCCTGGGACCGAAATTCAGTCCTCTCCCCATCCCTTGGGTTCTCATAGCTGGGAGCTCCAGGGTAAGTTAGGCAAACCTACCTGTTTCCCCGGTCTGCCTTCTTCCTCCTCTGGTGCGGCCATTCTGCCAGAAATACTGTGTTGGCTGTGGGGGAGACCAATCTAGAAGGACTGGTGGCTGATAAAGTAGTATTCTGGCATCAGCAATGTTCCTATCATAGGGACCATTTCCAGTGGGTGAGGTAGGTATTATGGGCTTTCCTTTGGGGTTTCTAAAGAGGTGGAGAAAGCCTTTTCACAGTAGGCACAGACAGCAAGTTCTTCAGGACATTTTTACAGGTGCTGACAATGTGGCACTGGGCACTTTTTAAATTAGCAAGCCATGCTAATTAAAAGCACCTGAATGTCACATGCATCAACCATGTTTTAGTTCAAAGCATGCCACTGCCATTTTCTCAGCACAGAGGCTTGCTGCGCCACTGATACACGAGACACACAAGGCTGCCAGAGCACAGCAATTTACATGTTCCAATAGGTTTGATTAATCGAGTCTGCTCCAATGCACTTGATTTCCAGTGCATCCGAGCAGGCTCCCCATGTGTGTGTAAGTGCCTCTCACAGCCCAGGGCAGAGGTGGCAAGGGGAGAAATTATTCTGTCCACTTGAGTGGGGCAGGGGTGGGGAAGGATGAGGAGAGGAGTCTTGCATGTCTGAGCAATCCTCACTTTGGCAGGAGCTGCTACTGCTTCAGATACTGCTGCAAAGACTGAGGCTCCTGCTACTGAGGGAGAGACAGTGGTGTGGGTTTCCTGGGGACTGCTCTGTTGGGTTTAAAAATGGGTTTTTAAACCTAGTGCTCTGAGAATTGACACAACACTTGGTTGATGAATAGCAGAAAGAGTTGTTTTAATAACAAGAACAAGGTACAAAACAAAATAGCAGAAAAAGACTCTTTCCCTATATAAAACAAGCTATTAGTACTTGTGTTGTCTTAGCTGCAAATATATCTTTACCCAGTGCAAGCAGGAAGTAGTTCTTGTACAGGCTTAAAGCGTGGATCCTTCACTTGTTGGCTGGGTGGCAGGATGGCTTCTTGGTCTTCCCTGGACTACACACACCTTGCTGGAAGATTTCCTTAGTTCTTATACTGTTTAATTGTACGGTGTAGCTTCAAAGCATTTTTCCTTGATGGTTGGCCAATTAAAGTCTGAACAAAACAGGGAGGAAAAGGGTGACCATTATATTACAACTGTTAACTTCCCTGGCTCCTGTTGTGGCTTTGTCTAGTTGTGAAAATTAGTATTTCTCACAGCCACTGCAATTATCGAGTAGTTACAGATGATGAGCCAGAGTGGTTAAACAGGATGCTTAGTGGTATCACCAGACCTGTCTTTAGGCATTTGTTTTTCAATGGGGAAATTTGCAACATTGTACCGGTGATGGTCTGTTTACCAAACTCGAGACATGCATTGAATGGTTGACAAGGTTCCTTGGGTGAATTTGATATCTTTTATTAGACCAACCTAAATGGTTGGAGAATAGTTATTAAGCACGCTTTCGGGTTCAAAAACCCTTCGTCAGGCTCAGGAAGCTGCAGCAGTTGGTGTGTGCTCTTCCTACCAGTTACTGAAACTTCCCTAGCCTGACGAAGGGTTTTTGAACCCGAAAGCTTGCTTAATAACTATTCTCCAACCATTTAGGTTGGTCTAATAAAAGATATCAAATTCACCCAAGGAACCTTGTCTGCCTATATCCTTAGACCAACACGGCTACAACCTAAACCCTTGAATGGTTGAGACATTTGTAACACCTTAGGAATTGGATGCTTGTTTTGAGAAATATGAGCTTGTCATATACAGGGCTTCCTTCCTGTACCTTTTTACAGGTTTTTCTTGAGATGTATATTTAGTCTTTTGTTTTATTTAGTTTCTAATTCAATTGAAATGCATATGTCGTTTCCTTGCTGTTCCTGGTTACACTGACCCAGCCTTTGGCTTTCTTAGCTACACACATGTGATGAGCGGGTTAGGTCTCTGCCAACAATTTTAACCATCACTTTTATTACTTTATGGCATGGGTCTGGTATTGGGTACCACAAGCACGCCACTGTCTTGACACCTAATGGGTTGCAAGCCATTAGCAGAGTTTGAGTTTTCTTGTGGCAGTCTTGTTACCACAATCCAGTCTTGTTCCAGCCATTGTCTTGCATTTTTGTGCAAGAGATGCTGTCCAAGCTTTCAAAGTTTTCATATGCAGCATGCTTCTGGTACCCCATTAACTGCCCCCACCCCTCTGGGCACAGAGCTGTGCCTCCCATGGCAAAGCCTCCCAGGTGTGGGGCTTCATTACTTGTGACCTTTGCAAGTTGGTGTCCCGCTGCCCTCCCTCCCATAAGAATGCTACAGGAACTATGCATAATATCAGCAGTTGGCCGAATACTAAGGGTTTCCAGGAAATGCTCCTCACATATAGATATTTAAGGTGGAAATTACAGAAGTGTTTAGCATTGCCCTAACTAGTGATGCAGTGGGAAAAGTTAGGTCCGTGCTTGTATATCGCATGCTAATGCTTAAACATTAATTCTTTTTTTCATTTATCTTCTAAAATGGAGTTGTGTTTCCTCTGTAATAGCTTGTCACTGCTGATACTTGACTCAGAGGCAGACGGAAAAAAGACTCTTTGTTCTCCTTATTATGTCATAAGTGCTTGGAATTCATTTTTTGTGTGTGCAGTAAAATCTGCAAACATTTAATTGAAATATTGAATGAATGTTAGTAGCATTTAAAAGTCAAGTTAGTATCTCAAATGCAGTGTGTATCTTATTCCATTTCCAATGTATTGTTACATATCTGACTACATTTATTGCCCTGGTAATGAATTTGACTCACACTGCTGATGATTACACTTGTGAAGTAATTACTGACTTACTCTAAGTTTTATTTACTATATTGACTTATTATATTGAAATCTTGATGCATACACACACACTTTCCCCCTATGCATCAAGATCCAAACTTGTGATCCAAACATCCAAACTATGTGGAACTCACTCTCTCTCTCTCTCATTAAACATAGTTTGGATGTTTGGATCAGAATTAATTTGTTATACCTATAAATGTAATTTGTTCCCTAAATGTATTTTTTTCTATTGGAATAACAGACTTCAAATCTGTTGGATTTTTTTTTTTACACATTGAAGTCGTTAACACTTCCATCTTTGAAGAGAAGAGCAATTGGAATTATTGAACAAATGATTTGTATACTCAGGCTATCATAACTTGTCAAATCTATTTGAAGCAGAGAGCAGCATTTGGGCCAAACCCTGGCTTACTTGCTCATGTGAGTGGTACTGGTGGTTTAAAACAGTGCTTCTTGTGGCTCTGATTCAGAAAGTGTGTGGTTTAGTTTGTTCCTGTTCAAGGATGTGTGGTTAAGTTTGTTCCTATTCAAGGAATTGCATCCCTAGGTATATTCCAAATATCAGTGTAATGCAAGCATATGCTTAAAATTTAATTGTGATCAATGCTTTCCTGATTTGGCAATTATATGTGAAAGAAAAGCAGGTTTTGACCTGCTTTCATGAAATATATAATATTACTTTTCCTTCTGAAGTCTGAGGCCCATATACTAAAGCATTTAAAAATAATTAGCATTAACAATCCTGATTGCTGACATCAAAATGTTAATTGCTCTCTCTCATTCCATAATTAATTATCTAGCTAAAATGGGGAGCCCCACGAATGGACACAAAATAACTGGAACATCAATCAAAGGTTCAAAGATTCTGAGATCATTTAAAATTTTTAACTGAGATCAGATCCCTTTGGGGTACTGCTACCTGCCTAGGAGGCTTAATTAGACTACCTGCCTGAAAAACAGCATATACCATATGGGTGAGTTCCTCTCAAAAATTGTTTTATGGGCCCTTTGATAGCTCCAAAAGCATATGCATGAACTTTTAAGCACCTTAAACTAAGCCTTTTGTTTAGCCTTTTATTTCCTTAAGGAGAATGTTAATAATAAGAATGGCTACATTTAAGATCTTCATATTCTGAATTTATTTTGAGTTGAGAAAATACAAGTAGTGTGTGAATTCATCTGAGAAACTAATCTGATAGTTTGTTGAATAATTTTGTCAGAGAAGCCTAATATCCCAGCTAGATGTATATATTTTTTTCAGTGTTTCGTATGTGTATGGGATTTTTTTATTAATTTGGAATAAAAATATCTGACAAGTAAAATTTCATAGTTAACAGCAACGTTTTTGTAAGCTATTTGTTTAAAATATCTGAACAATTTTTCTACCAATATTTTTGCATTGTTTTATAAGAAGCCCGTTATGCTAATCACGTGAATAACATTGTACTGTTGTTTTTATGTGACTTCTTACAATTAAAACTTCAGACTTGGAGGTTGAATATATTTGTCCTCAGCAATTACACCCAGAGAAAGATTAGTTGTTCTTGTCTTAGTGACCTCAGCTGAACTATTTTCAGGCTTGTCAACACATGGCTTGCGTCCTGTTCATATTCATTCATTGGCTTTCTGTCACCTATTCAAAAGTCCCTTTCCTCATTTGTAGTCTAAATGAAAAAAACTTCCCCAACTGGGGCTAATGTGTGTTTTGCTCTCCATCCGTCTCATACAACCAGAAGGTAACAGGTTATTGTGTGTTTCTGTTAGAAGAGTGGCTGAAGAATTTTACCTTGCCTTTGGGGCAGATGGTACGGATGTTTGCAAGAGTATTTAGTTCTTGTTGATTGCACAGCATTTAGCTGGTCACTGGGTTGTGGCTCATGTAGTTTTACCAGCTCCCAAATTCCTCAGGGGGAACCAACAAGTATTGGCCTGAGAGCAGCCATCTAAAGTTTGTTCATTGATGGCATCATCACATTGTGGTACTAAACAACACTTGTTGGAAGCATTAGTTAGTATAAGGATAATAGAATAATACAAAGAAAATAGGTCTGGGAAGAACTTCAGGTGGTACCTGCTCAAGACAAGGTCATCCCAATCTAAACCATCCCAGACAAATGATTGTCTAACTTGCAAATTTCAGAGCTAATGGGTGAGGCACATTGGCAGTAGGGCTGTTTCTAAGCTTTGGTCCCTGATTTGATTCGGCAGAGATTTAGCCCGATTCAATGTTCGAATCTCCAAATTCAGATCAAATCAGGAGACCTTTTAATCTCTCTGAATCGAATTGGAGCCTTCTAAATCGATTCAGAGAGATTTGGAGATTTAGACATAGACATAACTTTAAATGATTTTTCTACATACCTTGAGGTACCAGGTGTCTTATGAATGCTGTGATGGTGGCACAGATGGAGTGTCCCACAGGAATGTGGGGGACTCCCCAGTGTGCTCAGCAGTAGACCCGGAAGTGGACCAGAAGCACTTCTGGTCCACTTCTGGGTCTGCCAGGGACTGTGTTGGAGGGTCCCCTCGTGCCCCCCCAGCTCAGCAACTGGTACCTCCTGGGTCTGGGGGGGGGGGCACCCAGGGTCCCCCCATGGCCAATCGCTGAGCCAGGGGGGCAGGCAGAGCACTCCTTGGCAGACTCGGCAGTGGACTGGAAGTACTTCCGGTCCACTTATGGGTTTGCTGCCAAGCATGCAGTGGGCCCCCCTGCGCTCCTGTGGGATACTTTATCCACCCCAGCATCTTAGCATTCACTAGACATACCTGGTACCTTGAGGTATGTAGAGAAATCATTTAAAGCTGTGTCTATGGCCAAATTGCTGATTCAGAGAATCAGCATCTGATCTTCAGATTCAGATTCAGCTGAATCGAATTGGGGACAGTGATCCAAATCAACAAATTGAATCACTGTCCTCAATTGGGGCTGAATCTGAATTGAATATGGCCCATTTCACACACCCCTAATTGACAGGTCAGTTTGAGTAACTGTCCAATACCACTTGCTGTGGCACCTTTCACTTCAATATGGCTGGTGTATTGGCCTCTGCATTGCAAATGATTTTGAAATATGACAATTTCAATATGTACATATGAATACTCTAATAAAGCTCTGTAATGGGTCTGCTTATCCTACTGTGTATCCTACTGTGTGGTACTTTTTCTGGACTACAAAATTGTTATTTGGAACACGCAGCTCATAAATTGTATGTAAATTAATACTGCGTCTGACAGCTGTGAGTGAAGCTTCACCTTGCCTATGGAACTGTGAACTAAATAATATATTCTGTCTCTGCTTTGGATAGGATTATTCATTGAAGCACATCCACTGAAGTGTATGAAACATGATTTAAATACTACAGTGCAAGTAGAGCCCTAATAATCAACACTGAGAACTGAGGAAGTATGTTGGATTTTATATATTTTAATTTGGTCATGTTAAAATACCTTTCCAATAAAGATTATCTTCAGTACTGCTGTTGGATCTCATCTTTGAAATGTATGTTATATCTTTGCCTATGTTCAGGCAAGTTTATACACTAGGGGAAAAGTCATCAGGTCTAGCCAAGCTATGGTGGCTTAATGCTCTTTTAAAAATTGATTCCAGGACCAGATGGGGCCAAGGGAGGTATGGTCCCCTGTATAAATTGGGATAAAGAATCATTTACAAACATTAATGGCTCTTATGGAACCTTGCCAGTGACTCCAGATTACTGATATCCAGGCAGTAGGGTCACATGCCTGAGATGCCCAGAGATGCAAGGGAAATCCTTAAATCTCCTATTAGGCATCTCATTCTTTCAAAGCAGAGAAACTTACTAGAAAGCACAATCCAAAACTCCATTGAAGTCAGTAGAAAGACTTTAATGAACTGTTTTCAGCTTATTATATTGAACTGATTCAAATGATTTAGCCAATGGAGTTGCACTGAGATTTCCATTAGGTCATTTATCACAGTAGGGGAAAGTGCCTTTTTCAGATCTGTTTTGTCATTGTATATATCAATTAAGGCTTGGCATTAATAGGGCTAAAACTAGAACCATATTTTAACCCAGTTTAAAAGAACTTCTATTACTTGGGGGAAATAGCAGTGATACGATGTGGTCATGATTATCACTGAAGACATTTTGAAGCTTCTTGCTGGAGCTGAACATGCTTAGAATGACTTTGGTGTCATTGCTTTCACCTATTTAATCATCCTCCTTGTAAGAATTTTAATGTAATGGGTACTCATTTCTGGAATTAGCTTTCCACTTGATTATGAGACAGAATGATATTTTATATTGACTTTAATAAATGTATATGTCTTGTATAAATACTAATGTCTGTGAGGTTTAGCTTTGTAGGTAGAGTCATTTTCCTCACTAGAATATAGATGTAAGGTATTTTCCAAAGATTACACAGAAATTAATCATGTGCATGTGGCATTGGGTATAGAAAAGGGTAAAACAGCCATAATAAATAAAAAAAACCCCAAAAACAAAACCACCAAGCTAGTCCAATCTTCTCATGTCTATCCAGTTAAAGAAATTCAGTTAGGGCGCTGCCATCTAAAACATTATTACAGTGGAAGTTTGGCAGTTATATTGCCTTGTTAAAACTAATGGGCTTCATTGTGACCTTCCATTCAGATTAAATGAGGGAAAAATTAAAAGCCCATGAAACACTTCTAAACCATCAGCCAAAGACCAGATCGCATGCAAAGTTGGAAAGTAGATTGTCCATGAACCTATGTAGTATACTGGGGGCCAGACATGTGTCTGTGAGTATGGAAAGAAATAGCAGACATGGCACAGAAGCCCCTCAAAAAGGCAGAAAAAGTGCTTGACAGTCAATAGAAGAGCACTTGAAGCATGAATTTAAGAAAAACATGGAGAAAGGTCCTTGTGCAGAATGCTGGATGAAGGAAGGCTTGGACTGTGTGCCTGTTGTCTCCTGTTACCTTGTTTCTTACTGTATCCAAAGATACTGTATATTCACCTGGTCCTGGGTATGACTTTAAACTGCATCCAACTAGAGGCTTGGTGGTAACGTGGTGAGGCTTCTCATGGTGGGGTAAGTCCTATAAAATACCACAAAGTTGAAACCTGCAGAGTAAGGCAACTATAAGGCACTTCAAAACCCTAGCCCCCATTGCCTTGTGGGTATTTTTAGGTTGTAGTAAGGCTAAGGTACATCATCCTGACAGAAACGCCCTCACTGAGATGTTAGGCAGTCACCAGCAGTTCTAATCTGTTGTCTCTGGCAGAAGCTGCAGCCATCGAGGCACTGAGTGTCTGGACTTGGTTTGGCCTTTGGACTCTGTTTCAGTGGATTAAAGGTGGGGATGGTAGGTCTTGGACAGCCTCCACTTTTCCATACTCTTGCCTAGGCATATATGTTGAAAGTCTAGGTGTGATGGTTGCAGGACTCCATAAGTGGCATAAAGAACCGGAGGCAGCTACCAAGGCATCTAAACAGCCTTATTCAGCGGTGGTCTGCTTGCCTTTTCAGAAGAGCATTCCATCTTTTTACTCCTCTGTAAAATATGAAACACCATAACCAAAAGGAAATATGACTACATCCTGCTTATCACCAAACAACTTTGAGTTAACAGGCTATTCCAACTTTTCTCTGAGCCTAACCTGTATATAGAATGAACTGTTCCAAACAGGAGATTTTACCACACCTTCACCTCTCCTATGGGATATGAACTTTCATTTCTACCCAGGAGAACTTTTATAATCTTTTCTCCTATGCATGAAAAATGGTGCTTGTGCCCGAAAGCTTGCAATTAAAGATTATTATTAATATTATTATTATTACTGCAAAAATCTAGTTGGTTTAATAAAACAGATCACCTCTACCATGAATTCTGATTCCTTTTGCCTCCAAACCAATATGGCTACAACCTGGATACATGATGATTCAAAAGCTTCATGAAGTTACACTGCTCTTTTAGAAAAAGGAAGTGGCACTGTAAGATTTCAGATATACTCGGATTGTATAATTATACTAAAACAAGGGCAATAGAAGCAACTGTGACAACTATAGAGATCTCTCTGTTCAATCTTGTCAGAAAAGTTGTCACTTGCATTTTACTCCCTAGACTACAATCTCTACGTGAAATAATCTATCCTAAAAGTCAGTGCAGTTTTGCTCAGGATGCTCCACCTTTGTTATGATAAGAATTTTGGGCTATTACAGAAATGTGCATGAAATAACAATAAACTATCAGCTAAAATGATGCAAATTTAAGAGATTTGTGTGCTGTCATCCTGCTTTGTGGTTCAGAAACATGGGCTACATACACTAGGCACATCAGGAGACTGAATACCTTTTATGTGAGATGCTTGTGTAAGATCCCGAAAATAAAATGAGACGACAAAATGCAAAACAGAGGCTCTGGAGTGTGCAGCGCTCACGCACTTAGAAACCATATCAAGAAGAGGAGGTTGTGATGACTCGGCTATGTCAGGAGAATGGGAGGAGACACACTTCCCAAGAATACTTTGTATGGTGAGATTTAAGATGACTCTAGAAAGTGAGGTCACCCTCTATGACGGTACTATGACATGTGGAAAAACACTATGAGGTCATTCAACATCAGTGTAGAAAGCTGGGAGGAGAGAAAATCCTATCCAATGTGGAGGGGGCATCTGACACTGTGTGCAGATCAATATAAAGAGGCTTTGATTTAGAGGAAAGAAAATGAGAAAGAAAGAAGCAGGATGTTGTAAACTTGGGACTCCAACTTAGACAACACGTGGATCTGTGAAACTTGTAACAAGCTGTGTCACTCTCAAATTGGGTTTGTCAGCCACAAGTGGATTAATAAGGCCTCTGACTAGACCTGTTATGTGTACACCATGATCCAGAGGATCAACGGTTGCCAAAAAAATTCACTCACCATCAAGATGATTGTGAAACTAAATATCTGACTTCATCATTGATGTGCCTGACAGATGGAAATAACCCCCAAGGGTTTAAATAGTATCTAATGACTCTGGTCAAAAAAGGATAATAATACACAGCATATGTCTAAAAATATATTTTTCAAGTAAAAAAAATCATCAAGAATCCATCAAATGAAATGCCCAATATTTATATTATGCATGTATCATCATTTAAACTTGTTTTAGGATGCTACAATCATATGTAATGTTGAGATTTAGCAAGGAACTGTATTGTCATTTAAACATTTATATTAGCAATTATCTTGGTTTAGAGATTTAATTTTTGAGTTTTCCTCAGATTTGGGGGGGGGGAGTTCTTTTTTTTCTGATGCATTTTATGTACACCGTTATACTGAAGAGCTTATGGCCTAAATACACAAGATAGACATGGGATGGGTGAAAGTGATTGAACACACCAGCAGAGTGAACAGTGTGGTGGTAGCAAACCTCTTATTTAGATCCACAGTAGTTTTTGGAGGTCAGGTTCAGGAGAGAGGGGATTAGCTCAATGGAAAAACAAAGGAAGAGGCAGGCTGCCAAGGAAGACCATACTGCCTTATTGTAAAGCAGAAGAACAGAGAGAGAGGGTTGCGTGGGCTCTATCTGGACTGACGAGCGCTCACAGGTCAAAGTGAAGCTGTAATTGACACCTGGGTCTTCATGCTAATATTTCTATACTAGGTGGACAGGGTCAGAGGGACAAGGGAATATAAAAGGGGCAGGTGTGGGATTTGGTGGGACTGGAGCAAGTTGCCAATTAGATGGGGTCAAGTATGTGTGTCCTGAGTTGTAGAAAATATTTTATGTCTATTAGTCCATGTAGCTGCTCCTGTAGCTGTTCTGCCAGCTTGGCTTTTGTGCGACTCCTCCCTGCATTTCCTTCACCATATGACTATGGAGGGCATGCAGCCATGGATTCTGGCTTCCCAAGGATGATGGAATTTATGGGTCCGGGCATGTGGAGAGGCCCAAGGATTGCTTCAGCTGGTGCCATTTTACCCTCTTTTGCCTGCCAGTGCATCCACCTGTGTGTAAACTTTTGCATTTATGATCCTGATCTTTGTGTTATTAATCAGTGTTTTTTCAATATGGTGCAATGACATTTTGTTCAAGCGCAATAGCATTGTTTCATATGTTTGGGAGGCAGCTGTACTGGGTGTTTCCTTTATTATGCAGCATAGGATTCATATAGTAAGTAAAATCATCGATGTGGGAGGGTGCTTGTCTATTAAGATAGCAAAATATTACTTTGTTTTCCTTACCACTGGAGAGGCTGGGATAGTAAGATCATATAGTAAGTGAATGTATTAGCTTCACATTTGTAGAGACTTTGAACAGACTCTCACTTAACTTACAGGATGTGCAAAGACAAATTTCATAACTTTGTCCTAGCTCTTTGTAGATACTGGAGTGTTACAGTGTAATTTTAATTTGCTGATGTTCTTGACTGCAAAGAAGGCGATTTAGTAATATACATTTCTTCTTTTTTCCCCCTTCTCTTCTTACTATTCTGTTTGTTAATGTCATTTAAGGTTTTTTTTGTAATGTTTTAAATTTGATTTTTATCTGGTTTATTTTTCTTTGTCAACTGATATGAAATGTAGGGTCTCTAGTAAGTGAAACTGTTTGAGATGAAAGCTTTTTAAAGTAATGTTTTGCACCTGTTAAACATATTTAGATATTTGGAAAGCATATGTAGTGCCTGTCTATTATATTTCTGGCCCTGCCTGCTGGTAGTGGCCTATCATTTTTAGAAACACCAACTCCATCCCCCTACTCCTACCTGTCTCTTCCTTTGCTTTTCCATTTAGCTAATCCCCCTCTTCTAAACCTGTAGATGATATATCTTCATCCTAATGGCTGATTGATGCTTAAAATTTTGTCTTGTAGTCTCTGAAATTTTGTAAGATAAGAAAGCATTTACAAGGGCTTACTCTTGAATTCTCCTTCACCCATTTCCTCTGATGCTTAATTATTTTTTAATACTATGTTGTTGCTCAATCTACTTTTCACTTTCTCTGCGTCTCTCTCCTTTCTCATTCCTTCTTTCTCTGGCACCCTAACATGTTCTTTTTGAATGTTTTTAGAGATCAAAGCAGTCTTCTGCACCTTCCTCACAGTCTGTCTTTCAGAACAGGTATAGCAATTAGTGTAAACTTCAACCACAAAGGAAAGAGAAAAAAAATCATGAAAGATAAGATCAAGACCACAATACAAGTATGATGATATCATTTGGACAGCTTTTTCAATGCAGTCCTGTCTGAAATGCTACATGCTAAGTCTTAGATGCATTTACATTTTCATCATGCTTGATTTTCATCTGAAATCTGAAAGCACACATTCAGACTGCCAAGGAAGACCATATTGCCCTCTTGTAAAGCAGAAGAATGGTAAGAGGGGGTTGAGTGGGCTGTTTATCTGGACTGATGAGCGCTCAGAGGTCAAAGTGAAACTGTAATTGATACCCCGCTCTCTATACTAATATTTCTGTACTAGAATGCATCCCTCAGGATTTGGTCATTTTATAACACATTCATATTATGGTTCAACATAGATCTGGCTGGCAAATATTGTAGATTACAGGTAGAGTGGTTTTGCCTACCACTTCTGGAAAAAATTAGTTGTTCACATTTCTTAACTGGCTCATGAACTGAAATAGATTTTCTATAACTCCTAACAATAACTAGTTATTTCCTTGTTGTGTCTTGTGCAGTATTTTCCAGAAAGAAGCAGTTAGATCAATGAATCAGTTAGACAGGGAGCAAAGGTGTAGCTATGGGTAGGAACTGTGCATTGCCAAAGGATACAAGAGTTGGGAGCTTGTATGTATTGTTTCATGTGTGAGAGAACCTCTGCTACCCTGTTAGATACTCTTCTTGCCATAGAAAAGAATTCAGAATGAAAGTTAAAAGGATGTAACGGGTTATGCCATCCCATTAAGATAAATATTTCATTTAGTCTGTCTAGAATTTGGGAATGGCCAATATTAATGTTTCCACAGAAAATGTAAGGAAGTTCAAAGTGGAACATTGTGGAAGAGTTATAATCCCTAGTTTCTTTCTTCTCTCAAGAATGTGGTTGTCATACACTCCACAAAAGTATAAGATGCACTTTACCATCCACTAGCATCTTGTTCCACCAGTGGTATCTTGTGTCAAGTTCCACAGATCAATTGTACATTTAAAAAATATTTAGTTTTAATAGTTTTGAAGGTATTTTTATTTCAGTTTTTCTGGCTGCCCCCTTGATTGTCCATTGTCAGTATGCAATTAAAAACTGATTCACCTTTTTTAGAGTTATTTTGCGTATCTTTACCAGGTCCCTGTTTTGGCTTCTCTGTAAATGGTTTCAGTTTTTTCAGTCTTTGAGATAAGAAAATTAACCTGATAGCAAAACAATGTTTCTTACGTGGTTTTACTTGGTTTAATTTGTCCACAAATTCATTTATTTGTTAGGGGAGAGACAGTGGCATATAGTTCATCTAGATTTTTAATATTTTTTTTCATTTTAGCAATCCTGTAGCAGCATCATACTTGTGGAACATTAATCTCTTATTACATTCCCCTGAAATTGTGTTGGTTATAAGTAATCATAAACTGACAGATTTGAAAAGCTAACATTTGTTAGCTTCACAGGAATGAAAAACGGTGATAAGTGAGGTTGTAAAAAGTCAAATTAAATGTTAATTGATGCAGGGGCACAAAGTGGTGAGGCACTTAGTTTAGATGCAGGCACTACATTTATCAGACTTGACAAATTGACCAGGATGGCTTCATAGATACTCACTTTTCTATTTTATTCATCACCATTTTAATATAAAGAATATGCCATTACAAAAAAAAAAAAAAAAAAATAAAAGTAGGTAGAGTAGAGATATCTCCAAATGTTTTTCTGGTCTGAAGTGAAGTAGTAGGTAAGAGTTGAATTTCATTGTGCTTATTTACAGTATTTTAGGTAAAAAAAAAGTGATGATCTAAGAAAAGAACAGAACAGACTATCCAGGTAATTTGCATAAAGAGAAAGGACATGCACACACGTAGGGAATTAAATTGAAAATCCTGTCTTAATCATCTCACATTTAAATTAGCTGAATTTGCATAAAAAACTAATGCATGAATCATTCTCACTCTTCTTTTCAGTATCCTTAAACATTCATAATTATTACTATTGGTTCTTTCTTGGGCTTTTTTCAATATGTAACAAAAGTAAAATTCACTGAATACAAAACAGAACTTAGGGACCATTACTAGTTCCTTTTGTCTCCAGCTTTCTCTTTTTAAAAACCTGACATGAGTCATGGATTGTGTAAAACTGGATGCTACTTAAAATAAGTTGCAGAAGTAGGACAGGTACAGGAGCATATAGGTTTGGTACATTTGCATGTGCCATTAATGTCACCTGAATTTCTTTAAAAAAAATAATACAAAAATCTGCTTCCTTCTGAAAATTCATTCTCTCAAATCTTCCTCACTAATTTAGACATTACTCTCATGTGCACAAAACTTATGGGCAGAAACTATAGCAATGGTTATCCAAGTATTCACTCTAGTCCTCTTAGTTCATGGGTTCAGTCTTGCTTCTACTGAAGTCAATGGAGATTTTACAACTGATTTAAGCTGAAATAAGGACAGGCTTCTTCTGATCCTATTCATATAACTCTGGGTTAACTCATGTGGGCAAGGTGAATGGAATTTAACTCAAGTCATTAGTATAAATAGTGCTTTCACTGCTTCAAAAAGTAAATGTACCAATGACTTCTCTAAAGATTAAGACCACATGACTGTAGGCCACAGGGTCAGGGGCCGGCCCTGGCTTGGACATGCAGAAGCAGAAGGGAGAAAGGAGTGTTTCTCTTTTTGAAGTTCATAAATAGTGCCCAAGTACAGTATCCCTCCTTGAAATCAAGGGAAGACTTACCTTTTCTGGGGTGCAGTGATGGGTTGGGATCATAATTCCTCCTCAGCTAACAGTAGAGTGATTTGGCTGTTGTTGTAGTTATAGGGAGCCACTGCAGCATCCTTAAGAATAGGATTTCCCTTGTTTCTTTATCCCAGGGACCTTTGGGAAGGATTATGTTCCTAAACTCCTATTTTAGTAGGGCCTTAATGATATAATGGATTTGTGGGATTCTTAAAAGGTGCATTGCCACAAAGAACAGAGCAGAGCACAGAACAGATTTTTGCAGTTAAAAAGAAACTAGAAGGTTGGGGGATTTGTAGATGACATGGGGATTTAATTCTCCCTAAACTGAAGTGGTGTTTTGTTTTTTGGGTTTTTTTTAAACACCGCTTCAATTTAGGGCAAAGTAAATTCCTGTGTTGGAGCCCAATCCTTACCTGCCTCTCCAGTGGCAGGGAGGGGAGAGTGAGTTGCTGGTGGGCAGAGTGGTCCCTGAGCAGTGGCAGGGGGGAGGCTGGTGCTTCCCTCCGTGCAGTGGCAGCCCCCCCCCCAGGTGACACCCACCCACAGGCACCTGTCTTGGGCAGTCCTGAGGGGCACCACAGTTGTGGAGGGAAGCACCGGGCCCCTGCACAGTGCAAACAGGCAGGATGGCTCGGGGGGGGGGGGGGATAAAAGATCAGGCTCACTGCTTCCGCCTCCCCCCCCATTCTGTGGAGCCTGCCTTCCCAGGCTGCTGCTGGGCTGCCTGCATAGTCTGCCTGCATGGCCCCCAAGCTGCGTGAAGCTCGGTGCTTCCCTCCGTGGCTGTAGGGTAGGAAACTAAAACTCCAATGGGCAGGAAGTCAGCTGGGGTCATAGGATCCCAGCAAGATAAGTATCCAGTTTCATCTTGAAGGTGTTAAATGAAGGCGCTTGAACCACCTCCGGTGGCAGGCTGTTCCAGACCTTGGGGGCTCGGACAGTAAAGAAATTCTTCCTTATGTCCAGCCTGAAACGATCTTGTAGTAGTTTGTGACCATTCGTCCTCGTCATCCCTTGGGGCGCTCTGGTGAACAAACGTTCCCCCAGATACTGATGGTCACCCCTGATAAACTTATAGGTGGCCATCAGATCACCCCTGAGCCTGCGCTTTTCCAGGCTAAAGAGCCCCAGGGCTCTCAGCCTGTCATTGTAGGGTCTGCTTCCCTGACCTCTGATCATGCGCGTGGCTCTTCTCTGGACTCTCTCAAGCTTCTCCACATCCTTTTTGAATTGTGGAGCCCAAAACTGGACACAGTACTCCAGCTGCGGCCTCACTAAGGCCGAGTACAGGGGGAGAATGACATCCCGGGATTTGCTTGAGAAGCATCTATGGATGCAAGCCAGCGTTTTGGTCGCTTTACTAGCCGCAGCATCGCATTGCAGGCTCATGTTCATCTTGTGGTCAGTGATGACCCCCAAGTCTCTTTCTTCCATAGTGCTAGCCAACATAGCACTGCTGAGCCTATAAGGATGCTGCGGGTTTTTTTTCCCCAAGGTGGAGAACCTTGCATTTATCGGCGTTGAACACCATCAGATTCTCGTCCGCCCACTTGCTGAGCCTGTCCAGGACAGCCTGGATCATCCGCCTGTCTTCTGGTGTGGATGCTTTGCCCAAACGTTTGGTATCATCGGCGAACTTGGCCAGTCCGCTTCTGACTCCAGTGTCCACATCATTAGTGAAGATGTTGAACAGTATGGGTCCAAGGACAGAGCCTTGGGGGACCCCACTGGTCACAGGACACCACGATGAGTGACTTCCATCAATTACTACCCTCTGGGTCCGACCCCGGAGCCAATTTTCCAGCCAGTGGATCGTGGAGGACCCAAGGCGACAATTGGCCAGTTTCTCCAAGAGGTGATCATGGGACACCAGATCGAAGGCTTTTTTGAAGTCAAGATATATGACATCAATCTCTTCTCCCTTGTCCAGGTTATAGGTCACCTGGTCGTAGAAGGAAATGAGCTTGGTCAAGCAAGACCTACCCGCAACAAACCCGTGCTGGCTATCCCTTAAGATGTTGGCGTCGGCCAGTCCATTAAGGATGGCCTCTTTAATAAACTTTTCTAAGATCTTCCCCGGGATAGAAGTCAGGCTGATGGGCCTATAGTTAGCCGGATCCACTTTCCTCCTTGGGTGAACCAGGACTCAAAGGGGTGGTACTGTACTATGCATCCCCCTGAATCCATCCCTGAAAGAGTTTGTTACAAATGGTGAACTTTCTCCTGGTTTACTAAAAGCTTTTCTGTTGCTAATGGTTATTTTTGAAGTATGTGATTTTGTGTGAAATATGATTTTTTTTTTTTCATAAGGAAACCACGCAAACCTTTCCTAGTTTTGACAGCATGAGTAGTATGGACTTGAAGTGAATTAAGCAGTGTTCAGATTGACCAATTTGTAGCCTTCATCTCAAACTCTCAAAGGTTATGGATCCTATGTTACTTATTGAAAGAAAAGAATATTGGTGCCGGCTTTCCCTCAAAAGCTAAAATGTTCACATAAAGGCTTCAGTTATGGAAGAAGTGTAGAGCAATTTTATGGACAGCCCTTCAGTAGCTTTCAGAGTGGTCTCCTGTTTATACTAGCGGATACTCCTTGGCTAAGTACAGTCAAAAAGCCTGAGTCTGAATAGATTCAATCTCTTCAGCTTATTCTAAACTGAGTAAATTTAACCAATAAGCAAGTGAACAGACATTAACTTTAGATTCTGGAAATGTAATCACATGCCTGCAGTGGCTCAAGGTAGAAGGTGGGGGCACTAGAGCATGCCTCCCTCCTCAGCTGGACCAGAGAACTTAGCCCAAGTCTAGCCCACCCACCCTGCAAGCAGGGAAGGGGTTTTGGGGGAGGTGCAAAGCATCCTGGGATGCTGGGGGACTATGGGTGCAGACATTTTTCATGATCTGGTTACAGACAGCAGTTTATAGCTATGACCAAAAACAATTGCATGGCTGCAAACAGCTTAAAAATGGCTGATCAGGTGAAAATCTGCCCCTCTTCCTTCCTCACCATGGGGGGGCCTCAATCTGCCATCCCACAGCCCTTCCCTCTCCCCCCGCTCCTTCCCCCACAGACTTACCTGCTGGGTTTGGGGGAGGGATGTGTGCACGTGTGCATGAGCACACACGCTCAGCCCTCCAAATAATTTTTTCTCCCTCTGCCTATGCATCTCAGAAATCCTTTAGTGAGTGAAAATGGGGCATACCTAAAGTTACTGGCATTGCCCAACAGTGTCTGGTTAGATCATCTTGATATAAACCAAAAGCTTCCCTTTGCCAGGAATTTTGGGCCTGGAAAGTCTGTTAATCCAAATAGATACACAATTGGTCACATATTCAGGACGCATGTAACTATTTTGAGACCCCTGAAGGAGCAGTCCACCAATAGTATCTCAACTATCCCATAAATAAATGAAAAAATTCTGCTAGCAAAAATTTGGAACCAAAGTCTTAATAATGGGCCAATCATGTTCACTGTACCAGGCTCAGAAAGGCATAGTTCCTGTTCTACAATGAACAGAATTTTTTACATAGAATTTGGAAGAAAATTTAACATTTAATTTGGACAGGAAAAGAATGAGAACGTTAGGATTACCAGTTTATGTTATAGGCCGATCTGCCTTCCTACACACACCTTACTCTCTGTTTTAGATTAAAAAGTCATGTAGACCCAAAACAAAGGGAATATACATACTCTCAGTGAGCAAGCTGAAATGACCAAGTTTCTCTGAGCTATCCAATTTTATATTTGCAGCAAAAATTCTTCTCATTCTCATCTCAGATCTCATATCTGTGCTGGGGATCTCTATTATGTATTCCATCCTGATCCCATGTGTGGAGTTTCCATTGACATTGGTAGAGGTTCCACATGCAAAATGCGCGTTAGTGAACTGTAGTGTTGATCAGAGACAAGAATTTTGCCCTAATTTTTTGACACCTGTGGAGAAGCCAGAAAGGTTATGAGCATCAGTAAAGCTTTTTTTTTCTTTTGATGGATTGCCATAACTTCATTTTTATTTAAAGGTAGGGTTCTGGTTATTATTTTCCTTGTTTTAATTTATGTTTAGGTCTACTGCTCATGAAAGTTAAGGTAATACTTACTTTACCCTCATTCTCTCTCAACAAAATATGATCTATAAACTGTTTTAATGCATTCTTTGTATATACAGTAATTGGTTTATAGGTCTTTTGAAAACCATTCAGATCTTGCAGCTAGATGAGTAACAGCTGTTTGAGTTAGTTGATTTGTAACCATTTTTAAATGAGAGTTGTAGACTGGTTATTGTTCTCTTGCTTTACTATAGTATCTATGTGATATGAAATAAGATATACTGTTACTTGTCAGCTCTGTGTTCATGAGGAAGGCCTGGGACCCGGCTTGCTGGAATTACATAGGACTTTTTCTATTATTCCGCCCCCCGCCCCCCCCCCGTCCCCCACATACCTCATCTAACCAGAACTAAGCAGAAGAAAAGTTTAATAGGCATCTTTGGCCGTACATTCCCTGGTCCCACTATGGGAGGCTGATTTAAACTTGATTGACTAAAACTCAGTTACCAAGTTTGGGAATGCTGAGGCAAGAGACTGCGTCAGAAGGGGTATGGGTGACATTTGAACAATGGTTAAAGATTCATCACAGTGTCCAGCCCATTGGAGCCCTGGCCACAAATGCTATGTGGCGGAGACCCTCCCCCATGTGCTGTGCAGCTGCAAGCCACATGCTAGGGCCTGGCAGCTCCGCCACAAGGGAGGGCCATTCTGGCCGCAGCGGGGGAGGTCTCCATGAACCGCACCGTCCTGGGCTGCGAGAGCCAGATGCGTCCTGACATTGTCGGCACCAATGAGGAGGCCAAGAAGATTGTGATTGTGGACGTTACTATCCCCTTCGAGAACCAGCGCCAAGCCTTCACCGACGCCCGAGCTCACAAGCGGGAGAAGTACGCCCCGCTGGCCAACATCTTGAGGGGCTGCGGCTACGATGTGACGGTCGACGCGCTCATCGTGGGAACGCTCGGAGCCTGGGGCCCCAGCAACAAGAGCATCCTGTGTGCCTGCAGCGTCTCCCGCCGCTACGCCAAGCTCATACGCTGCCTCATACTTTTCCTGGGATGACTGGTGGAAGTCCTCCCCACAAAGTTTATAAACACTCCAAGTAATTGCCTTGAGTCTGTTTAAAAGATTACAGTAAAATCTGAAAGTCATGCTAAACTGAGACTTATTCCCAACAGGTAAAATACAAAACACTAATGCTGACTTCACAGTGCAAGCATAGCTAGGTCATATAAGAAGATCCCTTCCAGTATATTCATAATAATTTCAAGCTGGCTCCTAGGTGTCTGGTTACTCCTTAAAACTTAATGTTTTTCCTGGTTGTTAATCAGTTTCTTGAGATGTTCCCAACCAGCTAACCCCTTGGCACTGAAAAAGGTAATTCATTTAAATTTAAACTGTTTATATAACAGGATTTTCCCTGTCATTTATGGCTTGGAACCCTCTTGATTTACACAGTTAAAAGAATACTTTGAAGAGGCTAGACTAAGGGTATAAGAAAGCTGTAAATCAGCAAACAGTGTGCTTCAAAAGAGAGAAATCTCTCTGACACCATTTGCTGTTGTTCTCAAGAAGCTGGGAGAAACAGATCATCTCCCTTCAAGGATCGTGCTGGGAACTTTGCTTGTCAACAAATCACCCGAGTACTTTGGAACAGTGAGATCCCAGCTCTCTCTTTTTCTCTCTAGGCATAACTTTCTGAACCTAAATTGTATTAGTTAAGCTCAAACTAGGTCTCTCCAAATACTCAATTAAGCCAGGGTTATATTGTAATTGTTTTTGTTTGTTTTCCCTTGCATGTCTGTTATTACTAGTACCATGATAAATTTCATATACTTAGCAATAAATAACTTTATAGTCAAACTGGTGGTAACTGGGTGTATTTTTCCTTCTCTACGTTCCCTTCCTCACTTGTTCTGCAGCAACACTTCCTTTACCTAAGCTAAAGATCCCTGTGAAGCCCAGAAATACTGTGGTATCCACTTATCAAGAGGCTACCACTACTAGGACAGTTAGGGCAAAAGATTTGGACATGCTGAGTTTGAGACACATAAGGGGATCAGCTTGTATAGGCTGATTGACCCAGTTTGGCTCCGACATGCCCTAATGAACTAAATGCTGGCCCATGAGGGTGTCAGCTGTACAGAAGTATTCCGTTCATCTGTGTGCTGGTGTCTGACTGCATTTTATTGTTACCTTAATGAACTGATTCCTGGCATATGAGGGTGTCAGCCTGTACATGTCGATCAACCCAGCCAGGTCAGGCATGTCACATTAATTTGTATGTGTGTGTATATTTGACTGATGTGGTGGCTGGAGGAAGCTGGCCCCACTGAACCTGAGTTCTGCAAGATAGCTCCACTGGGGGTGAGGACTTGCAGAAGGGAGAGATACAGCTCCATATAGAAACACAAGCAGCACATTGATAGAATTACAAAGACCCTAGAAACATATCCCTAATAAATGAGCACACCCCAAAGTGATGGGCAAATCTGGTAACAGTACTGGGCTTGAGGAACCAAAACTCTAGCTGAAGTCAATAAATTTAAAATTGTTTTAGTCTGCTGGTTAACTGAAAAATGCTATTTCTTTGACTGACAAGAGTAACAATTTGATTCAAAAAGCATTTGTGCTAAGCTGTGGCCTGGAATGACTTTAATGTCAAATTACAAACCAATAAACATGTGTCATATTGAATGTGCTGACACAATATTATTGCTCATCACATTTCTTTATTAGGAATTTCTTAGGCTTATTCAATCCTATGAAATAACTATGATCAGGCAAATGGAGGTCTAGCAAACCCATTGTAGACAGACATATAGCTCACCTGGACTTTTGACCTTCCCTTCCAGATAACTCAAATTCCAGTTCTCTAGGTGTAGACCTCCTATGCTGAATCCTTGCAGCAAAGACAGTAGGGTAAATTCTTGTAAATTTGGGTAGGAATGTCTGTATAGATTATGCAGAAGGAATATATACATCCACAAATGATAAGATCATTTTACATGAGCCAACATAAGGTGGAAAAATGACCAGATTTTTTTCTGTATTTTTTCCTGTGGAAAATCTCATTATTTTATCAAGTCACCGAAAAAATGGTCTAAAACTCCAAAACATCATTTCAGAAATGCTGTGATAGTGCTTATATGCTCCATGTTCCACTTTCCTCTTCAGGTCTGGCACATTGACAAGACTGTATATTTTATTATTAGAGATGCACCAATACATCAGTCTGATATCAGTTTGGTACCAATATAAAGAAAATTGGCTGAATTGAAAATTGGTGTGACAGGGCCGATAATTGGCTGATAAATGTCCGTGTGCGTGCAGCCACAGCACAGCACTCAGGCAGTGAGGAGCACAGGCTGGCAGCATGGAAGTTGCCCCAGCTGGTAAGGCCATTGTGGTGGAAGGGGAGGGAGGAGGGAAGGAAGGAGTGTGGGGGGGGCAGTTCAACCCCCCCCATGGTGTGGGAGGGGACGGGGCAGAGGCAGGCTCTGCACAGCCAGGGTGGGGCAGGGTGCAGGATGGGCCCATGGCTCATTGTGGGGGGCTGCTCCTGTTGCTGTGTGCACCCCTGGAGGGCATGGTGGGATGTTCCCCCAGATGTGTGGGGTGGGGCGGAGCAGGGTGTGTGGGCTGGAGATGGGGCTGTGCTGGGCTCTTCTTGCTGGGGCTGGGCTCGGGGAGGGGGCTACTGAAGGGGCTGCAGCTACCCCAAATTTTGCCATGGTTCCTTCCCAGCACCACCGCATGCCCAGTGCAGCCTCAGCTCTTCCCAGCTCAACCCACACCTTCCCCCATGGTGGGGGAAAAGCCAGGAAGAGCCTGGGCTGTGCTGGTGCATGGCAGTGGTGGTGCTGGAGGGAGCTATGGTGAAATTTCTGGGGTGGCTGCAGCCCCCTCCATAGCCCCTGCCCCAAGCCCAGCCCCTGGTGAGAAGAATCCTTATGTAATGGCATCAGCCCCAGCTGCAACCTGCCCTGCCCCGCTTCACACAGATCCAGGGGCACATGCCCCCTGGGCCCTCCTGGTGTGCATGCAGAGGCAGGAGCAGCCCCCCCCCGATGAGCTGTGGGTCTGTTCCATGCCCCACCCCACCCTGCCCCACCCTGGTTGGTGGTGCCTGCCCCTGTCCCCTCCCTCAACATGGTGGTGATTGATCTGCACCCCCAATGCCCCTTCTCTCTCCCCTGCCATTCCACCAGAATAGACTTACCAGCTGGAGGCAGCTCTCCATGCTGTATCGGAAATCAGATTGGTATCCACCGATATTGGCCCTAAAAATCTCTATTGGTGTACCCCTATTTATTATGCATTATGTTTTTTAATTTTGGAAGGGGGTGATGGTACATCTTGGGAATTCCTGTCAGTGCTGCAGATAAGATGTGTAGTTTTCATTAAAGCTACATGAGGAGGACAACCTGTTGAGGGGAAAGCAGGTATGAAGCCATAAAACTACGATTCCTATGATACAATTTCATAAAGTCTAATTCAATACACTTATGTTCTTAGGTATTAATTTTTCAATGAACAATTGACAATTTCCATGAAAAGTGGACAGTGATTGCACATGCTGCCATGTATTGAGATGATAACTATTTCCCATCAAAAGAAAGTCTGAAAGAACATTTTTTACCTGTACCTTTCACTCATTCATCTTTAGGCCACAGCTGAATTCAAAACTGGTGAACCTTTATCTCACTTCACTAACTATTCCTGGAGATATCTGGTTCCACATCCAGGGTGTCTAAAAAAAAAAAAAAATCAGGCAAAAATATTTGGGCTGAAAAAAAATTTTCTTTTTAAATTGTAATTCTTTTAATTTAAGTCATGCAATAATCATGCCAGTCACTCCCAGTCATTTTTTTTTAAGGTCAGTGTAATTTCCTTGAACAGTGTTGCTTGATTATCCTATGTTAACAACACCTGAAAAAGTTTCATGTTTTTCATTAAAAAAAAGCCAAAACCAACAAAACAAAACCCATAGCATGCTGGCATGAATCAACACCTCATAAAATATATATTCTCCCCCTCTTTGACCTTCCCAGTATGGGTTAATACCCTCAAAGGTCCCCTTCTGTCTCTCTCCAGTTCTTAACTTTTATAGTTTGTTTGTCTTTTCTTGACCTCCTCCTCATGGGTTAATCATGTAAGTCTCTTGGTTTCACATTGTGTAAGTCTTTTCATTTCACACATCCCTGGAGTTGGTTAATATGCCATAAAGGTGTCTGTCTTATTATGTGTATGTGTGTTGACCTCCTGCTATGAGTTAATGCCTCATAAAAGTCTTTGGGTTTAATTTATTTTATTTAAACTGTGTTGGATCTCTCTAGCATGTCAGCACAAGGTGTATTAAAGGCATATTTTTAAATATTTTTCCATATATAGTCTGTCATGAAGGACAATAAGCTTCCCTAATAATACTGTAAATCAAACTGGAAATGTAAGAACACATATGGCATTCAGTGAACATGCATTGTTGGGCTTTTTTTTCCTATATGACACAATATATAAGCCTTTTAAAATTCCACTTTAATGCTTTTGCATAAAATGAACAGGAACAAAATTTCTTAATAATCAACAAATACTAATAAAAAAAAAATCATGTCTTGTTTCCATTCCAATTAGTTACACATGGATTTGGACTTTCCGGGAATTGGGTGCAGTGGTATTACAATACTCATCAGAAACTAACATCATTAAAATTAAAATTTATTTTTATAAAACATAGCTTTGCAGTTTTTAACTTATGCAGCTTCTCTTTGGAACAAGGTAGTGAAAACCCCAGTTAGCATACTGGGTTTTTGGTTGTAGCCACATTGGGTAAGAACCTAGCCAGGTAAGGTTCTTTGGGTAGATGTGATAGCTTTTATTAGACCCACTGAGTAGCTGGAAAAAAGTTGTTAGCAAGGTTTTGGGCACAGTCACCCTTTGTCAAGCATAGGGAGTCTCTGATGGTCTGATCTGAGACTTCAAGATTTCTTTGGAGTCTCAGACCAGCAGAGACTCCCTATGCCTGATGAAGAGCAACTGAGCCTGAAACCTTGCTAAGAACTTTTCCCCAACTACTCAGTTGGTCTAATAAAATATATCACATCTACCCAAAATAACCAGTTAGTGTACTTTTTTAAATATTTCCAAGAGATTTCCCTTTCCTTCTTTATCAATCTCTCTCTCTCCTTTTTATATAAGCTGCACTAAAATGGTATCAGAACACTGCATGGCCTTCAATGTATCTTTCTTCACTGTAATCTTTGAAGCAGGGCAGTGCTGTTCTAAAGGGCTTTGAGCACATGTTAAGGGCAGTTGATAAAAGATATGAGCTTGGACAGGTCTTACATTTGTGTTGGGAGAAAACTTGCTCCCAGCACAAAAAGAGAATGGACAGCCATTTCAAGAATTTCTCATGGAAGAGAATAGACTCTTCAGCAAGAAAGTTAGATCTGATACTTACCAGGAAAGTCTTCTTCGTCGTGATGATCTAATGTGAACAGCTGGACAGTACTTCTCTCAGGACACAGAGACACCCGATATCCCACATTCCTTTGCTCTCCCTCTCCTTCAGGTGAGCAGCACTGACTCCCTGTTCCTGAGAAGGGAAAGCACTGACTCCCTGTTAGTCCACCTGGGAGCAAGCCCTGTGAGGACCCTGCCTTCCGACTTGCCTCCTGCCAATCAGCTGATTGGCAGTGGTGATGGGGGCATTCTCCTGTGACAAGGACCCTCTTAGAGTCCTAGGAGGGTTGCTGCTGGGGAAAATGGTCCCCTTTCAGCCCCCTGCACTCCTCTGGTTCAACCCAGAGGGATGGTGTTGTGATGGCATAGCTCCTGGAATTGGGGCTCCAGGATCTGGGCTGCACACAGGTGTTGAAAAACCTGAGAACAGGGAAGTCAATTTGGGGAGAGCTTCCTTGATCCCAGTTCTCAGCCTGCTGGATCTTAAGTCACTGCATGTATAGCCCAGGTGGGCTGTGATGTAGTCTCTTGACTCCGAAACAACCTGTCCTGTCTGGTTATCAGGAAATCCTTATGTAATAACAAAATTAAATAAGTTTGGAAGTTGGGCATCTTGTTCCTTCTCCACTGAAATGTCCTCGCATTTGGAAAACAGCTCCCCAATTTTAAATGTGTAATGGCTCAGCTCTGCTGACTGTCAGGACATCAGCAATGCTTACACATTTACATGAGCTTTCTATGGAAGGAAAGTCTTGGTGGGAATTAATTTTGTCTAAGTTTGTTTGCTTTGCTGGAGGCTGGGTTGTGTTTGGGTTTGTAAGTGGGTTAAGAGCTATGTCACTTTGTCAGAGGTAGCTAGACTGTTGAATAATGCCTTTCTTACATTATTTCTTCAGATGTATAGAAAACTATCAATCAATATTACCCAGCCATAATGAATAGTAGATGGGGTGCTGCAGTGATTTCTTGTTGTTAGGCATATGCATCTAAGTCAGTGGTTCTTAACCTTTTTAGACTCAAGAAGCCCTTAAGAAAAACCCAGCTCCTAGCTTTCTCTTAGCTTTTGACCACAGAAAAATGATAGAACAGTTCTTGTCACAGAAGGAAAGCCTACAACAGGTCTGATTGTTTTTGCATGCAGTGGATTCCTATTTGAAATCTCAGAGTTTATCTTGTTTATCCCATAGGTGTTTGCACACTTAACAGTGCTAATATTGTGTACCATCCTTAAAAGGATCTCATAGCGCTCTGATTGAGAATGAATGACCCAAGTGTAAATGCTTTGAAAGATCATTCTAAACTAAACTAATTCTGTACTTCCTCTGTATTCTCTGCCTTTTCTCTTCTTTGCTGTCCTTTTCTTTCCATTTCAAATTTCCAGTTATTGTTGGGATAAGAGTAAATGTACCACATGGTACTGTGTGCCCCAGGCATACCATTCCTGTTTTTCTATATCTCCCTATATCTATCAGCCTCCCTTTCCTTTTCCTTGTTGCCAAAGGGGTTAGTATTAGAGCTGTGCAAAATTTCACCAGCTGTTTCAATTCAACACTGTTTTGACTCTTTTTGAGCTTGAAACAGTGAAATTGAATTGAAATGAAGGGCTTCATAGATTCATAGATTCATAGATGTTAGGGTCGGAAGGGACCGCAATAGATCATCAAGTCCGATCCCCTGCATGAGCAGGAAAGAGTGCTGGGTCTAAATGACCCCAGCTAGATACTCGTCTAACCTCCTCTTGAAGACCCCCAGGGTAGGGGAGAGCACCACCACCCTTGGGAGCCCGTTCCAGACCTTGGCCACTCGAACTGTGAAGAAGTTCTTCCTAATGTCCAGTCTAAATCTGCTCTCTGCTAGCTTGTGGCCATTGTTTCTTGTAACCCCCGGGGGCGCCTTGGTGAATAAATCCTCACCAATTCCCTTCTGTGCCCTCGTGATGAACTTATAGGCAGCCACAAGGTCGCCTCTCAACCTTCTCTTGCGGAGGCTGAAAAGGTCCAGTTTCTCTAGTCTCTCTTCGTAGGGCTTGGTCTGCAGGCCCTTGACCATACGAGTTGCCCTTCGCTGTACCCTCTCCAGGTTATCCGCATCCTTCTTGAAGTGTGGCGCCCAGAATTGCACGCAGTACTCCAACTGCGGTCTGACCAACGCCCTATAGAGGGGAAGTATCACCTCCCTGGACCTATTTGTCATGCATCTGCTGATGCACGATAAAGTGCCATTGGCTTTTCTGATGGCTTCGTCACACTGCCGACTCATGTTCATCTTGGAGTCCACTAGGACTCCAAGATCCCTTTCCACCTCTGTGCCACCCAGCAGGTCATTCCCTAGGCTGTAGGTGTGCTGGACATTTTTCCTCCCTAGGTGCAGCACTTTGCATTTCTCCTTGTTGAACTGCATCCTGTTGTTTTCTGCCCACTTGTCCAGCCTATCCAGGTCTGCCTGCAGCTGTTCCCTGCCCTCTGGTGTGTCCACTTCTCCCCATAGCTTTGTGTCATCTGCAAACTTGGACAGAGTACATTTCACTCCCTTGTCCAAGTCGCTGATGAAGACATTAAAGAGTATCGGTCCAAGGACCGAACCCTGCGGGACCCCACTGCCCACACCCTTCCAGGTCGAGACCGACCCATCTACCATGACTCTTTGGGTGCGACCCTCTAGCCAATTCGCCACCCACCGGACTGTGCAGTCATCCACATCACAGCCTCTTAATTTGTTCACCAGTATGGGGTGGGATACCGTATCGAAGGCCTTCCTGAAGTCCAGGTATACGACATCCACCCCTCCTCCTGTGTCCAGGCGTTTCGTAACCTGGTCATAGAAAGAGACTAGGTTGGTCAGGCACGATCTGCCCGCCACAAACCCATGCTGGTTTCCCCTCAGCATAATTTGTCCTGCCGGGCTCTCACAAATGTGAGCCTTGATAATTTTTTCAAATACTTTACCAAGGATGGAGGTGAGACTGACCGGCCTATAGTTGCCCGGGTCCTCCTTCCTCCCCTTTTTGAAAATGGGGACCACGTTAGCCCTTTTCCAGTCCTCCGGGACTTGGCCTGTGCGCCACGAGCATTCGAATATTCCCGCCAGTGGCTCTGCAATGACATCGGCCAGTGCCTTCAGCACCCTGGGATGGAGCCCATCCGGGCCTGCCGACTTAAAGGCATCCAGTTCTTCCAAGTGACTCTGCACCACCTCAGGATCTACGCATGGAAGTCTGGCGCCTTGCTGCTGCCTCTCTACAACCCCAGTGAGAGACTTGTCGTGCCCCTCGCTTAGGAACACTGAGGCAAAGAACTCGTTGAGGAGTTCAGCCTTGTCCCCTCTATCTGTCACCAATTGCTTCTGCCCATTTAGCAGGGGTCCTATTCCTCCCTGGGCCTTCCTTTTACTCCCTATGTATCTAAAAAACAATTTCTTGTTGTCCTTTACTTGGGTTGCCATCCTCAGCTCCATGGTAGCTTTGGCCCGCCTAACTGCCTCCCTACAAGCACGAGCAGAGGAGGTATATTCATCTTTAGTGATCTCACCCTGTTTCCACTTTTTATGTACTCCCCTTTTGGCCCTTAGGCTGCCCTGGATTTCTCTGGTCAGCCATGGAAGCCTCCTGGCCCCTTTCCCTCTTTTGCCTCGCTCGGGGATCGTCTTCCTTTGTGCCCAAAGGATCGTTTCCTTTAGGCACAGCCACCCTTCTTGGGCACCCATCCCATCAAAACTCCTACTCTGCAGTGCTTCCTTGACTAATTGCCTGAGTGCAATGAGATCAGCTTTCCTAAAGTCTAGCACTTTCACCCTACTAGTTACCTTACCCACTCGCCGTCTTATGTTGAATTCTATCATAAGGTGATCACTGTCTCCCAGATAGCTACCGATTTGGAGGTCCCCTATCATGTCATCTCCCATTGCCAATACCAGATCCAGTATGGCATTCCCCCTAGAAATAGCCTCAAAACAAAACAAGGCTAGTTGAAACATTTCAAAAGTTTTGAAATGTTTCGAGTTTCAAAGCAGCCAGGTGGTGGGAGATGGGGGAGAATCAGGGCTGTTCTCCCAGCAGCTCCACAGCCCCATGTGGCTCAGCCAGGAGTGAAGCCCTGGCTCTCTCTGCCTCCAGTGGCCAGGCTGTGGGAAGCCAATCAGAGCACAGGGGAAGGGAACTGAGTCCGGGCTCAGTTCCCCTCCCCAGTGCTAGATTGGGCTAGGGAAAGGAACTCAGCCCAGCTGGCGTGATCTAGCACTGGGGAGGGGAACTCAGCTCAGCTGGGCTGACTCTCTTTCCCCAGCCTTATCCTAGTGCCAGGGAGGGAAACTGAGTGAACAGGCTCAGTTTCCTTCCTCAGCTCCCTGGTCCCAGGCAGCAGCACCCAGCTCCCCTCCCTCATCTTGCAGGCAGATCAGGGGCCCGCAGCCCCGGGAGGAATGATACAGGCCCTGCAGCCCTCCTGGGGTTGTGGGCCCCTATCTGCCTGCCTTATGAGAGACTCTGTTTTGAGCTTCCCCATTATAGTGTATGGGTGAAATGTCGAAACAGCGTCACTGTTTTGATGAAAAGAAATGGAACAGTGTTTTCAAATCAAAATGAAATTCAAAACGAAATGCTGTTCCATCAAAACCTCAAAACTGAAGTCGAAATGGAACAGTGTAATTTCACACAGCCCTAGCTAGTATGTACTTTTCCTCCATATTTTCCAGGCTGAGGTCCTGCTGAAATCTTGACAATTATTCAAGTGAGCACCTTTTGGAATGGCTAGTGCACTGCATCTCTTGGGCTAGGGACAGAAATTACAAACAAACTAGTTAAAGTGGTGAGAAACCAGTTTAAACCTGTAACAGAACAGGAGGTCAGTGCAGTGAAACCACTTACAAAATGGCTGAAACTGGTTTAAGATAAGTCTGGTTGGATGTAGTATCAGACTTAACTGATTTTAAGTCAAACCAGTTTATGGAACTTCTGTCCCACGTCCCTTCCTGATTCACAGTCCTCTAGCATCCCAGGATGCTTTGCAGTCCTGAGCTATGCTGTCTTCTCCAGCAAAGCAGGGTTGGCTCCACCCCTCTGCTCCCTAGCTGGAGCACTGTGACTGCTCTGGCTGGCTGAGAAGGGGGTGGGGGTGGGAAACCTGGTTCTAAACCCCAACTGGAACCTGCCTGGCAGGGGCAGAACAGCCGCTCAATCTTTTCCCCTGATTCATGCTCGAGTGGAGGGGTGGAGGGCATGGCCAGACACTGGTCAGGCCAGCATACTGAAGTGGAGGGGAGGGAGGGGGATTTAAACCCCCCTACCCCTGCAAGGGACCCGAGCCAGAGTCTGCCTGGCATGGGCGAAGCAGCCCCTGCCTGGCTTTTCTCCTGCTACCTGCTCGAGTGGAGGGGCAGAAGGTGTGGCCAGATGCGGGACAGGCTGGTATGCCGAGGTGGAATACGGGGGATGGTATTCAAACCCCCCTCACTCCCCACCTGAGCATGTGAGCCCTGGGCTGGGGTGTGGCCATGACCCCCCCTACAGTGAGTAGTGAAAGGGGGACAAAAGCCTGACAGGGGCTGTCCCCCCAGGCAAACCCTGGCTGGGATCTGGGGCCAGGGAGGGGGTTTAAACCTCCTCCCTCCCCACTTCAACCATGAGCCCCTGGCTTGGGTGTGGCCATACCCCTCACTTTCCACTTGAGCAGGGGGTGGGACCATAGTAGGGGCTGCTCTTACCCGCCTGGCAGACTGATGTTGAGGTCCCATGCAGCCGGGGAGGGCCTCCTTACCTCAGTCGGTGAGCCCCTGGCCAGTGCATGGCAAAGCCCCTGTCCTCTGCTTGAGGGGGGGAAACCCTGGTAGGGACTTCCCCTCCCCCACTCCTTGAGTGGGGAGTGGGGGACAGAAGCCTGGCAGGGGTTGCCCCCCCCCCCAGGAAGACCATGGCTAGGGTTCCATGAGGACCAGGGATTGGGGTTTAAAGCCCCCCTCCTTCTGGCCTCAACACACTGGCCCAAGGCTGGGGCCTGGCCATCCCCCCTCTGCTCCAGCAGGGAGGTGGGGGGGAACCTTGGAGGGTTTCTCTCCTTCCTTCCCTTTGGCAGTGGCTGGGAGGCGTGCTCTAGTGCCCCTCAATTTCTGGCCTGAGCCACTGCAGGCATGTGACTGCATTTCTGGAATCAGAAATGAAAGTCTGTTTACTTGCTTCTTGATTCAATCTACACAGTTTAGACTAATCTGCAAAGATTGAATCAATTTGGCCTCAGGCTTTTTGACTGTCCTTACTTAGTCTTGAGGTACTTCTGTTCAAGAAGGGGGAAAGAGAAAGGCATTTACGTTGGTGAATAACAGCTAGTGAGAAATCAGGATTTGGTTTGAGAAAAAGCATCTGTTGGATGAGAGAAAAGATAGGTTTGGAGATGAGACACTGAAAAGCTTCAGTAGAGTAGGGATTAAATATCTGTGGGAATCATCGCCAACAATATAAATAGATAACAAATATTGGTGATGCTATGTACAACAGGGTCTTTGAAAGTAAAGTGAAAACCTTATTTCAGTGATGAAACTGGACTTCAAAGATCTCTGAAATCCCTCTAGAACAGATGACATCACTAGCACCTAAATAATGAAGGCAGTGCCTCTCTGAATACTGTATATGTCTTCAGATATTCATGCTATTGGTAGTGGCAAAGGAAATACCACAACAGTGAACTAATGCCTTTTTTATTTAATCATACTGTGACATGGCAGTAAACCTGCCCTGTCACGAAACCCTGAGGGAGCAAAGAGAAAAGAACAACTCACCAGAGTGAGCCTGGGTGGGGAGAGGAGACATGGCAAACCTGGGCTGGGAAGACACTGCATGGAAGACCCAGATGGTAATTAGCCTGATCAGCTGTGAGAGCCAGGAAGGCAGTGAATGGGACGCTGCCACAGCAAATGCAGCTGATCGGCATGGGGAATTAAAAGGACACCGACCAGCCGGTTGGCATTGGTCTGGGAGAGAAGGTCCCACAAGGAGGACCCTGAGAGAGTGCAGGGAGATGGTGGTAGTGAGAAGACTGGCCAAGGGGACTCAGGGAAGAGTCCAGAAGTTCTGCTTACCTGTGGAGGTAGGGAGATGAGGTGGCTGAGGTGCCCAAGATGGTGACTCCAATTTCAGTTGGCACGGGCAGCCATTCCAGGGATCTGGAAGAAAGAAGAGATGGAGAAGCATATGGGCATGAGTTTGGGGCATTGGTCCTATATGACTTAGTCCTGAAGGATAAGGGCTGGGATGAACTGTGGGATAGTCAGCTTGAGACCCATGCAGGGAAGAACGGGGCAAGACACCAGGAATAAGGAACAAGGCACCTAGAGTCTGGTCAAGACAATTCAGGGGTGGAGGCTCCCATAGGGGAGAACTGAGGCAAATGAATTCTTAACATCAGGTGTGGTGAGGGCAGGGTATGGGCATGGTGGAGCCCTGCAAAAAGGAGCCGACTGCTTAAATCACTGAGTTAATATCAAACTTCTTTCATAGGACTATATGAATCCTTTTCCCATCAAAGTCATGGCGGGTGAGTTCAAGGAGACCATCCGGTCCAGCATGAGATGATAGTTTTGTTTTGGGAAGACTCAACTTATCTTCCATACATACTATTATCTATTGTTATCGTTTGCATTACAGTGGTGTTCAAAAAGAGGAAGTCATTTTCAAATTTTAGATCAAATTTAGTGTAGATATCAGCAGGCCTAACTTCAGTCAAGTGGTGTACAAAAGGGTAACTTGTGTCCATTTTTTAATAATATGAAGCTTTCAAATCTGTACAATTATCTGAAATCTCAAGGACACGTTATAATTTCCAAAGCAGAGTTAACTTTACATTTTAATAATGAAGTAAAATAGAGACTATTTTAAGTCTCTCTGCAACATGTGTGGTGTTAGACAATGAAAATTCAAAGGTAAAAGAAAGCACGATTTATCCCAGTGTGTTCAGTGGGAAGAGCAAGGTTGGGAAGGACTGATTATATTAAATATTACTATTATATTATTATATTACTTTGGTGTAAGATCAATATATAGAATAAAATGGGAACACTCTGAGATGTTGATTCAACCTTTATCCAACTGGGTGTGCCTTGGCCACCAAGTAAAATATGGTTTTATAGTTTGTCTATTTTTTTTGCTTCATTTTTCCTGTGTGCCTAAGGTAATGTTTTTCTTTCTCACAGTGCAGAAGTAATCTACCCATCATGAGATTTGTAGGGAAGCATTTTTTAGTGTTATGCAATGTCTCTGGTTGATGACAGAATCATAGATAGAAAAGAGGTATTGGTTTAAGTCATCTCTCATTCTGCTAATGCAGGATTAGTTCTTGTAATATGTAAAAGGGAGGTTTATCTACTTAATTTAGGTTTAAATGACTCTGTGCTTCCATCACTTCCTTTGGGAGGCTATTACCTAATCTATTAGAAACACTGATTATAATGTTTCCCTGAAGCCGTATTAAGCAAAGTAAAATCTAGGCTTAAGTTTATCTTACTTCTGGTTATACCTTGATTGCTCTTGTTGCATTCTCTATCCTTTCTGTACTTTATATGAAGAATTCAGATAAGTATGTCTTATGTTGATGTAGCGTAGCATAGCATTATGTACAACTCATCTACAGCAGGGAAAAGAAATGCAGAGTAGGCAATAGGGCCCCTTCATCACTGTGGCTAGATGGGCAACTTCATGGTCAGAAGAATTTAAATTATTTTCAAAACTTTTTATACATTTCTACAGGAAGTCAAAGTAGCATAACATACCAATTCATTTGGCCCATATTGGGCATTGAACATCTAGCAAATCATCTATTCACAGTAAAATTGCAATAAAAACATGAAATGCCACAAAATGAATCAGTTCTCCTTGCAGTCTCGAGACTTCAATGTCAAAGTCTTTCTTGCATGATGTATTTAGTGAGACTTTTCTTTTTGAAAACTTTTGGTGATTTTGCAGGTGCTGAATGATTTTATGTTGTAATTTTCTGATGGCCATTACCAGTTATATTCTATATTCTGACTAATGTCTCATTCTCTGGTTACAAAACCCTTTCCAATTTTTATAACAGAATCAGGACAATTACTTTAGCAAAATTTACAATACATTATCACCGAAGTGTCAGAAGATGGCAGCCAATTTCTGTTGTTTCATCATGGTAGTCAAGAACCTCCTCATTCTACAAGAACAAAAACTCTCAGATGAGGAAATGAGATGTAATAGTAATTTTCAGATTGCCTGTCAGCCCTAAACACATTTCTATCCATCAAGTTGGTGACATAACGTTGACTTCTCTAGAATTTTACAGCTAATTTGCATAACCCACAGCACCAGTACTTTCCTGAGACTTAATAACAACTTTCCCACATATACTCTGCATAAAACCCTTCATATATTGTAAACAAAAGTAAAAACAATTTGTACTGTCATTGTGCACCTTGCATTTTTATTCTCCTGTAGCACAACTGAGGAACTTGATTGTGGAGGAGCTTTCACTAAGAAATGCTGTGGCTTCCCTTGACCAAACACTATCCCATGGAAAGAGTGGCTTTCCCCTACTGAACTTTGTCCCCATGAAGGAACAAGCCACCTTCAGATCTTGATGTGCAGGAAAGTAAATTTTATTCACATGCCCACTGGCATCAGGTGTTTGTGTTTAGGACAAAACACTGGGGAATAATCTCAACTGACCCAATTTACAGCATCCCTTTCAGTGTCACCTCAATATTAGTTCATTAGCTTCTTTACAATGTTGTTGTTATAAAATTTGCGCAAATATATTCAAACTTGTTCAGCACCAGTACCATCTGGTTTTGTTTTTGTGCTCCTACCCTTATATTACCTCTCACCTGCTAGTGGTTCAATTACTCTAATCCTCATCTTCAGTCTCTTGTACCTGCCGTTACCCATTGTTGAAATTCTACCCATCCCCCCTCATCTACCAGCTACCAAAAAAGACCCGTTAAAAGAAACAAAACTAAAACTCAAAATATCCTTACAACTCCCCTTAAATAAACTTTCAGAGAAGTTATTTTGTGCCACTTCTCTCAATTACTTGGGCAATAAATTCCTGGTAGGTATGCTTTTATAGGGTCTGGCAAGATATTTAGGTACTAGTTTGCAGACACATGGCTTTTGACATTAATATGCCCAGGTGGTAAATGAATTGGCAGGAGCACTTTTTTTATTGCCTGTTTCAATTCACACCACAAAGGCCTTAAAACAGCTTTCAAATTTTCAGGCTGGTGGACTTGATTCACCTTAACTGGTGATTTGGCCAGTCTAACTCTGCAGATTTCACATATGTGAAACTCTCAGTTGATGTCTTGGCCTTTGGGCTGGGGTCAAGTATCTGAAAATAAATAAAGGAGTTCTTTCTTAAAATAAGATTTAGGATGGATTCTTCAATCAGAGGGCTAGAGTTCATTTAAAGTTTATCTCCCTCCTACACAGAAATCTCTCTCCTACATCCAGAAATCTCCCTCCTACATAGCATGACTCTGCTGGTATGAAGCTGGTAAAGCTCTACTTCAAGCTTCCCTATGGCATGGTCTTGGTACATGAGAGAGAAGGGACTGGGATGGGGTTTTGCTCCATGGCACTTGATCCAGGAGCAGAAGTTGGAATATCAGGCTCTTTTTTGCATTCTGCTGGAATTTGGGAGTGTTTATACACATGCTGCAGGAGTGTGGTGGGGGGGGAGAGTGCTTTAATTAGAGCCGCTCTCAGGGTGACTCTAATTAAGACTCCTGACGCATCACATATATTAGTGTCCCCAAGCTGAAAAATGGTGGTAGGGGTGATTTAACTAAGGCTTGTCAAATAAGCTTTAGTTAAAGTGCCCCTACCACCATTTTTCAGTGTGGGGATGCTGATACACATGACACTGGAGTCTGGTGGAGCATAGTAATTACCATGCTCCAGCAGACTCGATTAATTGAGCCTGCTCTGATGCTCTGTAATTACAGTGTTGGAGCAGCCTCGATGCATGTGGATAGGTGCCCTGGGTGATCAGAGATTAAAGCTGCAGTCAGTTTCCTAGAAGCATAATTGCTCACTATATCTTAGCACAGGCCAAATGTGGTAGAGAATTGGAGTAATCAACTCTATAGATTCTCTTTGAAAAAACAAAATATCTGGTAATCAAGTCATAACCTCTAGCAACAGAAGGAAAAAAAAAAAGTGAAAACTATAATAACCTGTATCTTATAAGTCTATGCCAAATGCAAATGGTATTCAATGCACTAATAACTATTACCATCTAAATTATGACTGTTTTGATACACGCTGCTAGAGACTTTCTATTAACTTGAAGGTACTCAGATATTATGGAAATAAAGACCTAAGGTAAAGGATTGTCAAAAACTTCATTTATACCAGTGTATAACAAGAACTAGAAGTAATAGAGTATATCTGTCAGTCTTCTTTTAATCCTGATCGTGACATCACAAAACAAACACAAATTAGCACAGTAGTGTCTGAATTATCCCGTTATATTTATGAAATGTTCATTCACGTTTTGTGTAGGATTCCCTTACACATGTGGTGGTCATGGAAAACCTGGTCCAGAGGAGGCAGGCAGTTACCAAGCTTTTAAAAAGCAATCTTTTGCAGGTTATTTTAAATGCATGACGCTCCGCATCAGGCAAAGAAAATGGCTTTCTGTTGTTTCTTTAACTCTTTCATCTCTGTATTAGCATCCAATATGGGTCTTATTCTCCCCTCTGAAATATGTGCAGTTATGGTGCTTGATTCTTTTGCACTGGTATAAGTAAAAAAACAAACAACCCCCTTCCTCCTCCCCCCCCCCCAAAAAAACCAAACAAACAAACCCAAAACCCTGGAGCAGAGATGGTAGCTGAAGAGGAAGCAGACTCTTACTTTAATCAAAAGAACATATCTAACATACAGTTTGGTACAATAGTGATGTCTGATTTTAAAAACAAAATTTTTTTAAAGGATATGATTACTTTTAGAGGAAGAATGAAAACTACAACAAGCAATAAAATCAAAATGTCATGCTTTTTCCTAAATGATTTTCTTTTGAAAGGGCAGATGAGACGAATTATAACTGATAGGCTCTATATGTGCAATGAAAGAAAAGGAGTAATTAACCTATTCAGGAAGAAAAAAGGGCTTTTTTGTATATGACCCCTTGAAGACTGGATACGTTTGCAAATTGTTATAATTAGTTGCATACAATCCCAGGTGCTAGTTATTCATATGACTCTGCAAGCTACCTAGTTGTATTTTCAAAGGAAAGACTCATAAAGTTTGAAGTACAGATTTTGGAAGCTGGAGTTACTTGAAAATGGAGACATAGGGGCTGTAGAATACATGACATTGGGTACATTGCTTTATTTTGGTAAGTTCTTGATAAGGTTCTTTTAGCTGTTTCAGGGATTATCTTGTCCTGTTTCTAATGATCCTATTCAATGAATTTGAGAAGAACTTACTTTTTTATAGTCATGTATGAAGCCAATATATCAGTTATTCTGCATGAGGAAATGGTCCAAATGGTAAAGGTATGCAAGGGGAAAAGCATGAGACTGGATTCCTTGAGGGCTATATTAGATGAGCTATTTCAAGACTTTGAGGGCCATGTCACACATTCACTTGCAACAGTTGTAAATCATTGGAACATAGTGACCTATTAAAATTAGCATGTACTAGGATATAACTCTCACCTTAAAGGCAACCACTTTGCAGTGCTACAAGAGCACTAAACAAGGGCTAAACTGCTTGTACATGTCTGTGTTTTAACGGCATTTAGTAAGCATTAAGTTGAATGGGTGACACCCTGAAAGTTGCTTCTGTGAAGTGGTGAGATTGTAAACCAAACTGAAGTGGAGTAAGAGATTGAATTTTAGCTGAGGATACTGGTGATATAGATAGTTCACTTGGTTAGTTTTTAGAGGTATAGGGAAGGAAAGAAAGATGTGAGTAATATAAAATTATATATCTTGAAATAGATTTGATACAGATATGTTTTGTTCTTGGGACTGCTGGAAAGGTGTTATTTTTGATCATTCCATCTATCATTAGGTTTCTATGGTATTGCCAAGAATAGTTTGACTTTCAAAGGAATGTATCATGCCAAACGTAACTATTAAATCAATTTGAAAAAATGAGCTTTGTTTACATTTTTGAAGTATTTTCTAGTTATTTTAGGTTCAAGTGTTTGAGAAACCATGTTAAACTTTCCTGGAGTAATTCATACTGATTTCCCCCCCCCCCCCCCCCCCCCCCAAGTAACACAGGGCATTTTTACATGTGCTCTGGGAGTAGGAAGTAGGGGGGCGCTTTAGTTAGAGCAGCTCTTGGAGGGCTGTGCAGAAAAATGGCAGTGGGGGCACCTTAACTAAAGCTTGCATGACGAGCTTTAGTTAAAGTGCCCCCACCACCATTTTTCAGTGCGGGGACACTAGTACATGAAATGCTGGAGTCTGATGGAGTGTGGTAAGTACTACGCTCCAACAGACTATCAATTAATCGGAGTCTGCTCCTATATGCTGTAATTACAGTGCATCAGAGCAGCCTCACTACTCATGTATAGGTGCCCTAAATTGCAATAGCTAAAAGAATTATGAGTATTGTTAGCAACAAAGAGCTAATCATAAAATTATGTCTGAATTAATTTCATTATATTATATCATTTCAGTCATTGGGGCTTTGCGAAGTTTTGGTAGCTGATTTAATTTGGAGGAGATTTGGTCCAATTCAGTGGCCGAATCTCTGAATCTGAACTGAATCGGGAGACCCATTAAAAGGTCTGAATTGAATCCGAAACCTTCAAATCAATTTGGAGAGACTGGCCCCGATTCAGAGATTTGGCCATAAACTAATGCGGCAGCAGTCCTTGACCATGCTGGACACAGCTGCCTCCAGCAGGTAAGTCAGTTGTGGTGGGCAGAGGGGAGGGAAAGTGTGTGTGTGTGTGTGGGGGGCATATCAATGACTCCACAGCGAGGTGGGGATTAGGGCTGGTGCTGGGACAAGCTGCCCAGCCGGGGGGGGGGGGGAGGGGAGGGTATATGTGGGATTCAGGGCAGTCAGCTCTCATCACTGTGGGCCACTGGTCTGGCAGCTGCTCTTCCAGTGGCTCCTCTACCGGTCTGGGAGGGCATGGGAGCAGGCGGGTGCCCCTGGATCTGCATGGGGCAGGCTGGGCTGGACTGGGCTGCACTCCAGGAGCCTACCTCCAGTTGCCCGCCTTTGGGCTGTGCTCATCAGGGCGGACAGAGCCAGGGCTGCGCTCTGGGCGGCTAGCCCCAGCTACAGCCTGGAGCACAGCCCTGGCTCTGCCTGCCCCACATAGCACAGTGGAGTGGGGTTTGTGGGGGAAGCTGCAGCCACCCTAAAATTCCCCATAACCCCTGCCACCAGTCCTGCCTCAATCCAGGTGTACACGCCTGCCCCCACGCCCTGCTGCTGCTCGCCCAGCTGGGGCAGAGTGGGGCAAAGCCATGGCTTTGCTGGGAGGCGCAGGGAGGCTGGAGTGGCTTCCGCTGCTGTGCGCCTCTTGTCTGAGGCAGCACAGTGGCACTGTCCCATGCCTGCCTGTCCCAGCTGGGTGAGCGGTGGGAGGGCATAGCCTCCACTTCCAGTGCCTTCTGTCGCCTCTCCAGAGTGCAGCCTGGCCCAGCCCACCCTGTACAGATCCAGGGGCACACACCCGCTCCCATGCCCTCCCGTACTAGTGGTGAGAGCCACTGGAGGAACCACCAGAAGAGCAGCTCCCGGACCGGCGGTGCACAGTGGAAGGAGCCCCCTCCCCAAGTCCCGTACCCGCTCTGCCCCAGCTGGGCAGCTTGTCCCAGCCCCAATCCATTCTTCGCTGTGGTGGCATTGATCTGCTCCCCCCCCTTCCCTCCCTCCTCTGCCCACCTCCTTTCCCCCTCCACCCACAACAGACTTACTAGTTGGAGGCAGCCATGTCCAGCATGGATGAGGACTGCTGTCTGTTTAGTTTATGGCTGAATCACCAAATCAGCACTGACTCTCTGGATCTGAATCAGCCAAATAGAATTGGGACAGTGAATCAAATCACCGAATGAAATCGCTCTCTCCAAATCAGCTGAATCCAAATCCAAAGCAAATATCTGCTGCCTCGCACAGGTCTATCAGTCATCTCACTTCATCAGTAACTTTCTAATCACCATTTAAAATGAGAAATGAAAGTTTTGGTCTTTTTATATATTCAACTTTAATAAAGTAATTTTAAATGTAAACAGGATGAACACTTATAATTTGGTCAGTTTTGATCAGGTTTGATGTTGCTTAATTTTAGACTCCAAATGTCAGCAGCTGCTTAACAGAGCAGAATATTCATCCAGAAAAATCTAAAGTAATTGAAAAAAATTTTGCACATCTGCAATTATTTCCTGGGACATCTGTGTTTCATTACTCCAAGTTTAAGATAAGTGATTCTTAGTATTTCATAGACTGCAGTCACAAGTTTTCTGATCTGTGATGAATTAAGAATTTTTATTTCTGTATCACTCATGAGTGCAAATCTTTTTAACTTGAAGAACTTTCTACTTTCCAAATAATGTAGTCAACCAGAGAAATACACCAGTATTACTAAGAAAGTATGTTAAACAAAAAAGCACATATTATTCAGTAGTGCTATAGCATGACTATAGTTGTTGCAGTTCATATCCAAAATATGAAATATTCTGGTGTTTTTACAATGGTGGCGATGCAATTGATCTTCAAAGACCTGTGGTTCTTTTTGATGTTTGGCAGTCCATTAATGTCACAAGGTGACATCATTATATTTCATGTTATTGTCACAGTATTTGTGATATATCTTCAAATCCTTTGAGATGCATTTAACATCTGAAGTGCTTTGGATTAGAGTTCAAGAATGTGCCATCTTTATTAGGGACCATTAAAAACCATATCATTCTTGTATCAACTGTTAATTCCAGACATTCTTCAGGTCTTCCTGTTAATTTCAAGGAGGTCAGGAATCAGAATTAATTTTAAGTTAGGGGCAACCATTTATGACTGAAAAAAAGTCAATGGAACAGCCAAAACCTTAACTGCTATAAGCCAGTTTGTAGTTAACATCTCAAACAAATCAACATAGATTGGGCCCTTGTTTAGCTAGCTATAAAGTGGAATAGTATAAAGTTTGTTTCCAAGTTGGCCCAGGCTCAAGTGAGCTGGGGGTGTCTGTAGCATAATTTGGGAATTCTTTCAGTGAAAAGAAATACAGTTTTAAATGGAACTGAAGATTCCCTGAAGCACTCTATCCATGGTACGATGTAAAAGTCTAGCTTAAGCTCTCTGCAAGAGCGGAGTTTGGAAAATATTGAGGTTAGCTCCTACCTACAGTACTTGCATGAAAATGAAGAAGGATGAAGAGAGAAAGAAATAGCTTTCATCCATCATCAAAGGAGTAAAACTTACCCTTCTCAGATGAACTACTGATTTTTTTTCTCTCCTTCATCATCCATCTTACTAATAGTAGATTCCTTGCTGGTACGGCAGTGGTGGTAAGACTAGTGGATGATTAGCAAAAGTGGTGCCCCTTTCAGTTCCTGAAATTGTAAAAGGTTAAATGAGAAGAAGCCTTGGTATCCCTGGCAATGAAATATACAGTGTGAAGAGAACATTCAGTTTTTGCAAACATCTTTGGCAGGGCTGTTTTTCTATACCGCTGCTCGTTAATCTTGACCTAACAGTGTTTCTTCCATCATATATCTTTTCTCCTGTTAAAGGCAAGAGGTCTTTGTAATTATGAAGGCACAGTTGCAGACAACAGTCTGTTATGACTGCATCAGGGTTTCTGTATCAAAGTGTCATTTCTTATTACCAAGTACCTTTATAGGGAAGAAATTGTAATTGTTTCCTCAATGGTTTAGATTTTTAAAAGAATTAGAAATAAAAGAATATAGCTTTAAAAATGTGATTATTTTGAAACCAATCTATTTAAGTTGTTTTACAATCAATTTTGGAACGAGCGTTGTATGCTGACTGGCCACATCTACAAGAGAGGCTTACTGTGCAGTAGCTTATTACTACTGCGCAGTAGTGTTGTATGGCACAAACCGTGATGAAACACTACTGTGCAGTAGTAATGAGCTACTGTGCAATCAGTGTCACTGGGAAGCTGTGTGGTGATGCTACTGTGCTGTAATACTGGTTACTGCACAGTCATTTAGTATTTGGGCATGCAAGCACTGAATGACAGTGCAGTAACAACTGTGCAGTCAGTGTCTCGTGTAGATGGGGCCACTGTTTCTATAATATGGGGAAGAGTGGTGGTATTTACCTGTTTGTATATTGGACCTTGCAACCAGAGAACCAGCACAGGGTGTGCTCCTGTGTTAGGGATTTGATTACCAAAACACATTAGGAGTATGGGATTTCAGGAGTCTTTGGCTTTGCTTTGATACTGAATATTTGCCTCTTCTTGTTTTTGTTAATGACATTGCAACCTTTTATTTTTTTTGCTTACTTAGCTAATCTTTATTTATAAAATGTAGTGCCATCTAGGGACTCTATTCTCTGACTAGAAGAAACAAATCAGTTGAATTGACTTCAATGGAATAACTCCTAATCTGTCATGCAAAAATCAGACCTCAGGAGATGAAAATGTTTGCCTCTTGCAGGGAATCTCTTTCTCCTTAGGATGAAATTTACCGAAACAAAAATTAGGTTCTAGTTTAAAAAAATGTTTTATCTCCATTTAGCTGTAATCAGTGTTTGACTATAAGATATAGTTTTCTAACTTCTGAATTTTTCAGATATAATTGCATGATCATCTCATTTATGCATTGGCTTACATTTATTTGTTGAATTACACACAGCTTGAAAAGTCACAAAAAACAGATGAGATGAAAAGTATCATTCCTAGCTCTTTCAATTTTCTGACCTCTTTTTTGCCATTTTATAATTTGTAATCTGGTACTCTTCAAATTACAAACTCAATAAGGCAATGCCATGGTTACAAGATATAGTATATTTTAAGGTGTCATTGAAATTGAGCGGAATTTAAGTCTTTGCTAATGTAAATAGGAATATTGCTGAGATGAGGCAATATTTTTATCCAGGAGAAGCTCTTCTGCCGGAAGGGAATGGGACACTGGTGAAAGGAAAGGTTTTGCATTCTAGTTTGCAGGTTTGTATCTAGACTCAATCACAGAAGAGCTGTGTAGCTTGTGCGAGTTGCTTTACTTTGTGCCTTATTCAGATAAGCAAACTGGAAATAAGATGCACATTGTCCACATGTTAAGAGAATTAATTACCATAGTTCAGAGGACACTATCAACTGAAAAATCACACCGCAGTCCAGAGTTTTAGCATTATTGTGGGAGCAACTGCCATGCAAAATTGGAAGAATTTTTAGAGAGTGTTTCATATCTTATGATTTCAACAATATCTTACATTAGTGGTTCTCAACTGGGGTTCCCTCGCACCCTAAGGTGCCATGACCCCCTTCTAGAGGTGCTGTGACATGGATGCTACAGCGCAGGCTGAACTGATCTGCATAGGGAGAGCAGGCAGCAGCTGTGGTTGGAGCTCATATTCTAGCAGGCCTCCCTAGTCTGAAACCACGTGCTTCTTCTTGAAACAGAGGTGCCCTGGGCTGGGGGCCCTGTTCTGGGCCCCCCAGTTTCCAGGATGGGCATGTGGGGTCAGACCAGGAAGGACTGTGGCGAGATTGTGTGTTCTCAAGTCAGCCCTTTGCACTGTCCATCTGGGGAGTCAGGCTGGGCTGTGGAGTAATCCTTTGAACTGCCAAGCTGGAAGGGTCTGGCTGGGCTGCAAGAGCCCTTCACACTGCCCATGCAGGGACCCAGACAGGACTGTACCAGCCCTTTACGCTGCTAAGCCAGAGGAGTCAGGGTGAGCTGAAGCAGCTCTTTGTACTGCCTGGCTGGAGAAATGAGGCGTAGGGGCACCCAGGGCAGGTGAGATCACCCTCCTTCTCTCCACCTGCCTCCCCCACACTCTCATAGACACAGGGGAGTTTTACATGGGGCACAAAGCTCCTGTCTGCTTTAGGATTTACCCCTAATACAGGCAGCGGTGTGGAGCAGCACCCTAGTTGAGAAGCACCAAAGCAAGCAGTTTTGGTACAGCAGATTTTGGCTCTCAACCAGGGGACCCACCAAATTCAGAAGAGTTGTGGAGGCCTGCCCTGGTTTGAAAAAGGTTGAGAACCATTATCCTATCCAATCTGTGTCACCTGTTTCCCTGAAGGTGTGTACATGCATGACAACTGAACAGTTCCCAAATGTCACTGAGAACTGGTTTACAGGTCAGAGGTGGCCACACACACAGTGCCCTAGCATTCCAGGGAGAACAGGAACCTTTTAAGCAATCCAACACCAGGGCATAGAAATGAGCACCCAGCCAGCATGCCTTGCAATGAGCTGCTGAGGAAGAGTACTTGCATGCACACTTCGAGGTCCAAGGTGGTAGATGACCCATGGCTGGGGGGGCATCTTCACGTTTCTGCTGTCCCTTCTCTTCTAAGCATTAGTTCAGTAAATTTCAGCCACCTGCACTTGACTGAGCTCTGCAGTGTGCTTGTCCAAGTTGGGGTGGAAGTGGAGGGAAGTGCTTGCACTCATGCTTTGGAGTTTCCAGGAGTTTGGAAGGCATGATGAGGGGTCATGGTCAAATATGGAGTGAGGATAAAGCTGGAAGTTGGAAAAACAGCTTTTTCTGAACAAGCAGTGTGAGGGAGCTCAATGATAAAATGTGCCAACAAAAGGAAAACAAAAAAGGTGGGGACGTAGAAGTGTGGCCACCTACAATAGTGAGGAGTGGGGCTGGAGTGGAGTGATGCTGTGTAGGATGTCTGGAGGACTGACCAACCCAGAATGCTTGCTGTCCACACATGGTACTGACCAAGTTCACAGTGCACTGGTTCAAAAGATAACTGGTTTTCTAGGTACATTTTTGAACCATTCCAGGTGGCTTTAAACTAGTTTAACGGACTCATACATTTGCCCGTGCAGTTCAGGTTTAAACTGCATTTAAATTGGTCTAAGTGTTATGTGTGCCCATAACCTTATACAGCCAGTTATGGGTTGATTTTGCTAACACCTACATGTTCAGCTTACTTGAGATACACTAGGATAGTTGTTTGAGTCAAGTTACTTGAGTCAAGTTTCAGACCTGGGCCATTATTGTTCATTCTAGTGTATTAACATCTTGGCCTCTAGTCCTCCAGTGAACTCTCTTTTTTTGGTAATTGTGTGCACTTCTTGAGTGCAGGATGAGGTACATAGTAACTTACTTTTTCCTTGTTGCTTGCTTGAGTCTAAGGTAGAGTAACATGCAGAGAATGTTAGGCAATTCAGCATTGCTGTGTTTTATGATTTCATCATGATTTATTGCAATATTTGGAACTTTTCATTCTTTCTACTTCTGGAGTAATGTAACTATGGGAACATCCAGCTTTAACTTTTTAAGTATGTTTCAAGCCATCATGAATCCAAGAAAATACCTCAAAGTTTATAAAGTAAATAAAGGGAATTTATTTACTTTAAGACCCCCAATTTATTTTATTTAAGACTCCCAATTTATGTCTTTTTTTGTTTTGTTTTGTTTTAATGGCATGACTTTTAAAACTGATCTCATGACCTGCAGGAACTGGACTCGTGATTTTTAAACTCTTAGGGTAGACAGTACTGAAACTCAAATGGGTTTTGGGATTGAGAGCCTGGCATTCCTTTAGGAAAAAAAGTCATCAAAATTTCATTTATTTAATTACATTATTTTATTTCAGCTTCAAATAATTTGTTTGCATAGCACTATATATGTGCAGAATATTACTTCCTTAATCTTCGATTTATAGTCTGGCACATATCCCTACAGGTAGGAAAAAGGAAGTGTGAAAATAGCTTTCCAGCCCCTTTGGTCAAGGAGAGGGCACCAGCAATACCAAAGGTACAGAGTACGTATTCCCCTAGTAGTTTAATGCAAACAATGCTGCCAGAAGCTGAATCTTCCATGGCTCAAGCGAGGCTTTCAGCATAAGATAATATTGTCTGAAGAAGTGTTATCAGGTGGGGATGATCCTCCACTGTCAGAACCCCACAGCCACTATTCCCCCATGGAAAGGATTCCTTCACTTCAAGGAGTGATTCAACAGGGATAGCACTGTCCCGTCTGTATCTTATATTCCCTCTGCCTAAAGAGGCAAAGTGGATGATCTGGCCTTTTGGAATTACATAGCATTACTTCATCTAATAAATAAAAAGGAAATGGGTGGTATTCCTGCTACTCAGCTTTTCTTACAAATTGAATTCTTATATTTTATTGCTTTAACAGAAAAAGAATGAAATTATTTTTTTAATTAGGCTCATAACACAGACACACGCGTGCGCACACACACACACACACACATTCAATATTTGACAAATGTCACTGTTCTGCCTTTATTAGATTATTCTGAATGGTGACAATAACTGACTTTACAAACTTTCTGGTGCATATTAAATTTTGTACAGTAATATTAAAGAAGTTGAAATATATCATACTAACCTATTTTTTGCTGCTCAGTTAATCTAGCCACCTCTGCACGAGAACATATATGCACGCTTCATGGATCTATCGCTTTTTAGCGATTTTAAGTGTTTCTGTTTGATCTTAAAGCCAAATATGTTAATGTATTTCACTTTCTGCTAAGGTTTCTCCATTTTCTAGTTGTCCTTTTTGTGGCATAAAATTAGCTTCTAAGAAGGGTTGATTTAAATATAGAGCATTTATCTATCTCTTTGTCTTTCTTTTTTTCCTGTAAGCCAAGTGGGAAATCAAATTCTCATCTCCTGAGGTCTAACTCCCATTTAAAGAAATGAGCCCGTAACTGTTTGAGATTCCCAGAATTTCACCACTGTTGGAATTGGATAAAAAACATCTCAGGCTGAAAAAGTGAGAGATGAGTCTTGTTTATTTCACAGCTGCAAACCCTTTGAAACACAATTCAAGAACAAGATACTGATTATAATTCATTAGGGTAAGGGTAAGTGAATGCAAAGTTCTTATCTATGATAAATGAAACAAACCCTAATTTACTAGTTCTGTGGCAAATGTGAATTACAGGGTCAGAGTTTAGGTTTCATTTTCACTATTGAAAATGTTATTTCTTTTTGGTTTTAAGATCAAAAACCAATCTTGCAAGGCGCTTTACACGGACACAGGGATTTGTCTGCAGAGAGGAAGTGGTTCGACTGGGGCCATGGTACTCCCTGTTGAATCTTGCAATCCTGAAGGATATTTTTAATCCCAGAGAGTCACAATTTGCACCAGATGCTTTATTGATTTGAAATCTGAGCCATCAGCTTCACAGAGTCCTTGAAGATGGTGGTAAAATATAGGAAGTGGGGGGTGAGAGAGGAAAAAATCCAACCATTCTAGATGAACAAAACAGACTTAAATAATATAAATATTTAAAAACTGATTAGAACAAAGCAGTATTAATGTGATAGCTGTTATTTCAAGCTACCTAGTCTTAATGCTGGGAAATGGCAATTCTGGGAAATCTCAAATTCACTGAACTCAGAATTTCCAAAGGAAACCTATACTTCAGCTCGTTTTTGTCACTGCCCATTAGGGCATAGGCCTGCTCTTGCTGCGTTGTTGCCATAAGAACATAAGCACCATACTGGATCAGATCACTGGTCCATCTAATTCAGTCTCTGACAGTGTAGCTCTCTGTGGGCCTAGGCCCACCCTTACCTTTCATGCAAATAGGCCTGTTTGTCAGTGATGGTTGTGGATATTTTAGAGAGGGAGTATATGAACAGGGCATATCTAGAGTGGCAGTAGGTACTCTGTCTTACCCTCCATGGAATCCATCATCACTGGTTTAGAGATGCCAGAGGATACTGACTGTTCTGGTTAGTAGCTATTAATGAACTTACCATGCATGCATTTGTCCATGAATCTTCCAATCTATGAGTTTGCTAATGGAAAACTCCTAGAACTAGATGTCTCTGCCAATGATTTGACCTTATATTAAAAAATCTTTACTATAGGTCAGATTGTAGCTCTCTGAATCATACTGCTAAGTAGTGTCATTGAAATCACTAGGCTTATTCATGTATACGTGATATGCAGATTTAGACCTTTAGGGAGCTTCATTCCTTTTCTGTTAGTTCTGTAGTGAAAAGGGCCAGTTCCCAAAGTGGATGTCAGAAATACTGAATCTGAATTGCAATTCAAACTCCGACTTACTGTCTCTGATAAGTGATACCTACAGTCTAAGGACACCTCAGTTTTTTTATATCATATGTTCAGTTGCATATAATTCTATTTTTACTTATGTTTTGAAATAGCTCAGTTTTGACAGCGCTGAGCAGCTTGGCACCTACATCATGGCTGAGTCTCATCACTATCCCTAACCTAGGGGTTTGTCTGCCTGGAGAGGGACCCAGGCTGAATGGCTACACCAGGATGGGGCCTGCATGCCACACGCTCAGCAAGTATTTTCAAATCTCACCCACCACAACTTGGTGTAAGTGAAAAGGGAGATCAGGAGGTGGTACCTGATTGGAGAGAGCTGGCTGAGACCAGCATGTGTCATGATGTCTATGGGTCTTTCATGGGACTCCTCTTCCCCTACATCCCACCCCTTTCCACTCTGGTGTTCCTGTTGGTGCCTGGTGAAGATGCCTGGACATACTGGGCATGTGGCCTCATTGTTTAGGCAGAAGAATCCCATGATGGAAAGAAACTGCATTGCCCTGAGTCAGTGTGTTTCAGCTGGACCCTCCAGTCTCTGCTGCAGTTCTGAGATCAGCGGTGTATGGCCTGCCTGGCCTCTTACAATAGAATGGCAGTCAGGAATCCATCCAGAGAGATGGAGTGATCCAGGTCCTTGGCTCCTGGTCTTCTGTTTCCATGGAGGAGTGCATGAGGCCCTGCCATCCTGGGGTCAGTGCAGCCTTATGTAAGGAGTTCCAGGTTAGTCTGAGCCAATCCAGATCCTTGCTTGCCTCCACAAGCTCTGCTGACAAGTGCTGAGAGCCACAGAGGAACTCATTCTCCCCTCCACCTATCATTTCTAGGCCCTAGGTGGCACTTCCTGTGCTGGCCACCTGTCTTCTTCTCGGGCTGCAGCAGACCGCACACGGGGCTGGGGTTCTGACCCTTGCCCCATTCTGGGAGCAGGGCCTGGGGGGTGTCTGCTCTGCGCTGGCTGCCTCTCTGGTGCCTGTAGATGTGCAGGAATGCTGCTCCGATGAGCTGTAATTACAGAATGCCAGAGCAGACTTGATTAATCGAGTCTGCTGGAGCATGCTAATTAGCACTCTCCAGCAGCCTCTCTGTCTCGTGTATTCAGTGTCCCCATGCTTCAAAATGGCAGTGGGGGCACTTTAACTACAGCTCATTGAAGAAGGTTTAGTTAAAGCACCCCGCCACCATTTTGAAATGTGGGATGCTGAATACGCGAGACAGAGAGGCTGCTGGAGTGTGCTAATTAGAGCTGCTCTAATTAAAGCGCACCCACTCACAGAGCATGTGTAAAGACGTCCTTTGTGTCTAAACCAAAGTCTGTTTAATCTAAACACGTGAAAAACATTACTTCCCTTGGGCAAGAGAGGATATTGAACCCAGTGCTCCTACATCCTTGGTGATTTCTCTAACCCTGTCTGTAGAAGTGGGTGACTCCTCTGCCAGTTGCCTTTCCACAAGAAAAAAACAGCATTTCATTTGCTTGTTTATGGACTAAGAGGTGTATGTTTCCCCCAGGTTTTTTGGGGAAATTGCCTTTTGCATTTTGATAATCAGGGAAATCTGGATTTAGGTCTGTGACTTACTGGGGTGGCCTGGTCCTAGCTTGGCAGTCTCACCTGGATAATCCAGATGGTTAAATTATCAAGGTGGGTGCCTAGATTTTAGGTTCTGTGAACTAAGGTGGGGGTAGTGCCAGGGGATCAGCTGCAGCCACCCTTTCTGCAAAAAAATGGTTTCCTTCCTCATTGCTTGTTGATATTCTTTCATTCGTTTAATAAAGTTTCAGCCTTTGCATTGTTGAAAATTCATTAGAATTGGAGGTATCGTCCTGCGGTGGTGCTGTAGACAGTATGTATGTAGCTATGGGGAAATAGTCAATTTGTGCTTAATTCTTAAGTGGTGCTGTTTTCACCGGGTTTACACCAGAGATTAATTTTGTCCATTGTCTTTGATACTCTCCAAGCAAATCAGTCTTTCTTGGATCTCAAGCTGTGAATACCTGATCAAATGATTGAAAAAGATTTCTGCTTGGTGTTTTAGAAGGTTAATTTTTAACAAAGATGGATTCAGTTTAAGCACATATAATCTATATTGTTTGATGAAGAACATGAGAAAACAATATGTTATCAATGTATATTTACATAGAGGATATGTAACCTCCCCCTCCCCGCAACTGTGTCTGAAGTCAGATGGCAATTGCCTATAGAAATATCATTCATATCTCATGTGACATTAATACAAAGTTCCCTTTGTGAATTGTATATGAGAGCTTTCAGGATTTTGTACATGCTATGTATGAATGAGACTTATTTCTAAGGAGCTACAGCATGTCAAAGACTTGATATTCTATCCCTCCTTTGATATGCACTGAGGCTAGTTTACGTCCCTCATCCCCAAACTCCTAATGGCGGTGTGAAACTTGGCTTAGGCGAGTAGCCCTATCTACTTCATTAGGACTACTGTTATGAATAAAGTTATGCCTTTGAATCCTTTTCTGCAGAATGAGTATTTTAATCTTATTTCACAAATATTCAAGAAAGTGTATTTAGTGCATTTGATTTATTTCCAATTTATATTCCACAGTGCTGTACAAATATGGATTAGGTTTTGTAACTGTTGTTAATTCTTTTTTTTCAGAGAGGGAAACTGAGTCAGAGAAGTGACTGGACTTGAGCTATACATTAGGTTACAATAGAAAGAGGACTTTTTCTAGTGAGTAGTGGAGGCAAAGAACTTTGTAAAATGGAACTATATCAGTTTATGTAATTATAATTATAATTATGCAGTTGCCTGTGATAGCAGGGCCTGACCTTCCAGCTTGATGTTCCACCCAAGATTTAGAAGTTAAAACTACCTGACTCCCATGCCTGCACTTACTTTTCCAGGTGTTTTCTCTCATTAAAAAAAAGAACAAGAATTTTAACATTTGTCTAGATGGCAAGACTCTTAACATTTGTCTAGATGGCCATCAAGGCAAATATTTCAAGAAGTCTCAACTGGTACTATATGAAAAGAGAAAAGGATTAATCTTTTTAAGCTTCTCTTTCTATATTTAATAGCATATTTTTCATTTTCCTGCTAGAACCAAAATATGAGTGTATAGAACTCAACTCATTCATTTTGTTTGAACAAGTGTAGAAAAGACCATTGCAATCTGCAGCAGACATTAGTAGGGAGATTTTTTCCCTGTGGTTCTTGGCAAAGCACTTACTGCAGAATTTTTTCCACAGTACATTGTATACAAAATAGAGGTTTAGAAAAAATAAGGTTCATCTTGAGTCCAGTGTTTCTTTTGTTGAGGTAGATGATATCTTATTTGTTATGGTTATGTCTCAAAAATAAGACAACTGGCAGATGGTTTTATGAAACACCATCCAGCTAGTCAATCATGCTGCACAGTTATGACATTTTACAAAGAAATGCTAAAGATACTTGGACATATCAGGAGGTAAATAGTGCTTCAATGCCTTCATTTGACAAGTGCTGTCATTCATATAGGGCAGAGTGAATGTCAGAGGTAACTCAGTGTCCAGTCCATGATTCTCAGTGACTGTCCTTGCATCTTCAGGGGTTTTCCTTTCCCAGGTTAGAATGGCTGGAGAGAACCATTTATAAATCAGTTTAACACCGCTTGTAGGGTAAGCTAATATTCTTAGCAGATGTTTTGTAGGAGAAATTTAAAGAATCATAGAAAATTAGGGTTAGAGGGATCTCAGGGGGTCATGCAGTCCAAATCCCTGCTCAAGGCAGGACTGTCTCCAACTATATCATCCTAGCCAAGATTTTATTAACCTGGGTCTTAAAAACATCTAAAGAAGGAGATTTCCACAACCTTTATGGGTAGCTTGTTTCAGTGCTTTGCTACCCTCCTAGTGAGAGAGTTTGTCCTAATATCTAACTTCAACTTCCCCTGTGGCAACTTGAGACCATTGCTCCTTGTTCTGCCATCTGCCACCACTGAGAACAATCTAGTTCCATCCACTTTATAACCACTCTTCAGGTAGTTGAAGGCTGCTATTAAATCCCCCCCCTCGGTCTTCACTTCTTTAGACTAAATGAACTCCGTTCCCTCAGCCTCTTCTCATGTCATGTTCCCCAGCCCTCTCACCTAGGTTTCATTGCCCTCTGCTGGACTCTCTCCAATTTGTCTATATCCTTTTTGTAGTGGGGGGGCCCAAAACTGGACACAGTACTCCAGATGTGGCCTTAACAGTGCTGAATAGAGGGGAAGAATCACTTCCCTCAATCTTCTGGCATTACTCCCGCTAATGCAGCCCAGTATGCCATTAGCCTTTTTGGGAACAAGGGCACACTGCTGGCTCATATTCAGCTTATTATTTACTGGAGCCCCAGGTTCTTTTCTGCAGATCTGCTGCTTTGCCAGTCAGTCCCCAATCTGTACTGATGCATGGATTATTCTGTCCTAAATGCAGAACTTTGCGCTTCTCCTCATTGAACCTCATGAGATTTCCTTTGGTTCAGTTCTTCAGTTTGTTAAGAATCTTGCTAAATTCAAGGTATGTCACATCCATTGCTCTCCCCACATCCACAGAGTTAGTCACCCCATTACAGAAAGCGATCAAGTTGGTCAATCATAACTTGCCCTTGGTGAATCAATGGTGACTGTTCCCAATCACCTTCTCCTCCAAGTGCTTAGAAAGGCTTTTTTTAGGCCCTGCTCCATGATTTTTCTAGGGACTGAGGTGAGGCTGACTTATCTGTAGTTCCTGTGATCCTCCCTCTTATCTTCCTTAAATATGGGCACTATATATACCCCTTTCTAATCATCCAGGACCTCTCCTGGATGATCATCATGAGTTTTCAAAGACAATGGCCATGGCTCTGCAGTCACATTGGCCAACTCCCTCAGCACCTTCAGGTGCATTCTGTTCGGCCGCATGACCCTTTATACGTCCAGCTTTTCTAAATAGTTCCTAACCTGTTCTTTCACCACTGTCTGTTGCTCACCTCCTCCCAAGATGTGATGCCGGTTGCAGTAGTCTAGTAGCTAACCTTGCCTGTGAAGACTGAGATTAAATAAGGCATTACTTCAGCTCTTTCTGCATCATCTGTCACTAGGTTGCTTCCCCCATTCAGGGAACCTAACTTTCCTTGATCTTCCTCTGGTTGCTAACATACTTATAGAAACCCTTCTTGTTACTTTTCACGTCCCTTGCTCACTGCAACTACAATTGAGCTTTAGCCTTCCTGATTTCATCCCTGCATGCCTGAACAATATTCTTATCTTACTTCTTAGTAGTTTGTCTACATTTCCACTTCTTGCAAGCTTCTTCTTTGTGTTTTAGCTCATTGAAGAATTCCCTGCTAAGCCAAGCTGGTCTTTTGCCATAGTTGCTAATCTTCCTACACGTTGGAATGGTTCATTCCTGCACCCCAAGTAAGGTTTTTTTAAAATACAACCAGCAATCCTGGAATCCTTTTCCCTTCAGACTGGCCTCCCAGAGGATCCTACTCAGCATTTCCCTGAGTCAGAGTCTGCTTTTCTGAAGTCCAGGGTCCTCACTCTGCTACTCTCCTTTCTTCTGTTCCTCTGGATCCTAAACCCTATCATCTTCCAGTTGCTACTGCCCAAATTGCCACTTCTACATTGCCCACCAAGTCTTCCCTGTTTGTGAGCAGCAGGTCAAGAAGAGCACTGCTTCTAGTTGTCCTCTTCATCACTTGCAGTAGGAAGTTGTCCTCAACACTCTCTAAAAACTTCCTGGCTTGCCAATGCACTGCTCTATTGAATCACCCTGACATCTGCTGGGAGGGCAAGTCCCCCATGAGAAGCAGGCCTGTGATTGGGAAACTGTCACTAGCTGTTTGAAGAAAGCCTCATCCACCTCATCCTCCTGGTCTGGTGGTCTACAGCAGACACCCACCATGAAATCACCCTTGGTGCTCTCCCTTATGACCCTAACCAAGATACTTTCAACAGGCCTGTCTCCAGTTTCATACCGTACCTCTGAACAATCATACAGTGCTTTCACAAAAGGAGCAACTCCTCCTTTTCTCTTCTGCCTGTCCTGCCCAAACAGTTTATACCCTTCCATGACAGTGCTCCAGTCATGCGAGCTCCCACCACGTCTCTGTTATTTCACCGACATCATAGTTCCATGACTTGTGCAAGGCCTTCCAATTCTTCCTGCTTGTTTCCCAGGCTCTGTGCATTTGTGTATGGACATCTGAGGTAAGTAGCTGATTGCTGTACTGTCTCAGGAAGAAAAAGAAGGCTTCTGCTGTTGCCCCTTCCTGCTTGCGCTTCCTCCAGGTTGCCTGCTTCCCTACTTACCTCAGGGTTTTGATCTCCATCCACCAGCCAACCTAGTTTAAAGCCTCCTCATTAGGTTAGTGAGTCTGTCTCTGAAGATGCTCTTCCCTCTCTTTGTCAGTTGGATCCTGATTCTTCCTAGCAATCATTCTTCTTGGAACAACATCTCATGGTCAAAGAACCCAAAGCCCTGCTTGGCACCACCACCTGTGCAGTCCATGTATTGATCTGCAAGATGCATCTACTCCTGCCCAGGCCATCTGTCCTGCCTGGGACTTCCCTTTTGATGATTTCTTTCTCTTGCATTTTTGTCCATATTCATTTGTTTTAACAACAATCAGCTAGGAAAGTAGAGAAGCAAGATTTTTAGAATCACATGCTTATAAATCCTTCTTTGTGAAACAACTTTGTATTGTGTTGGATAGCTGTTAAAAATACTTGACTTGCTATGGTTACACAGGCACAACAGCATGGGCTAGTTAATCCATATGGTACATAATGCTTCACCTGTCTCCTTGTTCTCTGTGAAAAGAAAGCGACCGTTTTCTTTTTAATGGAGATTTTGAGAGAGAGATTGATAGCAAGATTTGTTAACACTTAGAAAGCTCAGTTTATTTTTAATCTCTGTATGATGCTTTCTAGGTTTATTCAGTAAGGGGAAGATAAGAAGGAGTTGAGAGAGATGAGATGTATTTAGTGCAAGAATTATATGAATTATAGCAATGGATTGACACTTCTTTAAAAAGGTAATAAATATTTCTATCTCATTTTCAGTGGCTAGCTGAACTACTCCTGTGTTGTTCAGTTGCATCTGTAGTAGAACAACATAGAGTAATGATGTAAATTAGTCCCAAGGAAGTACTCTGATATTGATAGAAAGGGTAATGATGGTGTACATCTTCCTTTGATTTTTTCCATGTATTTCTCTGATTCTCAAGAAGAGAAGAATATTCATGAGCTATCATATGATTATCTATTTTCTACTAATATTTTCTTTTAATCAGTTTCTTCCTAGCTACTGAAGCCCACTCAAAAATGTCTGTTACTTCCAAGTTTGGCAGATGATTCTTGCTATGTTCCTTTACTGATTTAGGACCAGGTTATTAAACTCCTGTTTTGAATAGCAAACCATTATTCATACGAGCAGTGCTACAGGAATTCACACAACCAACTATCCACCAGAACAAGTAAAGAACTTACTTTTTGGTGATGTGATCAAGTGCCATGTGAAATCTTTCAGGGCAGAAGTTTGCTCTAAAATGTCAAATGTTAATTCTGTTATCACTTGTATAGTCTCATTTCCATGATCACTTGTGGTATGTGTAATACAAATCTGGGATTCACTGAGACAAGGAATATTCCGTTCTAAGTATCAGTTCCTTTTCTTTTTTGGCTGTTGAGGTAACGGTAAATGTTACCAGAGCACCTCAAGGAAAACAATTTTCTGTTTTCTTTGCATCCAGCGATGGATTGCCTGTTGGATGGATCCATTTTTTTTTACTGTTTTAAAGTGCCACCCTTTTGTTAAATGCACCTAATTTTTTATGGTGTATAACAAGGCTAAACATTTTTGCTTAGTGCATAGCCCAACTGCAAAGAAGACTAGTGATGGAAACAACAAGGAGAAGAGATGATGAAGTATAAAGATTAAGGTTGCTTTGTCACCCCCTCTAACAAATCATGCTCCATGTACAGGCACGTTTATTTGTAAGACTTCATAGCTGGTTTGCAAACACCAGATTTTCCTAGTATAACTGCAATTTGGTATAATTCATTATACTGATACTTTTAATTTCCCCAAAGAATCAGCCACGTTACTTGAAGAAAAACGAAGTAAGGATAAAGGGAGTGCAATGAGAGGTGATACTAAACTACAGCTTTTGCATTTACATCCTGATTTTATCCTGATGCAATAAAGTAAAGGGCATGTTAAGGTGAAGCAACCATATTAGTTTTGAATTGTATTGATGGCTTTTGCACTGTGTCATAGTTCTGATGTTTATATTAACTCGCTATAAACACAAAGAAGACCGAAGTGATGTTTCAAGCTTCACCTGGCACAACACCCCAGGAACCACACATCTCAGTTAAAGGCCAACAACTGTTGATGGGCAACAAGTTTGCCCATCTAGGCAGCACACTTTCCCATGCTGTCCACATTGACGACAAAGTGAACACGAGGCTAGCAAAAGCCAGCGTGGCCTTTGGCAGACTCCGTAAGTTGGTTTGGAATCGCAGAGGCATCAAAATGTTGACGAAACTGAAGGCTTACAAAGCCATCATTCTCCCGACCCTCCTTTATGCCCGCAAAACCTGGACCGTCTACCAGCACCATGCCAAGAAACTAAATCACTTCCACCTGTGCTGCCTGCGAAAGATAGTAGAGATCAAGTGGCAGGACAAGATTCCGGTCACTGAGATGCTCAGAAGATCAGCTCTTCCCAGTATCCATACCCTAATGAAATGGGTGCAGCTAAGATGGGCCGGCCACCTTTCAAGAATGACTGACGCTCATCTGCCGAAGAAAATCTACGGCGAGCTGTCAAATGGAGTACACTTTTGCAGCACACCAAAGAAGTGGTACAAGGACACCCTAAAGATGTGTCCCTAATGAGTTTTGGCATTGACCCAGAGTCATGGGAGCAAATTGCTTGTGACCATCCATCCTGGAGGTCATCGGTCCAGAGTGGAGCACTGGCCTTCAAGCAGCAGTGCACAACAGAGGCAGCGAGGAAGTGCATGGCCAGGAAAATGAGGGCCTCATGTCCGGTCCTCATCACTCTCCTGCCCCTGCTGCAGCAGATTGTTCAGGGCAAAGATTGGGCTTATAAATCACCTGCGTACCCACATGACCCAGCCTCCACCCCCTTCTCTCTCCTTCCTCTTTTTTTTTCTCCTTTTTCCTTTCTTTCTCCATTTCTCTTTTCTCCCTCCCTTTTTCTTTCCAGATTCCTTTCTCCTTTTCTCTCTCCCCCCACCCCTCTTCCCCTCCATGCTGGATGCAGTCATCGTTGCTTGTGAAGGACAAATAACATAATAATTGAGGAACAATTGCTTCCTTTAAGAGTTCACACTGCATTTCCTGTGGCCAGGATTTGGTTCTAAGAGACTTTAAACAGGATAAGGTATTTTGCACAGTTTATGCCTAGCATTTAGAATAAAATGAGGACATCAGGGTCAGTTGGTGGCTCTAAAACATCGTTACTGTGGCAACTTGTCACATGATGTGTATGGTTAATCCAAGATGCAGATCTCCCATATGGGAGCCCATCTATCTTAATCATCTTTTTACAAGCAGCATCCATGACAGAATTGTGGGATTTTTTAATGATTTCAGTTTGAAGTAAAACTGCAGGTGCTTCTGGGATAAAACCCTCCTCCCAGCAATATTTGATTTTTGGCATTTTGATTTTGGCATAGGGAGAATTTATAAGGCACTTCTCATAAGAATATAAATTTTTGTTTAGGCTACTATCCCATGTAATTGAAAAATTGCAAAAATTGGCTTTTTACATCCTTATGATGTATTTGCATACAGTAGTTTTAGACAGTTAAATCTGTGTCGATGTGCGTACACCTTTTGCATATTTGATATCATTTCCTGTCTCTCTCGGGTTGATTCCTGCAAGCAGATTTTGACAGTCTCATCTGCTCCACATTAGCCAGTTGTAACTATGGTTTAGGTAAGTCATCTTTTAAAATACTGGTTAATTTCAATGTAACTATACCCCAGGATTAGCACTTTTCCAGAATTTGTTTTAGTTCTGTTCTTGGGAGTAGGTATTATTTGCTTAATATAATTGCAGATCTTTAGTTGCCTGGGCAACATAATGCAGTTTTAAATTTAGAAACCAATTTGTTTTCTGTCATTTTGCTCTTTACTGTTAAGGAGACAAACTGTTTGCTGTTAAATAAAACTTAAAGCAGAGAACAAGATAGGGATATATAAAATAGGGATATATAATACTGTAACAGGTAAAATGTCAAGAATAGTTCTCCTGTTCCCTTGAAGATAACTGAAAATATTGAGAAGGCCAGGAAATAAAGTCCCCACTTCACAGAAACTATGAAGTAAGCTTCTTTACTTGGCCATTAATGCTATTCATAAATAATTCCCAAACCTGATTTAAACAATAGCATTTCAGACAACAGTCACCAATGCTTTTTTCTCTCCCCACCTGATGTTCGCGTGCATGCTTGCATACATGTATGTGTAGAACAGATATCTGACACTTGAATTAAAGACTAATATCTATGGTGAAATTTGTAGCTATTTCTATGGGTCAGCAACTACAGAGTGACTCTACCCATTATATATGCAAAATTCTTTAGAACGGTGGAAATATCAGCAGCTGTGATTGGAATGCATCAACCTCACTGGCACAGAAAGAGTTAGAATGAGCCCAATAGCTATTAAGCCTATCTGGGGATGAAACCTTCCTATATTGAAGGCGGGACTCAAAACGTGAATGGAAGGCAGCCAAAGGAAGGAGATCCAGGAGACAGGAAGGGGTGGAGGAAGAGTGGGGTGGGGAAGGAAAGGCTATATCATAAAAAGAGAATGAAATGGTGGTGGTGGTAGAAAGAAGAGGAGCTAAAATCTCATACCTAACAGGGTTGAGAGAGGTCCAGGAATATTTACAGTCTGAGATGCTGCTTGTTGGAAGAGTTGATTAAGGAGGAAGGCCAACAGGCTTTTGAGTTTTTTCCATGTTTGCTTTCATTTTAGGGAGAAATGATATTTGGAACTTAAGGGACATTACTGCCTGGGAAGCAGTTGCATATTGCAATTTGGCTGGTGTGGCCTGTCTGAAACACAGAAGACTAGTCAAAAGAACCACAGGAAATTCTCTGGGATAGTAAAACTACCACCGTGTCAACAGGACCGAATAGATACAGCACGAGTGCCAGAAAGTTCTGAATTCTAACTCTGCCACTGACTTGTTGTCTTGCCTTGAGAACACTGCATCATTTTTGTAACTGTTTGTTAAATATAAGTGAGGGGGCAGGGAATGCCTTTTATTGGACCAACTATTTAGTTGGGGTGAGTTAGACAAGCTTTCAAATACAAATCATTCTTCATCAGGTCTCTGATCACAGGAAGCCAGGCACAGATTTTGCACATACATGTGAGCAATCACGCATGGAAACATCTGTACCTGGCTTCCTCTCATTAGAGATCTGACAAAGAATGTTGTGCATTGAAACGCTATTTCACTTTATCCTAACTATACAGTTGGTCCAATAAAAGATATCACTCTAAGATAGTCTTGCTTCTTGCATAATTCTTGGACCCTCACAACTACAACATCACTTTTACACTACAGAGACTTAAGTATGAACTGCGTTTAGATCCTGTAAATGCAAAATATTAAATTAAGTCTATCCTTTCCCCCAAGAAGCTAGGCTCCACTTCAGGAAGCGTGGTAAGCATGTGCTTGACTTGATTTGACTTCAGTGACACCCAAGCATATACTTAAAATTTAAAACATGTAAATTGTTTGTTAATTTAGGCAGACAAGTTTCTTTGGGTGAGTCTGATATCTTTTATTAGACCAACTTAAATAGTTGGAAAAATTTTTTTTAAGCAAGCTTTCAGGTTTAAAAACCCTTCATCAGGCTGAGGAAGTTTCTGCAGTTGGTGCGTGCTCTTCCTGGATGGAATGAAAAGTAAAGAAGCCAAGGCTGGGGCATGAGTGACTGGTGCCTCTTGAATCTGGGGGGGCACCTGCATAAGCCGCTGATGGCAGCAGCCCTGTTGGAGGGGCACCAGCCCTAGTGACAGCATCAGTGTTGGCTATTGGGGGTGACTGTCCCCATCGTGGCAGGGGGGCATGTGCACTCCCATGCACCCTCTATCAGTCACCTATGGGATGGGCCGGTGTGCATACAAAATAGGCAGTTGGTGAAGGTGTAAATTGAGGAGTCAGTGGGTGAGAGACAGGCTGGGTGTCGGGGAGAAGGGGGATGAAGAGTGAAGAGGTACCTGGGGAATTAGATGTCAAGCAGGTTATAAGGTGTCATAAATCCAATGTATATATTTAGTCCATGGTTTTTAGTATCCAGGAGTTTGATGAAGTGAAGTTCATAGGCTCATCTCTGGGAAGTGTTTTGTAAGTTTCCTTTGAGGATTGGAGAGAGAGTGGTTTTCTTGCAAGGAATGTGCCCCCACAGGTAGTTGGGTATTCTTGGCTCTGATAGATTTTTGGTGTGTATTCATTCTGGTGCGCAGTTGTTGTTTGATCTCTCCTACGTATTTTCCATCAGGGTATTTGGTGCATTGGATGAGGTATATTACATTTCTGGAGGTGCAGCTGTAAGATCTGGGAATGCTGATGGCTCTGTTGTAGGGTGTAGTCATTGTGGGGTTGGTGGAGATGTGTTGGCAGGTTTTGCATTTCTTGTCATGGTATGGCCTGGATCCATTCGGTGTGTTCTGGGCCTGTTAATTTAGGACCTTTAAAGCTAACCATCTTCCCAAGTTTCCCTTTTGGTAGACTGGGCATACTGATGTTCAGGTATTTATTCTATTGGAATATATTTACATTAGTTAATAGTTTTGCAAACAGATTTAAAAAAAAAGAAAAAAATACTTGAAAAAAGACGAGCAGCATTATTATGAGCAAAAGGGATTGCTCTTTTAATGTTTTCTCCATAATTTTCAGAGTACATACGTGTACCCTGTTTTAGTAGATGTTGTAAAAGCTAATAACATAAACATAACATAAAAGTGGGAATTTTCTTACAACAGTTCATTGACAATTAAACACCTAAAAATTGCTGTAAAATCCTTCCCTTTATGTGCAATGGTGCACATACTTTGGATGAACAGTTATCTTGACTGTATACAACAACAGCTACTTTGTAGGCCTGTGTGAAGTGGCTAGTATTTGCTTCAAATTCAGATTCAGCCGATTCAGGGGAAAGTGATTTGATTTGGTGATTCAAATCACTGTCCTGATTCAATTTGGCCAAATCAGCCAGGCCCATCTCCTGCCCCGTCCCAGTCCAGCAATGGCTGCCCCAGGTCCTGGCACTTGTTAAAAGAAAAAAAAAGCCCTGAAGATTTGGAGAGCTTTGAATCAATTCAGACCTTTAAAATGGTTCCCTGATTTGATTCGGATTTGGAGATTCGACCACCAAATCGGGCCAAATATCCTGCAAATCAATCACAACCTGAAGCTTCGCGCAGGCGAATGAATGAAAAATTGACTGATATCTGTCTGGTCATGTGGAGATTTAGGGATGCAAATTAGTGTGTATTTGTCTATCATAGGAAGCTAAGATATTTTTGAATTAATACTTGGGCCAAGCTACAAATGGATAACTGGAAGTAAGGTAAGGAGAAAAAAAAACCAAGACAAAACCTTTAACAAAACCTTTCAGGCTGGCAGAGATGGGTTACTGCACTGAGAGCTGCTGATAGTCACAGTGCGCATGCTGTCATATTAATGCCTGTGTATCCAGGCCTTTAAAATAAATGATCTATGATAATTTGTGGTCCTTCTAAGTATGCTTCTTGCCATGCAGATGTGGCAAATATAGTCAGATAGCAGGGAAAAAAGAAAATCATACTTTATAAAGCTCCTTGGGTAAAATGCAAGGCAAAACAAGAACATTTATAAAAGAATAAGATAAAGGAAATGATCATGACTTTTTGCACACTGTGGGCTTTACCAGAGACTTAACCCCTAGATTTTTGCTGTAGTTTTGTAGCAGTGAATTAAAACACTGTGTTCATATAGAGGCAAAAGTGGTCTTTTATATGACATAATATGGAATGTTTGCTACCTTTTTTGCATAACATGTAAACCAGGCAGGTTTCTTTATAGCATAAGAATGAATATAAAATATTGATGTAATTTCTGCAGAAGTAGGTCTTGCAGCTTATTTCTTTTAAATGAAATGGAAGCTCAGGAAAGCTTAAATCTTTTAAAAAGCAGGTTTGGGAATTTGGCCAAATAGGTCAATTTCCATCTTGTTTCAAATGTATCCATTTATTTTGTTTAGGTATTTGGTCCTGAAGCTGGTGACAACTGAAAATTTTGAGGCAAAACTGACAGAATAGGGACTTCATTCCACAGTCCTTGAACAGTAAATATGACTCTTTATGGGCACCGGCTGCACGTAGTTAACTTGAGAACATCCAGTACGTCTATGTATCTAACACAAGGACAGATGATGTTTAAATTTTCTAAAATAGGGCCTTGTTGTACATTAATTTTAGGCAGCTCCTAGAACTTTTAAGCCCTGGATTGTTAACACGTTAACACCTGAAATGAGTTTTAAGCATACTTCAGGCAGCTTAATGTGATGCAGCTCTCAGGCAGGTTTCTTTCTGATCCATGTTACCCAGCTCACATTCCATTAGTGTGTTGCCACTCCTCATAGATGAATTGCCCAAGTTGCAGTCCTCCAGCATCCTAGAGTGTTCCCCCTCCCATCCTCCTCTTCTGTGTGGACAAACTATCCACCTCCTGAACTCTACTGTCTGTGGGGTGGTTCTGGCACCAAGTCAACTCCCCCTTCTGCCCTGAATGGGAGTGACCTATCACCCCTGGGGGTGTGACCCTATGCAAACAGCTTGCAGAGCACATGCCACCTAGCCAGGTCACAGGGTACAGGCAGGTCCAGGAGTGGGGTCTAAGAGGGGTGGGGGGGTAAGGTAGGGAGCTGGATCAGGTCCCCATGAGCTGGGACTTCCTTCCCTGGGCAGGATCAGTAGGACCCCCAAAAGTGCTTCCCTCACCCTCCCTAGTTTCATTAACGCTATACTTGTGTCCATATAATGTGTATGAGTTCATTCTGCAGGATACATGATAATCTTTGAAGCTAATATGAGCCTCACATCTGGTGGAGATTCATAGTATCTGTAGTACTCCTAGGTCTTTATTGGTTGCTCTGGACAACAAACCAAAACAAAACCTAATACACAACAAAAAGCACAAGCTGTCTGTTAACCTTAAGAGATTAAACTTGAACTTAAAGATTTGATGGATGCAATGTATTTTGAGACTAATAAGTGCATACTGTTTTTTTCATATTTATTATTATATTTGCCAAGTTTGAAAAATTAGTGCTTCTTCAAGCTTTAAAATTTAGACTCCAAATTTAATCTTAAATGAAAATGCAATGAATGTCAATCTAATAATCCCAACATCTGACTCTGAAAGACCATTTTAAAAACCATTTTGCTATTCAAGTAAAAACATTTGTTTGAATATTGAGTTGCAATAATTTTATGTGGCATATGTAGTTCAAATAATAGAAAAGAAAGTCCGTTAACAGTTGAGTCATTTAAATGAGCCCATTGTACCAACCCTGTAGAAACTGGCACAAGAAGCAAGGGGAATTCCCACTTGTATAGAGAAAATTATAGTGGTTAGGGTCACAAGCCAATGGGCCAAAGGGAGGAAACAGGTTAAAGGTAAAGACATATCAACACCATGGTAACATAAACTCAGTACCTTAATTTCCCCCTCTACACCTCCAGAGGTGTCTCTAAACAAGCATTTCACCCTCAGAGTCCTCAAGCAGCACCCTGAAGTTTCCCCCAAGTCTAAGCCCAGGTCCTTCAGTCCACAGCCCTGGCTGACTGAGTGAGATCTCCAGCTTCACTGTGCACTCCTCTGCATGCTTTCTTCTTCTGGCTCCACCCTCATGCTTCCTCTTCCCTTTTCCTTTGAACCCCGGTTCCTGGTGGTTTCTGGGAGGTGTTTTCCACATTAACATTCTGCACAGCTCTGCCAACTGCCTCCCTGGCTCCACCTGCTGTTACTTGCATTACATTCACATACATTACACCATCTAGTAAAAACCATTAAACCAAGTCAACGTGCCTGTTCAGCTACTTGCAAAATAGTTTTGTGTTTTGCACTGGGAAAAATGTTTTCACTAATAATAATAGCCAATTAAAATCTTTGGGTAAACTTACATGGGCTACACTTACATTTATTTTTGTGAGTGTTCTAGTCAATGACACTTGGCTAAAATGAACATTCAAATAAAGTAAGTATTGAACTAAAGTGTAATAATACAATGTACAAACATTTAGAATTGCTAACAGGAATATAATTTCTATTGACAAATTAGTTGGGTTGGGTGTGATCCCCTGGATCAACCCACAGTTAACTGACATATTTAAATATCATGAAGAGAGAAGAGGTATTTAGGGTAGCACAGTGAGGTATAATTAGAATGAAATTAAGAAGAGAAAATATTATAAACATTAGGGCTGTGCACAATGGCAGCATTCTGTTTCAACCAGCGTTTCAGTGTTTCAATGGAACAGCATTCCGTTTGGAATTTTGTTTCGATTTGAAACAGCTGTTCTGTTTTGTTCTGTCGAAACAGTTTTGCTGTTTTGACTCTGTTTTGACGTTTCACCCATAGGATATAACGGGGAAGGTTGAAACAGCCTATAACTTTGTCATTTCTCTCTTGATTTGAATGAAACTTGCAGGAATGGTAGCCCTATTTAAGGGCATGAAGCTTACCCAGATTCAAGGAGATAGGTATAGGAGGTTCAGAGAAACTGCACCTCAACATTTTGAAAGCAAAACTCACTTCATGTGTATGTTCTAAAACACAGTGGGGTCAAAACTGCAGGCATGCTAGCCCCTGCTGAGGCAACAAAGCTGGACAAGTTTCAAGGAGATGGGGGAGGTGTTTGGGGGAAATTGTACCTCAAGCAGGCGGACAAGCAAAACTTGTGACATGGATGACACTGTGTTAAAGCGCAGCAGGGTGAAAGCTGCAGGTCTGCTGGTCCCTGCTGAGGCCACGAAGCCTCCCAGCTGCTAAGGAGATTGGTGCAGGGGGATTCTGGGGCCCTGCATCTCTGGCTGCTGACAGGCAAAACTTGTGACATGGGTGCTTGTGCAACTGACTGTGTCTGTCACAAGTTTTGCCTGTCAGCAGCTAGGGGTGCAGGGCCCCAGAACCCCCCTGCACTGATCTCCTTGACAGATGGCAGGCTTCATGGCCTCAGCAGGGGCTAGCAGACCTGCAGTTTTGACCCTACTGTGGCTTAAAACATACACATGACATGAGTTTTGCTTTCAAGACTTTAGGGTGCAGTTTCTCTGACCCTCCTGCACCCATCTCCTTGAATCTGGGTAAGCTTTGTGCTCTTAGAAGGGAATACTATTCCTGCAAGTTTCATTCAAATCAGGTTAGAAATGACAAAGTTATAGGCTGTTTCAACCTTCCCCATTATAACCTATGGGTGAAACGTCGAAACAGCATCGAAACGATGTCAAAACAGTGAAAAATTTTGACTTGCCTCATTTTGTTTTGAGGCTGTTTTGATGATATCTTTTTCATTTTGATTTTCCTGATTTGACCTTGAAACGAGTCAAAACAGCGACTGAACAAAGCTGGCAATGAAATGTCGCACAGCCCTAGTAAATTTGGCTCTATGGTTAAGGCATTACACTGGAATATAAGGTAATCTAGATTCAGTTCCCAGCACCACAAGAAACTTCCTGAATGACTTTTGGCAATTATTTAATTTTCCATGTCTCAAGTTCTTGATCTTGCATAGTCTCTTTTTTTTTTTTTTTCATTTTTTTGAAGGTAAATTTTTCTGCATGGGGCTTTCTTAATTATAATACAATTAACATTTTCTAGAAGGCAAAATGTGTTTTAAGAAAAAATGTAGAAGTTGTTTGGAACTTTTTTTTTTAGAACTGGGCCAGTAAACTCACTACCAACTTTATAATTCAAGGGAGCAATTATATTCTGGGAAGAAGATGGTCGGGATGTTTATCTGAAAGAGTCATCTAATATTTTAATATATGTGAATGGATGATAAATTGCTAAAGAAGTGCATAGACTCCTGGTCTTCAAGCTTTTGCTTTAGTGTCAGTGGTTCCTAGTTGAAATTACAATGGAAAAAATAAGATGTCCTATGTTGTATTATCACCATAGCCTACAAAACAGTAACTTAGTTTCTTGAGGAAGTAGCTTATTTAAAAGACAATAAAACATATAATATTCACTGACCATAACTCAATCTTTTCCAGAGCTAGATATTATGGCTTGTCTAGACAGAAACAGTTGTCAAGCAATTAAACGGTCTTCTTGCCAATATCTTTTCCAGTTTTCCAGTAATGCACTTTGAGCCATATGAAATGTCAATTACTCTTTACATCAATTAAACCAACCAATAGAATATTAAGGACAAAATGATCATCATTTAATGGTATCTTTCTGCCTGTGATAGCTGCTAGAGATTCTGATAGCAAATCTGATCAGTAGTTTACAATGAGTTTCTCTTTTCCCTCTAATAACCATGCCCTTTATTATCTAGCCTACTCGTGGTCTAGAGCAGGATTCTGTGTGCTTTGTACAATGGAAAAACAGAATTGCCCCAACTTCCTGGAAGATTGCAGATATTTCTTATATTCAGAATGCAACTTTCATTTTTGTAAAAATACATTGCCCACTGAGCAACAAGTTTTTAATCTGAGGCATGAGCTTTTATATGAAGTTTAGTTTAAAAATCTGTGTGTGTGTACACACGTGTGCCTATGTTGATACAAGAGAACGAGAGAGATCTTTAAAAATCTTTACCTTGTAGCACTTTATTAATTTAATAGTTTTTATAGATTTCTAGGGTCAGAATGGACCTATTAGATCAGGGGTGGGCAATTATTTTGGGCGGAGGGCTGCTTACTGAGTTTTGGCAAGCCTTCAAGGGCCGCATGACGGGCAGCTAGTGGAAGATAAATATTAAGTTTCTAAGTTTTTTGGGGGTTTTTTTTAGGGGTTTCATGGGCCGGATAGAATGGCCTGGTGGGCCACATGCAGCTTGCAGGCTGCATTTTGCCCACCCCTGTATTAGATCATTGAGTCCAATCCCCTGCTCCAGGCAGGAAAGAGCACTGGGGTCAAGTAGCCCCAGCCAGGTGCTTGTCTAACCTGCTCTTGAACTCATCCAAGGTAGGGGAAAGCATCACCTCCCCTGGAAGTCTATTCCATATTTTGGCAACCCTTACTATAAAGAATTTCTTCCTGATGTCCAATTTAAATCTACTCTCCTTCAGTTTATGACCATTGTTTCTAGTAACCCTGAGGGGTGCCCTGGTAAACAGAGTATCCCCTATTCTCTGCTGAACCCCTGATGAGTTTGTAGACAGCCACAAGATCAGCCACAATTTGTTGCATGACATGGTGTAGCAAGTATTGTATTACCCTATACTGTTGCAAAGAGTTTTAATAAAAGATGCAAAAAATATTTTTTTAAGGGAGATGCCAGTAGGTTTTGCATTGGGTAACTTCTATCTGACATTAATCCCCCATCTTGAAGGAAGCATATATATCTGTTAATGTAGTAATAGGAACATGGATGGGGAATTTCATGTGATCATTTAATATTATTTCTCTAATTCTTTAGTGTCCACTTTGCTATGTCTCTGATTACACTGCCCATATGCTATTATGAATACAAAAGGTTGTGTCAATGTATTATGCAAACTGGATTCAGATAAGCTATTCGCAATGCTCTAATTTTGGAGTTAAACGCAGTTGCAGAATCGCTTGAAAGGTATTCTGCTTCTTTAGTGTTATAATCACTCCATCAGTAAACCAGAAACAAATTCTCATTTTCATATAATACATGACACACACGTATGTGGCAAAAGACAAAACATATCTGTTTCAGAGCAGCTGCCCTGCTATGTTAGATACTCAGGACAGCATCTGTTTGTCATGGCTTGTTGCCATTGGCAAGTATCCTTTCAGGTTAATTATTGGATGATGTGTAGTCCCTCAGTAATTTGTCAGCATTTCATTGTGAGAGCATCAGAGGCAGATGCTTTCCTAAAGGAATCAGTTGAGTGTGCTGACAACTTCATTGTATACTGACATGAATTTGGATCCATTGTTGAGATGGATTTGGAATAAGTGATGAAATGCTGGTAATTAGATCCCAGAATATACAATAAATTTCATAATCAATCATTTGTTAGATAGTAAAATGAATATTACTTGCCAAAACTACCTAATGTTGAACTTTTCAAATGATCCCTTTTTGCAATGAGGGGATTATAGAGATGACAGCCCTGAAATGAAAACATTGGAAGTACATTTAGAATTTTAATTTGCAGCACTAATTTATGTATGTGCTTCATAATATGACAGGATTTCCACAGTGCTTGGGTTTAACTTCATGCCCACTCACTTTTCTTATCAACAGCTGTAAGTATAGTTCTTTCTTTCACTGCTTACTGGACCCACACCTACTCAATTCATTTAGATGGCAGTGGCACCACTCACTTTTTTAAAATGTAGGCCTTTCGAATTCCAACAATGTTTATAGGATCAAAATAATTAGAAACAGGTGTTTCAACCTCTTTCCTCTACTTTGAAACAGAAGTTTATAACATTTTCATTATATATGAGGCAAACCATAGTACTTATGGGGTGCTTGTACATGTAACAAAATTTGCCCTTTCTTGCATTCCAGTGGTATTACTTTTTGCATGTGCAGTTTTTCCTGACATTCTAAGTCTTCCTGGCATTTGAAAGTAAAGCTCATCCTGACATATTTTAGTCTGGGTCACCACAAATTAAAGCTTTGCATGCATGGATTAGTTATGAGCAAACAGAAATGCGCTCAAAGGTGTGTAATGAGCCCCTTTGTCCACCTGATGGCTCTGCAACTTCCTGTAGTTCACCCCTTTGGCCACCAGATGTTGCTTGATTTCGCAGAGAGGGTAAAGGGGCTACCTGAAATTCTCACGTATTTCTGGTAATGTTTATTTTCAGATGCTGCGTGTAGCAGTTCAGCCCAACATGACTCAATCTTCTGCTCACCTACCTGCACAGACACTCGTGCCCCCCATTAACCTCCCTGCCTCAGACCTGTAATCATATTTACACGGACAGAGCCTTTTGCTCACATGAACTCTCTGTCCACACACACACACACACACACACACATTATGGGGGGGAGGAGTGATATGCCTGTGATCTATCTCTGCCCCTCACAGCCCCCCAGGCCTACTGTTGGCTCTCACTCCTGACCAACTGTACCCTGCCCCCAGCTCTGCCGGTGCTTCTCACTCCCAACCTGCAGCTCCTTGCCCCGCCCCCCCAGCTGTTTTGTCCATGCAACTCACACGCGCCATGCACATGCACTCTCTCTGTCTCTCTCTTACTTTCCAGGGCCCGTGCACAGAGCATGTGATTCCCCAACAGCCAATCACCTTGCTCCACTGCCCGTAGCCCCAAGCAGCTAAGCTCCGGTGCCCAGGAAAAAGCCAGAGGCATAGCAAAAACTCAGGAACAGGGGACTGCGGTTCAGAAGTGAGGGGAACCAACAGGGCTGGGGACTTAGGAGTGAGGGGCAGAGGCAGGGCATGGGCATGTCACTGCCCTCTCCCACCTAATCATATACCCCTCTCTCTTCTCCCCCCCGCCCCACAGGTGCCCTCTTTTTTGATACTAGAAATACGGTAACCATAGGGCTGGCTCTTTTGGGAAAGGGGAAATTCTGAGCAGTTTCCACTTCTGCTATTAGGGCATTTTATGGTCCTATGCACTATGCCCTATTAAATTTATCCTTCTACTAACCCACTATAATTTTACCCTTATGATAACTCTGGGACTTCAGAGCCGGGTCCCAAGCCACCTGGGAGCTTTAAAAATCTCATCCCAGCCCCTCTGGAACCTTTCTCAGGCCCTGGGTGTCTTTCCCTCTTCCCACCATCCAGCTGTGCCTGATGAAAAGTGCTTCCTGCTCAGTAGATGGGTTTTGTAATTAATATCCCCATTCATATTGCCCCCTGAGACCTTGAAGTCTCCTGAGACCACGAAGACCCTTATAACTAGAAATATAGGCTGCTATAGCCATGATAAGAATGCCCACACAGCCTTTAAGTTTCACAAGCAAATTGATACCCACCATCCTACTCCCCATCTGTAATTTGCCTTGATCAAAATCTGGCTTTGCCCTGTCCTGATGTGCTGCCTGGGGGGCAAGGTAGCTGGCCAAAGGAGCCTGCTGAAGGCAGAATATGGTCAGTTAGCAGGAAATTAACAGCAGCTGGCAGAGGGACCAGCAAGGGGGCGGGGAACTGGTAGAACCAGTAATTCTGGTAATAACTGCAGGTCTGCTGGGGGGGGGGGGAGGCGGCAGAGGAGGGGGATGCCTGTACACTAAACAATAAATTAATTTAATATGATGCCTCTCAATTTGGATCTGGGGAGTCTTTTGGATCTGGCCTGTTTGGACACCTGGGGAGTCCTGTGAGTGGAAGGTGTTCATTTGCTCTGAAGAGTAATGAAAGCACTCCAGGGTGCACTCTTTAGGCACCCAAGAAGTTACTAATTCTTTGATGGAACCAGGGGTGGATTATGGGGTGACTGCAACACTGTCAGTAAGCGCACCCTTTGGGTAGCCATGGGCAGCAACGCACAGGGAGGGCACCCATGCCAGGGCCATGTGGGAGGGATCATGTGGATGACCGTGCAGGCAACTGCAGCTTGGTGCAGGGTAGCTATGGCTTGCGGAGGGGGGTGTTCCAGGAGTGAGGGGATTACTGGTTTGCTGGTGCTCCCCCTGCTGTAATTGAGTACCAAAGAGATCAGTGGGGTGGATTCTTATATGCTTCCCCCTGCTGGAACTTACTGAGAATTGCACACCGGGCTTAATTCGTTGTAAAGACTACCATGTACAAACATTGACATGACATTTTAAAATAAACCATTTTAAACTTAATAAATCTGTTTAATTTAATGAGAATTAAACCCCGTTACGTGTACAAGCACTCTTGGTGACCGTCTGTCACCAAATGTACTCTGCTTTCCCTACAATAAGGGAAATGGAATTTTTACTGCAGATAGTGGTGAAACTGATGGGGTCCCACTTCTCACTCACAGTTTTATTACTAATAGCTTGGGAGGGAATGTCTAGTTTGGTGACTTTTAGGCAAAGTTATTTTCATTCTTGGATATTTCAGTAAAAACATGATGTGGTGACTGAGCTATGTGCTTCAATTATAATTTACTGGAATGACCAAATGGAGACCTCTTTGTTTTGAACTGGCTTCTTTGGACCTTATTCTTCATTTTATAGGATCCATTTGAAAGGTGTAGATTTGATTCAGAAAAGCTAGATACTACTTGAGAGCCAAGTCACATTTTCTCACTGTATGAATCTTAACTAAAGTGGTCTGAACTCTTTAGGGTTTCTCTTCCACTACCATGCCCAAACTTATATTATTTCTGCAGCACTTATTTCTATTTATGACCTGCCAAAAGTCCAGCCGCTTTATTCTCCAGAATTCTCCCAGAATTCCTTAATTTTCTTTGACATCATCACTAGTAGGTTTTTTTCCCTCCCTTTCAATGTCTCTTCAGTAAGCTCCTCTCCTTACCACCTTGTCACAATGAGTCATTTGACTCTGTCCTTTTTTCCTTCCAGTGTCTCTCTGTCTTCGTCCTGCCCAGCATCTCCAGCAGCCACTCCCTCTACAGGACTTTATTTAATGCTGAATGCAACTTTGCAAACTGTGGAAATGGTCCAGGCCCAAACTCTGCAAGAGTATAATTGAGTGACACTTGGTGCATCTACATGAGATGCTTACTGTGGAGTCCCCTAATTAGCTCTGCGGTAAAGTGTCACCATCTACACGAGCAGTGCTGTTAGGTTAGAGTAAATTAATTAACTCTGTCATCGGACAGTACTGCCCAACACAAGTACTTTCCACTATATTGCACATGTAGATGGTGGATGGGGCTAGCTGGGGCACGAGGGTGCTACAGTGTAGGACTGCCTGCTGGCTAGCCCCACACTGTAGCACCCCAGTGCTCCAGCCAGCCCCTCTGCAGCACACTGAGCTGGGCAAGAGCAGCCCTGGGCAGGCAGACTGACTCCCTGGGCTCCCTGCCAGCCAGGGCTGCGCCGCCTCGGCTTAACATGTTGCAGTCCCATGTGCACATGTAAATGTTGTGCCCAGGAGCAATAAACTGAAGCGCAAGCTGCACCAGAGTTTGTGCTGAATTAACTTCACTTGTAGATGCACCCATGGGTTTGGCTGTGAGATGACTGGAATTGTAGTGCTAACTCCATGATGGGATTTTCAGAGGATCACAGATTATCCTGTGTTTCAGGGCTCTTGTTGGTTTGGTTTTTTCTCCTGGGTTAGATTGGCAAGGCTGGGGAGTTGTATCTGCCTTTGTTGCAGAGCATGGTCATTTTCCTAGTGTCTTCTGAGCATATGGTAACCAATGACTACCCTGTCATTGCATTGGCAGTGTCCTCATCTCCTCTACTCTTTCCTATGGCTTGTAAGATCTACTTGATGTTTCCATTGTGGTGCCTTGTAATTGTGTGTGAGGATTTAAAGTGGCAATATTGGGGAATCCTTGGGGAAATGGATGCCTACAAATACTGGAGACTGCACTTAATGCCCCATGAGGCCCATTTTAGCCCTATGTTCTTATGTGAGAGCCCTTTAAGCACAGTAGTCTATGGCATTTAATAAAATAATACACTCTTTTAAAAAATCCTATGAAATTGATTACAGCCGTGGAATTAAGTTGTTTCAAATAAACTATTAAAAGGATAGGTTTTTTTATTAAATTGCATATGCTTAGAAATGATTTCTGTGTAACCTAGTTGTTTTCTATTAACTTTTATGAGACTCTCCCAAAGAGGAGGGATTATTGGAAAGTTTTAGTAATATTGAAAAAATGCAATGAGGCAGAGAAGTTGTCTAGCAATGCTGCATGTTAGCAGGATGCAAGATTTCTGCTATGAAACTGAGGAGCAGTTTGGGTTGAGGAATGGGAAAAGGTTTGGACTACTATTTTTTTTGTTATAGTTTACCCATTCTTTGAGATCACTTAATAATTTGGCACCATTAATGTATTCCTAAGTGGAAGAACACAGCTGCAAGCTATTGTGTTTTATGGATATAATGGCTTTTGTATCCCTGCCCAAAGAGAAGAGATCTTATGGGAAATCTTCCAAGATATCACTATTAGCACACACTAACTGTATTCCCATGACAAGTACAAACATTCCAAGTTTTAGTAAATAGTTATGTCTATTAATTTTATATAAGGAAACTTCCAAATGAGCAGCTAAATTAAGCATTTAAATTAAGAAGGAATTGAATTAGCATTAGTCCAGTGGCCTCTGCCTGCTGCTTCAAGTTAACAGTGTGAATTCTGAAGTGAACTGAAGCCCTAGGTATCCAGATGATGGTATAAGACCCAGTCTTGTTCTGGGGAGGGGACACAGTCAGACTGACCACGGCCTTTCCATTCGATAATAGGCAAATTTATTGACACAGTAATAACAGAAAAGAAACAATACAAGCAACCAAGCAATTCTATATATATCTACCAATTCCAGGGCTGGCATCAGAGTCAAGAAACATCTGGCCAGGATGCAGGCTTCACTCTGAAGGCTCTTTCTTAGGTATCAGATGTCAGCATGTCAACAGCCTGGAGATGGCTTTGCCTTTATGTCAGTGAGAACTGACTTGTCATAAGTAATGGAGGTCCCTGGTACACCCTTCTGTGCTCTCTCCTTTAGCACAACCACTGATTTTCTTCTTTTGGACCCTGTTTTCAAAACACGGTCTGCCCTTACTTACATGGAAATCCAATTCAAATGGAAACAAATTCCAACTGTGCGTCCAAATCCTATAGGAAGCTTTGAAAATCTTGGCATCAGTGTAGTGATATAACTGATGCAGGCAATGATTTAAATTCTTCTGTATTACATTGGTGTAAATGAAATCAGCACTTATTCCAGGGTAAATTTTGTACTAATTCCAGAGAGACCAGAACTTGGGCTGTGTGTAGACAAAATGAGAGGTGTGTGTGCACAACTCTTTAAAGCAGGCTAAATGCTTTTGCATTACTTTAATAGTGTCAGTGGTTGCACACCTTGGCAGCATATTGCGCATCAATTCCAGAGGCTGTTGGAAATTCAGCAGCCTATTGTGCCTTGAATGACTTGAGGTGCAGCAAACTAAAACTCCTTTGAGTTTTTTAAAACCCACCGCTTTAATTTAGGGCCCCTGTTTCGTCTACACACGCCCTACAACATTGAGGCATGAAGCAGGACAGGGTGGCAACTTAGAGCAGCGATTCTCAACCAGAGTGTCATGGAAACCTGGGGTGCTGCTGCATCTTTGAAGCATGTTGCAAAGATAAAGTATGAACAAATAAACAGATAAGGACAGGCCGATGCTTGTCTGTTTCCCCACCCCCACTGCCTGACCCCTTACAGAAGTTATGGAGGGGTGCCTTGAGTCGAGTCCACTGAGGGATACCTTGAATCCAAAAAGGTTGAAAACCACTGTCAAGATATATGCAGACATTTGTTCATCTGAACCTGGGGGTTTGTGGGACTAAAAATAGCCTCAGAATTGGAGGAGGGTAGGAATAATACAGCTCTGGGGCTGGGGTGGGTGGCTGGGCTTTTCAAGCTCCCAGGTTGCACTCTGAACCCATGCAGGTGTTTGGTAGACTGGGCTAATCCATTCCTGATTTAATTTAGTTCACCTTCTCAAGTGAATTTATTTAGATCAGGCTGACCATTTTTTGTCTGATTTAATCTCCTGGAATGTCTGCAAAGATTGGCATTTAGACCAACTTAATTCTTGTTAAAGTCTGCGCATATAAGGTCTGCACATAAATGTAAGGTCTGAACACACCATTAGAGACTGTTCACAAAGGCATAAACTTTTGTAGGCAACAGCCTATTTTGTTAGATGCTTTGACATATATGTGACACATGAATATGACATTCATAGCATCTGATGAAATAGATTGTCACCTATGATACCTTATACCTCTAAATTATTTTGTTTCTAAGGTGCCACCTTGCTTTGGCTTCTGCCTGAGTTTAGACTAACACAACTATCTACCACTCTCTACTAGTTCTCAGCCATGATAAATTTTGTTTTAAGAGAAAAAACATTTTTGATATTTCTTTTAACTATAAGGTCAGTTCTTATAAATGTTACAATAGTCACATCAATGGACTCATTTATAACCCTTTACTTGATCTGTGGGAGTGACCATCCTCAACCATAATGGATCAGCAACATTGACAATAGTTAACAATAATATGTGTTACAAATGCAAAATGTGTGTGTGTATAATAATATCTTTCTATATAATTTAGTGGTGGATTGTTGGTCAGAGACTTCTTAGCTAATACATTATTTTGGTGAAAGAACTATTACAAAAATCAATAAATTGCTCCTGTCTTCACCATTTTGATAATAAGAGCTATTATGTGATTCTTAATAAAGAATATTACATCATTTTTAATAGAAGTCTTTATAGCTCTACAGGCAAGAGTATGCAGGCCTAGATCACAGGAATGTCAATTAAGAGAAGTTTTTACAAGTTAGAAATATAACTAGAATTAATGTATTTTTTCTTAGATCCTTTCAATTACAGTTAGGAGGTACAATAAGTCATTTAATTTCTTGTAGATTCATAGATGTTAGGGTTGGAAGGGACCTCAATAGATCATTGAGTCCAACCCCCTGCATAGGCAGGGAAGTGTGCTGGGTTCAGATGACCTCAGCCAGATGCCTATCTAACTTCCTCTTGAAGACCCCCAGGGTAGGGGAGAGCACCACCTCCCTTAGGAGCCCATTCCAGGTTTTGGCCACTCTAACTGTGAAGTTCTTCCTAATGTCCAGCCTAAATCTGCTCTCTGCTAGCTTATGGCCATTATTTCTTCTAACCCCCAGGGGCACCTTGGTGAATAGAGCCTCACCAATTCCCTTTTGCACCCCCGTGATGAATTTATAGGCAGCCACACGGTCGCCTCTCAACCTTCTCTTCGGGAGGCTGAAGAGGTTCTCCTCATAGGGCTTGACCTGCAAGCCTTTAACCATACGAGTGGCCCTTCTCTGGACCCTCTCCAGGTTATCCACATCCCTCTTGAAGTGTGGCGCCCAAAACTGCACGCAGTACTCCAACTGCGGTCTGACCGGTGCCTGATAGAGGGGCAGTATCACCTCCTTGGTTCTGTTTGTCATCCATCTGCTGATGCATGATAAAGTGCAGTTAGCTTTGCTGATGACTTCGTCACACTGATGACTCATGTTCATCTTGAAGTCCACTAGGACTCCGAGATCCCTTTCCTCTTCCGTGCTGATGAACAACCCATTCCCTAGGCTGTAGGTGTTCTGGACATTTTTCCTCCCTAGGTGCAGCACTTTGCATTTCTCCTTGTTGAATTGCATTCTGTTGTTTTCTGCCCATTTGTTCAACTTGTCCAGGTCTGCCTGTAGTTGTTTCCTGCCCTCCGGTGTGTCCACTTCTCCCCACAGTTTTGTATCATCTGCGAACTTGGACAGAGTACACTCCACTCCCTCATCCAAGTCACTGATAAAGACATTGAAGAGTATCGGTCCAAGGACCGAGCCCTGTGGGACCCCACTGCCCACACACTTTCAAGTCGATACCGACCCATCCACTACGACTCTCTGGGTATGACCCTCTAGCCAATTTGCCACCCACCGGACTGTGTAATCATCCAAGTCACAGCCTCTTAACTTGTTGACCAGTATGGGGTGGTAGTACTTCTTTGTCATCTTCCACCTTCCTCACAGGCATCTGCTTGCACCAGTATCTAAGCTCAAGTCCACATCCAACAGGAAACTACACTGTGAAGACAACTGCTGCTGTTAGCTGGAAACAGACCATGTGTCTGCTCCAAAGTCCTGTTGTTATACTTGTTTACAAGTTGTAACTTGGCTGAAAATTGTATTGAAATTTCCTGAGCAAAAGGGGATAGTCTTCTAGGGCCTGAAAGAGGGCCAGTAAGGAAGAAGAACCTTTGTACTAATTATTTTTGGAGATAAGTGATGATGGCATACCCAGGCAGTAACTTTGTGTTAAAAAATTATTTACCTGTTTGAGTTCTGTAATACTGTACAGACTGAAAAGCCACTTCCTATACTGGTTGCTATTTAATTTTGTAACATTTTGCTGGAAAATTGAATGCTAGGTCTATTGTAATGGTGTGAATCCAGAGGAATCTCTATGCTGTTGACATGGGTAGATTTGCTAAAGTGGGGTGTGGTGCAGTGCCTCAAACTATGAGAGGATGGGGGCAAGGCATGGCTGGAGACCTCAGGTCTGTGCAGGACAATGTAGAGCTGGGCAGGGAGCTAGTGTACAGAGATGTAGCACAGCAATGGAGCACAGGTCCCTCCTTCCAGCACCTGCTCCCTGACCACCACCCTTCCTCTCCACACCACAGTATCTCCCTCTGGTTGTGAGCAGGCTGTTGGAAGGAGGAACCTGTGGGCTGTTGCCAATGTCCCTTGATGAGTCTGGCACTGTGCACAGCCTCAGCCCATGTCTGGAAGAGAGCAGAACCAGCTCTGGGGCGCCCCTGGAATCTGGATCAGGTGGGAACAGGGGTGGCAGTGGTGAATTGGGGGTGCTCTGCTACCTCAGCATGCCCCCTGGATCTGCCCCAGCTGTTGATACTGTGGAAAAATGTCATACTAGTCTCTTCTCAGTCTCTTCTTTTTGTTTTGTTTTTTTTTCCTTGCCATTGTCTTCTCACCTTCCTGTCAATGAGTTACTAATCAACCAGCTCTGCCTATGTGACCTTGGCAGGGGGGCATAGACCAAGCTTTCTATTGTGTTAGCATTGACCTCATGGCATGGGGGCAGGGGCTTAAAACATGTCACTAGGAGTTGGCCAGTGATGCTTTTTAAATTGGTTGGTTGGTTGTCCCACTATACCTGACTGGGATTGGGCCAGGTAAATGATGTCAAGAGGCCTATATAAGCCAAGACTGCCCAGGAGGAGGAGAGCAGTCATGATGAAGAAACACAGCAGCTGAACATCTGAATCTCTCTCTCTCAAGATGCTGAATTGAGTAAACTACTGGGAACCTATCTAGATATAAAGCCTGTAATGGAGATGTGTGATCAAAGGCTACCTAGCCACACTGTTTGCTCTAAGGTTATTCTGTGGTAGAGCTCTATCCTATACCCTTCCCCAAGCCAACCCTCTGTATCAATAAAGTGTGGTGGACTCACTGGGAGAGGGTTCAGGCATGCCTTTTCTATTCCCTTGGCTCAGATGACTGAGGGAGGCTACTATTTGTGCTTCAGACTAAAGGAAGAAGCACACGTTCTTGCAGTGGGTCAAGCACCCTCAAGAACTACAAAGCCTATGTACTCCAGGGGGCACATGGGCAAGAGACAGTCCAGACCCCTGGGTGTTGGCAGTGGTACCCGCAGGCTTGCAGGTGTGCTCCAGGAAGGGGGTCAGCCAGACGTGAGGTGCCCTGGGGAGGTGGACAGGAGCAATGAGGTGGGTGGCCCAGCATAGGAGCATCCCCTACTGGCCTGCCACAGATACAAGAACTTTTGGTGTGTTGTATGCAGAGTTGGGTCTTCAGTGTATAGCAAATAATATATTAATACTCCTGTTTTTTAAATTTGACTTAAAACAATTAAAATCAGACCATGAAAAAAAACCCAGTACCTTTTTATATGAAAATTTCTGATCAACATTTAATAAATGTTAGTAAATCTGATAACCTTTAATAAATACTACCTGCTATTTACTGTTTTCCCCCAGTATTTTCCCCAGTTTTTTTTAAGGTGATAGGTGTTTGTGACAGGGGGCCTCCTGGGGCCGAACTCTGTGGCCCGCCTACTTGTCACCGTGACAGGGGGCCTACTCAGGGCCGAGCTCTTCGTGGCCTGCCCACCTGTCTCTGGGCAACCGCCCGCTTATCTCGTCTGCCACGCCTTTGATGATAATTGATTCGTATATCGATGTCAATTAAGCGGGAGGCTACCCATTGTAGTGCCCCGATGCCAGGGGCGCTCTGTGGCTCCGACCTCCCCTAATACCGCAGCCCAAGCCTTGCAGATGGCATCAAGTTGTTACTATAATCACCGGCCCCATACTGGGCCCCAGAATCGTCCTAACAGGACCCCTCTCTGATCCTTCCTATCAGGCGGCCACTCCGCCGTCATCCAGGCTACCTAGCCCCCCCAAAGCCATGTTCCCCTCTCAGGTGTGGTCCCCCCGGGACCTTCGGCTACCTGGCCCTGGCCCACCTCCAGGCCAGTCGGGACCCCAGGCCCCCGGCTCTTGGGCGTCCCTCGCGGTGGGCCCCCAGCCCTTTTGACTACCATAGTCCTGGCCCCAGCTTGGGCCAGTTGAGGGTACTCTCCCCTTCGGGCTGGGTCTCTCTAGCTGCTCACTCTGTCACTGGGCCTTACTGTGCCACTACTCCCCGTCCTCTCGGGGGCAACTGCAGCACCACACCCACATCGCTCCCACTCTCGGGGTCCACCCTCTCTGGGCCCCTCACAACACTGGCCCTCTGGGCCCCCCAACAAATGCATGGGTAACCCACCCAGTGGTGTTGGGAGCTAGGGGTTAAGGCGCCCCGACCCGCCTTTCACCGGGGTGATAACTGGCCTGGCATTTCCTGGGGGCTCCCGTGCCACTGAGAGCCCCACCAGACCACTTACTCCCGGCAGGGTGCAGTTTCAGGTCATGCCCAGCACCAGGACCCTCCTGCCAACCCCTTACAGCTCCCCCTTACCTCCAGGTCATTCACAGCAGCCCTACAGCCAAGCAATGTTGCTGCCTGCCTCCTGCAGCCAAACTGCCTTGTTTATATAAGCAGCCTAAGCCTCAAAATGGCTGCCCTAATCAGGCACCTGGAGGCTGCCAACTCCAGGCCCTTGAAGTCGCAGAGACACCCTGTGCTCTGCCACAGTGTTACTTTAGACATTGACCCACAGCTCTGGGTGGTATAAGACATTGATGAAACTGTCACATAAACATAGTCTCTGTAAGTGTGAATCCTAATCCACAAGTGGCGAGCAACATGATCCACCTACTAGAGATGAAAGAATATGTTCCCTCAGGGTTTGTTTGGCCTGCTCTGGTTGCCAGTCAGATATGTCATAAGACTGTCTGTTCCATTCCCTTTTCAACCTTTTACTTCCCCTGGTGCAGCAGGAGCAAGCAATCCCTATATTACCGTAGAGGCGATTGGTAATGTGAAGAGAATCTTATGCAGATGTGAAAGGAGCTAAGGCTTCATGGGGACCTCACTACAGTTGTGCCAGGGGTCCCTGAGTCTAGGCAGTAAAGGTAACCTAAAATGTACCTGTGGCAAAACCACCTAATAGCTGTAAAACAAAACTTTGTATCTCAAACAGATTTCATTAATAGGGCCTGATTTCTGTATAGGCAACTCCTGTTTAGTGCTCTTAATTGGTCCTGAAAAACTGAGCGTTAAGCAAAACTAGCGTTAAGTGAAACTGAAAGTATTTGACATCCCAAGATGGTGACCACAATTTTTTTAATGACCCAAGATGGCATCCATGAGCGTTATAGTGAAACTTGCTTAGTGAAATCAGGTATCAATTTAAAATGAGCATTATAGTGAAATTGCGCTAAACAAAACAGCATTAAACATGGGTTGTCTGTATTGGTGTTTAGTATTTTAAACATTCAACTTGTTTAATTTCACCTTTTTTGTTTTGAAACATTTCGGATCAGAGCTGGGCATGTCTACATGTGCAATTAAGGTGCAGCAATAAACTCCAGTGCTTCTTGTGCCAGAGTTTATTGCTCCTAGGCATTTCTTTTGAATGTGTACCCAGGACCACAACACACTGAGCCAGGTCGGAGCAGCCCCAGCTGGCATAGGGCCCCTGCACTAAAGTACCTTTGCGCCCCAGCCGGCCAGATCAGTGTCTATATGTGCTTTGCTGTGCACTAAAAAACTCCAGAGCAGGGTTGTACTTGTATTTAATGTAATATTTAATAGATGCTGAGATGTTTACTGTGGAGCTGCCTAATTAGATCTGCAGTAAGCACCTCACATGGACGTGCTGATTGACTGGTAATGACTTTTGAGCAGACTAGTGGAGATATTACTCTCTTGATTCATACATTTGCCATGTAACAATGAAGTCCTGATGTTGTATTTCTTGTACAGATAACAGTCACCACCATTTGTGTGTGTTCAGGATGAATGTAATTTTGGGCACCAGTCCTATTAAAATAATTTTATTGACAGTGCATACAGACATATCTTGGTTACAGGACTTTTGTGTGACTTAGTATAGTTGGTTATGGGCTTTGCAAGAAAACAGAAATACTGCAAAGATTTTGAAGAAGACAACCTTTTTGTCTTGGATGCAAAAGACAATGGAAAAAATTGTAACATTCACACGGAGGAGGGAAAGTAGAAGGTTCTTGGACTGGCTAATTGTAGAACAGATAACATCATATATTGATTATTGTGCTGAGGACCTAAAGTAGACTGAAAATCGTAAGTGTATATAAATATCCAATATTGGTCTGTGTGTCCAAACATGGAAAAGTTTATTGCACAAAAGTGGCCAACACAGATATGGAAGAAGAAAGTATATGTGACCTAGCATTGAATTGTTCAAAACCATTTTCCAGCTACTGGAGCTCAGATAACTTTGCAGAAATGTTCTCAAGGGTTGAAGAAGTTAAGTAAAGAATATTTCCTTTGCTAGTATTCATACAAAGCAATTATAAATCTTCTTCGGAGTGTATTCCAAATAGATGTCAACTTAATAGTAGTAATAGAAGGTTGGTTTCTGAAACTGCAGGAAAGACGAAAAGCATTGCTGGTTCTAATATTGTATTCCATGTTATTGACCCCATAAAGTGGCTGTATAACTTATACTCACTGGCTGCATCCAGAGAAGCATGGGCAGTGGTATGTGACACCACAGACCCATCTGCAGCACCACACACCACACATCCAGGCATTTCCTATGCTGCTACCTTGCAGTGCAGGTTTTTTGGGGGTATTATTTGACCCTTGGAGATCCAGCAATACCATGCTCTGCCCAAAACTGGAGGCTCCAAGCTGCAAGAATGATGAGGCTGTAACTTCCCTGGCCCCCAGGATCCCAGGTAAGGCTTCTGGGGTTTGCAACTGGGTATACCTGCCATGCACCAGAGGGTGCGTGGCATGGGTGTTCCCTGGGGACAACCAGCAGAGGCACAAGGTGTCCAGCTGCTAGTTGTCCCCAGGGAACCGAACATCTGTGCTCGAGTGAATGTGGCCACATAGGATACTCACTTATGCTTGAGGAGAACTCCAGAATCTTTATATCTATACTAGAGTTATAGATTCCTCAGTATAACCTTGTCTTTTTTATATCTTATTTGGTATGATCAGAAATTTATATATATTGTAAAGATGACAGTAGTATTGTAAGTCTGAGGATGAGAACATCCTCCTGATTTTAAGCTCTAACCTTGGGAGGTATTCCAAAATATAAGTCTTTTTAAAAGAGGTAATAGATTGATCATCTTTATTCCAGCAGGGAAGAGGGAGATAGAGAATAGTTTGATAAGAGTTCAGTCTAACTCAGCACTTACATAATTGTGTACTTGGCAAAAGTGCTTTGTATTCCAGGAGGTGTTCAGTTTCAATCACTTCATTTTGTTTACCTTTAGTTTGAAGATGTAGTTTGCTTGCACACTTTTGTTAAGAGGAGAGGGGGACGAATTTTTCTTCCACCTTAATTGCTTGACTAAATTTTGATCTTTTTCACTTAGGATATATTACTTGTGAATTTGATCCCAATACATCCATTTCATTTTGATATCAATAGTACTAGGATAGGATCCTTAACATAGGCCAGCTGAAACTACTTCAAGGTGAAACTATGGTTCCAGGTCAAGACAACGTTTAACTGATAGATGTTAGGTAGACATTTCCCTATAGGTAGCATATTTAGCTTCGATCAAATTAAGTGTTCCTTGTACCTTCCTCTGAAGCAGGTCATACTGTCTACTGTTGGAAATAGAATAAGTGGCCTATAGAGGACATAAGACTTGACACTGGTATGATCTGCTATGGGAATGCCTGTTTTTTCTTTCCTGTGTGAGTATGTGCCTAAACAAGATAGTCATGTGAAATTAACTCTGTTTTGGAAAAATGCTCACAATACAACTACTATATTTGAATTGGAAAAATGCTGATTTGCTGAATTAGTCATTACCTTTGTTTTAAGCTGCACCCATCTGGCCTTGTGGAGGTGCTCCCTTGCTGCTTTGGAGCGTGCACCCAGTGCTGGCCACAGGGTGTGTTTCGGCAGCCTTGATATTGGGTCATGTTCACCCTGAAGGAACCCCTGATACTCACTTGTCATGACTTGGTCTTTTTCTTCAGTGTTGGGGCTCCTTCTTGTAGCTCCTTCTGGACTGGGTACTGCCCTTAGTGGGCATTCCTGGGGCTCCACTTCCCCTATACCCCAGCCATGCACCAACCCTCAGGATGACCAGATCTTGGATTGCTGGCTCACCCTTCTGATGTCTTCACCTGCAGCCTCTTCTCCTTGCTCATCTCCCAGGCTCTTTCTGTGTGAGATGACCACAGGATGTCAGACTCTGCCATTTCCCTGCCGCTGGCTTTTGAATCAGCCAGGCAGCGTTTTTTGATGACATCATCCAACCCGTGCCATTCTCAGCCGGCAATAAAAACGGCTGGCGAACCATGCAGGTGGTCCCAGTGTGGTCTTTCTGGCCCTGTTTCTTCTAAAAATGGTAAGTTTGCCCTGTCCTCAGGGCTTTTTTTCTCTCTTCCCAAGGCAGGTTGGCCCTGCCATGGGTGCCACCGTGGAAGGGGGCTTTGTGCCCCCCATTTGTGTCCCCAGGACATAAACTATTTAAATCATGACAGCAATTGTTTTCTATGATTGGTGCCAATTATGTATTCTGGTTGCTACACTTTTCTTTGATAGAAAGAATGCAAGTTAGGTTATATCAGGTTACAAATAATGTTATGAGTGTAGGGAGTGAGATTCTATTATTGTCACCATTACTTTCTGTTGATAAAGGGCACAAATTATTGTTATAATTTTCTCTTTGATGTGTTTTCTAATGATGGCATCAATTTTTCCAAGTATTACTGCAAGTTTTGATGAAAAAGTGCTAGTGAGCAGTAGGTTAGTAACAAAACTATATTGGCATTTCTTTTGATATCTGTTTGTATAAAGGTTGAAGATAAATGATCTTCCATAAAAGCTCATTATCCTTTTGCTTCTCCAAACTGGCCATAGGTACTAAACACATAGACAAATGTTACCACCCATTGGGCATGTGTACACAAGATGCTAACTGCGTAGTGGCCTAATAACACTGCAAAGTAGTGTTCTGGGCAAAAACTGTGTTAATGCACTACTGCGTAGTAGTATTAGGCTTCTGTGCAGTAGAAGTCATTAAAAACCCATTTGCTGGCCCTACTGTACAGTAGTGAAATTAATGCGCATTGATTTAGTACTTGGTTAACCAAGTACTAAACTTAATGTGCAGTAGTTACAGTGCATTAATCAACATGTAGATGCACCCATTAAGAACTTGTAAGACTCCACTGGATGCTCAGCTGCATTTGCTGTACTGGCAAGGTGACTCTTTTTAGCAATGCTATTTGCAATTCAACCTATCTTTTGGTATACACAGTGAGTGGCAGAAAATGTTTGTCTCCCCATTTACAAGTGAAATAAGTTGGTGTATTAAGGTTTAGTGATGTTCATGATGGTCCTGGAAGTAAGAAAGAGGCAGGTTTTATTTATTTATGTATGTATTTATTTATTTATTGGTGAAATATTTTATTGGACCAACTGTGTAGTATATGTGTATAAATATAGTCTAATATTTCTCCCAACTATACAGTTGATCCCATAAAAGATATCACCAAACAATCCTTATCTCTTTGATGTTTTAGATGAGTCAATGATGCTGCTGCTTCATTCTTCTGCTATTACTACTGTTGATCACACAACCTCCTTTTAGAAATCTTGCCATTCCTTGCCTCTTATGACTCATTTCCTTTCTTGTTGTTTCTTTGGCTTTTCTTTCTCACCAGGTATGTTCATGGCTATCTATGGGAGGGGCAGTTGCAGGGCTTTGTATTTGCTTCTGTGCTGAATCTCCTGTTATACCCCCTCTATCATTACTCATTACTTTTCCATAACCACTTCCTTTCATGAAAACCAGTATGAAATAATATCTCTATATGTATCTGAAAAATCACTGCCCTCTCTTTCTTCAGATTAATAATCTAGACTTTATTGTGTAGTCTACAATAAATTAGCCAATTAATCTTGACCACCCAGAGGGGTAGTTGAGGATAGCTGACATTTAATAATAATAATAATAATAATAATAAATTAGAGCAGGCTCTCCCTATTGATTATAATTGACATTGGGTCAGATTCAGAGTATTATATCCTTCATCTGACCCTTGTCATCTTAGCTTAATTGAAAAATGTTGGGTTGGTCTAGAGATGGCCTAGTATAATGTGATATAGCTAATACTAGTAAATAAAATAAGATTCACTATGATCTGAATTGGAACATGGGTTTTTGCAGATCAATGAGTCACATGTTTTACAAAGCCTAATGTCAGATGCTTTGGAGAGAGGTGAAAGTGCCTATATTGCATCAGGAAAAAAGCACAATGCAGTATGTCATAAGAAGATGTTTTCCATACCCTTGTTTTGATCAATTTTTTTTCTAAGAAGTGTCTCTATTTTTATGTTTCCATGCACAACTGCTAGTTTTTAACTGGTCATAAAGTTGCTCTTTTGCAATGCAAATCTCAGCAATTGAGTTTAAATGGTTCACAAATATTTAGAAATATTTTACTGACTCATAAAAATAACAGGTGAGCGTATCCTGTTAAACCTAACAGATGTGAATACAAACATGCAATTGAAATACTATGTAACTCATACATGGATAGCAGAAACTACTAAGAAATAAAATGCAAGCTCTTTTTTTGGTGATGGCATGTTATAGTATGGATATAAAATAAATAATTGAAATTGCTAGACCAGGATTTTTTCTTCCATTTGCCTCATAATAGCATGATACTGGAAGTTCAAACTGATAAAAGGTAATACTTCATCACAAAGTACAAAATTTACTTGTGGTCTCATTGCTAGAAGACCATCACAGAGTCACTCTTAGTAACTTCATCTCTACTATACTTGATTTAGTTTGTGCTTGAGAGTGGGCATTCGTGGCAGTGTGGGGACACAGTGTAGGTATAGACAAAGAGACTAGAAGATGAGTGGAATTAAAATGGGATTAGATATTCATGAGTCTAGCAGCAGATTTTTAAAGTACGTAGGGGACTAAAGTCACAGATGCTGAAGTATCTTTTAAAAATGTGCCAGAAGGCCTATCAAGTATTTGAAAAGACAAAATAAAAAATATCTTTCAGAAGGGTGACCCATTCTAATAATACAAGCTTTAAGCATGGGTGGATCTAGAATTTTGAAAAGGGAGGTGCAGATGGTGTGGTGAATCATCACTTATGAAACAACTCATATTTTTCTCTAGTTTAAAAGAAACTAGAAACTTTACTTATATGCCAGGGATCTCAGGCTGTATTATTCAGTTTAAGATGGAAGCAATAACAAATATAACTTAATAGGACTGAGTTAAAAACAATCTGCAGGGCTGTGAAATAGGAGCTTCATTACCAGAAGCTCCTATTTCCAATTACTGGAAAATTGGCTCTGGGGTCGGACCCAGAGGGTAGTAATTGATGGAGGTCACTCATCGTGGTGTCGTGTGACCAGTGGGGTCCCCCAGGGCTCTGTCCTTGGACCCATACTGTTCAACATTTTCATTAATGTTGTGGACACTGGAGTCAGAAGCGGACTGGCCAAGTTCGCAGATGACACCAAACTTTGGGGCAAAGCATCCACACCAGAAGACAGGTGGATGATCCAGGCTGACCTGGACAGGCTCAGCAAGTGGGCGGATGAGAATCTGAAGGTGTTCAACGCTGATAAATGCAAGGTTCTCCACCTTGGGGAAAAAAAACCTGCAGCATCCTTATAGGCTCGGCAGTGCTATGTTGGCTAGCACTATGGAAGAAAGAGACTTGGGGGTCATCATTGACCACAAGATGAACGTGAGCCTGCAATGTGATGCTGTGGCTAGTAAAGCGACCAAAACGCTGGTTTGCATCCATAGATGCTTCTCAAGCAAATCCCGGGACGTCATTCTCCCCCTGTACTCGGCCTTAGTGAGGCCGCAGCTGGAGTACTGCGTCCAGTTTTGGGCTCCACAATTCAAAAAGGATGTGGAGAAGCTTGAGAGAGTCCAGAGAAGAGCCACGCGCATGATCAGAGGTCAGGGAAGCAGACCCTACAATGACAGGCTGAGAGCCCTGGGGCTCTTTAGCCTGGAAAAGCGCAGGCTCAGGGGTGATCTGATGGCCACCTACAAGTTTATCAGGGGTGACCACCAGTATCTGGGGGAAAGTTTGTTCACCAGAGTGGCCCAAGGGATGACGAGGTCGAATGGTCACAAACTACTACAAGATCATTTCAGGCTGGACATAAGGAAGAATTTCTTTACTGTCTGAGTCCCCAAGGTCTGGAACAGCCTGCCACCGGAGGTCGTTAAAGTGCCTTCATTGAACACCTTCAAGATGAAACTGGATGCTTATCTTGCTGGGATCCTATGACCCCAGCTGACTTCCTGCCTTTGGGCAGGGGGCTGGACTCGATGATCTTCCGAGGTCCCTTCCAGCCCTAATGTCTATGAAATCTATGAAAATCTATGAAAACCAGGAGCAGCTGACAAAAACAGAATTGCAAAAGAAAGACTGAATAATTGGTGCAATGTCAGGACTATTAAAAAGAAGAAAGGATCATAGAATCATAGAAGTAGGGTTGGAAGGGACCTTGTAGATCTTCAAGTCCGACCCCCTGCCTGGGCAGGAGGAAAACTGGGCTCAAATGACCCCAGCCAGGTAGGCATCAAGCCTCTTCTTAAAGACCCCCAGGGTAGGAGTCAGCACCACTTCCCTTGGAAGTTGGTTCCAGATCCTAGCCGCCCTAACTGTGAAGTAGTTCTTAAGAATGTCTAATCTAAACCTACTCTCCAACAACTTGTGGCTGTTATTCCTTGTTATCTCAGGGGGCGCTAGGGGAAACAAGGTCTCCCCCAAACCCTTCTGGTCCCCCCTAGTGAGTTTATAGATGGTCACCAGGTCCCCCTTCAGCCTTCTCTTGTGAAGGCTGAACAAGTTCAGGTCCCGTAGCCTCTGATTGTAGGGTCTGCCCTCTTGTCCCCGGATCATGCGGGTGGCCCTCCTCTGGACCCTCTCAATGTTGTCCATATCCCTCTTGAAGTGGGGTGCTCAGAACTGGACACAGGACTCCAGCTGTGGCCTGACCAGTGTCGTGTAGAGGGGGAGGATCTCCTCCTTGGATCTACTTGAGATGCACCTGTGGATGCACGATAAGGTCCGGTTAGCCCTGCTGACTGTGACCTCGCATTGTCAGCCCATGTTCATCTTGGCGTCAATGTTGACTCCAAGATCCCTTTTTGCCTTCGTGCTCTCAAGAAGGGAGTTTCCCATCTTATAAGTGTGTTGCTGGTTACTACTGCCCAAATGCAGCATCCTTCACTTGTCCATATTGAAATGCGTCCTGTTTTTCTTAGCCCACCCCTGCAACCTATCCAGGTCTTGCTGCAGTCTTTCCCTCCCTACTAGCATGCCCACCTCTCTCCAAATTTTGGTACTATCAGCAAATTTAAACAGGTTGCTTTTCACCCCGTCGTCCAAATTGCTGATAAAGAAATTGGACAGTGTGGGCCCAAGGACTGAGCCCTGGGGGACTCCGCTGCCCACTTCCACCCAGGTCAAATATGACCTGTCCACCACCACCCTCTCAGTACGACCCTTCAGCCAATTTGCAATCCATCTGACTATGTAGGCATCAATGCCACAGTTGCCTAGTTTTTTTTAATGAGGATGGGGTGGGAGACAGTGTCAAAGGCCTTGCTGAAGTCCAGAAAGATTACATCCACAGTGACACCAACATCCAATGCTTTTGTGACCTGATCGTAAAAGGCAGTCAGGTTGGTCTGACATGACCTGCCCCTAATGAAACTGTGCTGGTTGCCCTTAAGCATCATCCTCGATGTTGGCCCATCACAGATGTGCTCCTTGATGATCTTCTCAAAGAGTTTCCCCAGAATTGAGGTAAGACTGATGGGCCTATAGTTGCCTGGGTCCTCCATCCTCCCTTTTTTAAAGATGGGGACCACATTGGCTATCTTCCAATCATCTGGCACCTGGCCTGAGCACCTGGCCTGATAATTAACACCTCTGGAATGAAGAATTTAGATGGGATCAGGTGGATTATAATGAGCCATGAAGTTAGTTGACTCTCTCTGCACTGCCTGACAGGAAATGCTGCCATCACTGCTAAGCGGTTGGTTTTAAAATTTGAGGGGACCAGGAATTAAAGGGGGATGCAAGTGAACTAGTGCCTGCCCCCCCCCTCCACCTCCCCCCCGCCCTGCTTTAAACTGACATCTAGTTATTGGAGGTTAGGAGGAGGTTTTCTTTAGGAACGCTTTCCCCACAACTGTCTACTTCAGGGTTACTTCTGAAGAAGGCATTTCAGAATCTATTTGCTGGCCATTTGCTAAAGATAGGACTGGACTGGATGGACCACTGGAAAGGTAATATTTTATGCTTCCCTCTTCTACAAGTTTGCTTGTGATGTTTAAGCCCTATGCCAAGTAGGCAAACAGTTTTGCTATTTTGAAACTTTGATTAATGCACAAAGAAAACCCATGAAAATAACATTTTAGATTGTGAAAACCTGAAATTGTCTCCATGCAGAAGAGTGAATGTCACTAAACTGGTGCAAATTGTAGGTTCAGTCATTCTCTCATCTATACTATGTACTTAACTTGAACTTTCAATGAAGTTGGTTTAATGTGACCAACCTTAATTTGGTTTCCTGTAATAGTTCAATAGAAACTCATAAGCATTCATAATTGATTAGCACGAGGATTAATTAATGAGCTTCATTACTAAATGCAAATATTTTCAATGATGCTCATGGAGTTTATGGACAGGCACAATAAAGTGCTAATAATGATGGGAAAACATTCATGAATGGCATTTTAATTTCTTTTCTTCCTTGTTAGCAAAAAGTAAGAACCCAATTTCGCAACAAACTGCTCTTAGGAATGGGTGAGACATACTGGTAGGCCCCATGACTCCATGTGTTGCATTATCTCAAGATGGCACTAAAAAAGACCTGCAGGGAATGAGTGTTTGTATCTGGAGGGAGGCCAGAGATTGAAGAGCATTCTGGGCAGTGGAATATATACAGAGGAAGAATGAGCAGAAATTATTGAGATCCAGGAGCTCAAGCCAAATTTCAAGGAGTAAGAGTTGATGTCCTTTTTAATTCAGGATGGGCCTTTCAAATGAGTGAGTGCTAATGAAATGACTCTTGGGGATCCAGCATCCCAGAATAAAAGAAAGAGAATAGAGATCTTCCCTACTTGGCAGCTCCCTAGAGCTCCACTGACAAGGCTCAGGGAAGAGAAAATATGCTTTACCCCCAACAAATCTTCTCAGTATGTCTCGGCCTGTAGTGTGAGAACATCTTGTATGAACCCAGGAAAGTATTTAGCCAGGACTAAGTAGAGGTGTGTTTGTGTAAGGTAGAGACAGGGAAAAGTGGGCTGGTGCTTGTGGTGTCTTTGAAGGCTTCATGTTAGGGTACTGTTAATAACTAATGGAATTAGCAACAATGATGGTGTGTCCTATAAATATATGTAGATCACCTGTTCTGAGAACTCTGGGCAGTCCTAGCTGGATCTTTTATCAAGTGCTCTAGTGTACTTATTATTATCAGACTCCATGTGTAGAGCTCGGGACAGTCAGTCTTATCTAAATTGATTCTCAATATCTTGCTGTTTCAGGAGTTACAAGACTATGTACTAAGTAGAGCTCCAGTGATTTGGAACCTCCCATTTCACCTGAAGTTTTGATTTCTTGTTTTCCTTAGCATTTTCCTAACCTTGACAAAGGCATTGATTTTTTTAAAGTGGGTATGGATTTAGCAACCTTATGAACATTGCATTTGTCAGCTAGAAGAATGCATCAAAAAGGGGGAAGGGAAATTGGTTCTTTGTGGAATTATACCAGGAAAATGGTAAAACACTATGAATATTATTCAAAATCAATTATGCAATAATTTGTACATGTATTGTGGGTATATGGCAAAGCCTGAAAAGTAATATAATATTTGGGTAATTTCATTGGTACATACAAGAATTACATTTTATATTGACCTAACCAGGGTTAGGTTGATCTAAATTTCCATTTTTAGCCCCCTGACTATCCCTACATGGGCGCACTAACTCCATCCCCTCCAGCAGACCCACCAACCTCCCCTGGACCTGCCAGCCCCACCGATCCCACCAGCTTCTCCCCCTTCCCTGCAGTTACTTACCTTGGACTGCCCATGTTGCTCCCCACAATGGTGAATGCCTGCACATACCACGCCTGGGTTAGGTTTAGGTAGATTAAAGCAAGTTGCCTAACCTAAACTAGGTGCAGCGAATGCTTGCTCTACAATATATTTTGTGCCTGCCACACTGGCAGCACTCTTTCCCACACCTGTGGTGGGAGTCATTTCTTTATGATGGCCCTGGGACAGACATAACTGGCAACAAGGATGGGATCCCATGAGTGGGGCATACATTAAATCAACCTGAGGCATTCACTTTAATTGTGAGTTTTTGAAATCTGTTTGAACCCCAAATGGCTACTTATATGGAACAACTGGAGCTCATGATAGTACCCTGGAAGACTAGCCTACATATATAGAGCAGCTGGAACAGTTTTTAAGTAAATGAGATTCCCCCATGGAAACATGTAGCTGCAATACTGAGTTTGATGGGAGAAAAGTTGTATTACTGTGCAGCCTGCTCACCGCAATAAAGCCTGCAAGCAAAATCTTTAAAGAATTAGTGAAAATTGTCTAAGGGTACCTGACCCCCAAGCCATTGATTACCGCAAAAAGGTTCAAGTTTCATCAGCAAAAATCAACCTGAAGATTTATCTTTTTTCTCTTTTTGCAACAGTTGTGAAAGTTGCTAAAACATTGCAATTTTAAGGATGCAACTTAATGAGGCCCTTGGAGACAGATTTGTGTTTGGGCTACTTAATGAAGCCATATAAAGGAAGCTGTTAGCAGAGGAAGACCTCACCTTCAAAAGTGCTGTTGAGTTTGAAATAGCTATGGAAACTTCAGCAAAGGATGCCGTAGAATTGCATGGGGGAGTACCCATGAAAATAGGAATGGACATAATATGCAGTGGAAGAGCCAGTGTAGGCAGCAGCCTGATGTGTACTATGTGTGTGGAAAAGGGTCTCTCACCAAGCATCCAAATCTTGGTTGCTAAATTTTCATCTGAGAGAAATGAACAAAGTTCCTGATTAGCCAAATGAAGTAGAAATTCTTTCCCACTTTTCAGAGTAGAGATGAATCTCTTAAGCCAGCATAGCACATTATAGTACATAATTGAATATCCCTTACAGTACACATAATGCCATGTATTATGTAATGAAAATAATATATATATATATATTGCTGTTATGTAGGCCAGAGTCAAGCCCAAAATCCTGTGGATAAAAATATGTAAATTATGTTTCAGTAATATATTTGCTACTCAGTTCTATTTGCAAAATGGCAGTAAAGAATAATCACTGAATATTATTTACAAAATTAAACAAACAACTCTGCATGCAATTCTAGGAATTTAAATGTCTGCAAACTCCAAAAACCAAATAAAAGGAATATAATTCATTTGTTTGACAGCCATACAAACTGAATAATAAAATGGACAAATACGTGTTTGAAGTAATCTGACCTTAGTCTAGGACAGGGATGATAATATGATTTTAAAAGGAAGTTAGCTTGGAGCCAATCCCCACGTGACAACTTGGTGGTTGATTTTTATTTATTTTTCTTTTCATTCAGCAGGGGAAATATAAGAACCAAAGAAAGTCAGTATTGTAAGGAACTGGCATAATGCATTAATCAGAGGATGTGAAATATTCTTTTCTAGCCTTCAGTTTTAAGAAGTATTACCTATTCAGTGAAAATGTCAATAATACTGGTTTAAAACATTTAACTTTGAATTTCCAGGGCACCTTGCAGTTCCTTCAGTGTAATCCAGGTTAGAGAGAGCATTCAAATTTCAATTTTTTTGTTTTGTACTAACGATTATAGTTTGAAATAGTATAGTAGCAATTTAACTTTCTATAAAATCAGCAGACACATAGCATGTTATCTACTTTTGAAAGCCCAATCAAAAGTGTTCAGTGCAGTGAGAATAAAATAGTCAGACTGTGGGTTTTGAGGGTTTTTGTTTTTACTGCAATTGAAATACTTCTTAATGGTAGATGCATTTTTGTCAGTTACACCAAACATAAATTAAATATCTGTTGTGCTCTAGCCTGCACCCCTCACTCATGTGAGTAACCCACTGACTACTTATTGTGATTAAGTGCCACTCCAAATGTGCATGTAAAGGTGCAATAGGATGTAATGCGTGATCCACCTAGTCATATCTCCTGCCAAGCCACACAGACATGACAGAAATTGCGATTGTGGGCTCATACATTAGATCCCATCATGCCTTATCACTGGTGCCAAGGCAGAGAAGAGCCTGGGATCATGATCTTTGGCTCCTTCTGCACCAGCTCCTGAGGCTGAGAGCCCTGCAGTGGATAGGGTTCGGCACAGCTGGCAGCAGCAGCAGCATTCCCTGCACTGCCCCCACAGCAAGCCCCACAGATGACGTGGGCTGCAAGGCTCACAGCAGAGTAGTGCCAGGAACAATGCCCCTGCTGCAAGCTCTGTCGGCTGTAGGGCTGGCAGTGGGGAGTGTGCTGCCACTGCTGGGAGCCTCGTTAGGTGTGGGGCTCATAGCAGCAGCAGTGTTTCTAGTGCCGTAGCAATCAAGTTTGGTGCCTGGGGCAAAGCCTGCAGTGGCAGCCCACCCTTGCCTTAAGCACAGATCCAGGAGGCACCTACCCCCACCCCATGCTTGCCCAGGAGTACATGCAGTGGGAGCCACCCTTCCCCTGTCCCTATGCCCATCAAAATGAGCTGCTTACAGCTCCATCCCATGCCCCACCCTAGGCTGGGCAGCATCTGTCGGTGCCCCTTTGCTTCGGCACCTCGGGCAGTTGCCCCGCTTGCCCCACTGCCTTGCTAGGGCACTGAGTGTTCCCCTGTGCTGCTCCCACTGCAACCCCTGTTGCCCACATCAGCTGTGGGGCTTGCAGGAAGCACAGCATGGGGAGCACTGGTGCTCCTGTGAGCCCTGCACCTCATGAGGCTCACAGTGGTGGCAGTGGTCTTACTGCTGCCACTGCTGAGCTACAGCACTGAGAAGGCTTGCAGGGGAGGCAGGGTTCTCTCTGCTGCAAGCTCTGCAGCTGATAATGTTGCCACCACTGCGAGCCTTGTCAACTGTGGACTGGCAGCAGGTGGTGCACCCTTGTGCCTGGGAGCCGCTCAGTTGATGGAGCTCCCAGCCACAGAAGAGCATTGAACACTCCTTCAGTTAATGATGTGATTAGAACAAGGTACAAAGTTATTACATGTTTTTATGGAATAACTTATTGCTTGTTTTATTATGCCATTAATTGGTTAAACATGTAGCTGGGTCACAATTTAAGGCATGATTACCTGGTTAATCACGCCTTAAATGCATGTAGAGGGGGCCAAAGGGTCACAGAATTGGAAAAAGAAACACTTTTCTGACAGCAGCAAACTAAAATAAGCTAATTTTGACACTGTGAAGCCTGACTAGCAAACTTCTGCTCATTTGAGTAATCCTTTCTCTAATGGGTCATATTGTTGTGCTTGTTAACACTTAACTATATTAGTTTATTAGAACCTCCACTAATAAAATATCTCAATAAGGTACATACAAAGCGTGAAATCTTACACTCATTTAAGTCCATGAAAAAATTCTCATTGACTTCAATGACTGAAGTGAAACTGGGCTTAAATCTCCAAGTTTACAGATGATGCCAAATGATTCTATGTAGTCAAATTCTAAACTAATGGAGAGGGCATGAAGAAAGATCTCACCAAGTTGAGTGAATGGGCAAAAGATTGGCAGATAAACTTCAGTGCTGACAAGTGCAAGGCAATGCACATGGGGAAAAATAACTTTAACTATGTGTACACAATGCTGAGTACTGAACTGGTTGTTATGACTCAGGAACAAGATGTATATAGACAGTTCTCAAAAAAGGTCAGGTCAGTGTGCAGTAGGGACTAAAAAACCCGATAAATTGTTAGGTATCATTATGAAGGGAATTGGAAACCAACTGAGAACATCATGCCATTTTACCAATCCATGGTGTGTTCACATCTTGAATACTGTGTGCAGTTCTGGTTTCTGCAGCTCCAAAAGGATGTAGTAAAATTAGAAAAGGTACAGAGAAGGGCAACCAAAATGATCAGGGATATGGAGCAGTTACTATACCAGGCTAAAGAGCTAGGAATCATCCATTTGGAAAGGAGAAGGCTGATGAGGGTGATTCGGGGAAGTGGGGAATATTATAGAGGTCTAGAAAATCATGAACAACGTGGACCAAATGAATAGGGAACTGTTGTTCACCAAATCCCAGAATACTAGAGCTAGGGGGCACCCATTGAAATTAGTAGGAAATGGCCTCAAAACTATCAAGAGAAAGTACTTTTTTATTCAATGCATATTTAACTTGTGGAATTTTTTGCTGCATGAGGTGGTAGAGGCAGATTGCATATCCAGGTTAAAAAAGGGACCAGATAAATTAATGGATAACAGATCTATTAATAGCCGTTGAACAGAATGATTGGAGATGTCTCCTCTGGCACCTTTAAACCAATAGTGGTGGATGCTAGGGAAAGGAATAAATAGGGGATAGATTACTTTAGATATATCCAGTTCAATGCTCTCCCCCTAAAGCATCCACCCCTGTCACAGTCAGAGACAGGAGCTAGATGGACCATTGGTCTGACCTAGTAAGGCACTTATGTTCTAATGGCTGGGATGTCATCCATCAAGAGGATATTAATCACTAACTTGATTAAGAGCCCAGTGAAGTCAATGGAAAGTCATGGTTTCTTGAAATCCTCATGAGATATACAAGGTATCCAAATCTTGACTTCTCATCTGTGGTTATACGCTGAATCCTTTCATACATATGAATCTATGGTATATTCACAGTTCCCTTAGTAACTGTGGACTCTCCTTAAATAACTACTTACATGTGCAGCTCTTTGTGAGGTACTTCTCAGCAGGTTTACAGGAGAGCGTTTGAGATAATGTCCACATGCACTAAATACTAGGGCTGTGCGAAACAGCACCGTTCTGTTTCAACTTGTGTTTCAACATTTCGACGGAAAAGTGTTTTGTTTCAAATTTTGTTTCAATTTGAAACCGCTGTTCTGTTTTATTTCATTGAAACAGTTTCGCTGTTTCGACACTGTTTCAACGTTTCACCCATAGCCTATAATGGGGAAGTGCAAAACAGCCTATACCTTTGTCATTTCTGGCCTGATTTGGATGAAACTTGCAGGCATGCTAGCCTCTTCCGACAGCATGAAGCCTGCCAAGCTTCAAGGAGATAGGTGCAAGGGTTTGGTGGAAACTGCACCTCAAGCTGAAGACAAGCAAAGCTCATGGGTGACACTGTGTGTGTTAAGGTGCAGCAGGCTGAAAACTGCAGGCCTGCTAGCCCTGCTGAGGCTACAAAAACTGCCAGCTGTCAAGGAGATAGGTGTAGGAGCTTCTGGGTTCTGGGGCCCTGCACCTCTAGCTGCTGACAGGCAAAACTCGTGACATGGGTGGGTGACACTGTGTGTGTTAAGGTGTGCCCTCACTTAACTAACACCAAGGCAGAAAGAAGGGCAGTTCAAACAATGCTGCTTTTTATGCAGTTTTTCCATCCCTCCCCCAGAGCACTGGGATTGGAAGGAACCTCAGGGAAGGATGACAGTCATTGGCCAGCAACACAGTCAACAATGAAACCATCCCCTCTCCTTCCCCCTCCCTCTCTTTACTTTAGTTTCTGTTTCCCTGCAGGCAAGCCCAGCTTGAGCTTCAAAACTTGAAACATTTAGAAAATTTTGAAACATTTTGACTTGCCTCGTTTGTTTCGAGGCTATTTCGAAGCTCTCTTTTTTGTTTTGATTTTACTGTTTCGAGCTCGAAACAAGTTGAAACAGCATTGAAATGAAACTGTCAGAAAAATTTCACAACTAAATAGGAGTTTATTAAAATTGATTGGACTACTGCTTTTGTGGGTCAGGATTATTGTTGCTTAGAGGTACCAGGATATATTTTACATTTTTCCTGTTTTAAAGATCCTTGATTAAAAGCAGGTCACTTCTTTCCCTCCTTCATTTGTTTTTGCATGTTTAATTCCATGCATGATGTATTTATCTTATTTATGTTATCATAACATTTTTTCTATACTATTGCAGCCTGTTTCTGAATCAGTTGTAGCTGATTTTTAATGTATTAGCTAGGCAGGCTGATTCTCTTCTCAAGCTCTTTATAAGCAACCCAGCACACTATCCACCTGGGTACAAAGCTCCCTAACAACTTGTGGATTAAACTAAACAGGATTTGCTCTGGAGCTGGATGCTTTAATGCCACACTTGATAAGATTAGCTTAAAGGACAGTCCAATATAGGAGTGTGGTGGTGCACCACTGACTGCTGACCACTAGGGCTGTACGAAGCTTTGGTCCCTGATTCAATTCAGCGGAGATTCGGCCCAATTTGGTGGCCAAATCTCCTAATCCGAATTAAATCAGGAGACACTTTAATCTCTCTGAATCAAATTGGAACCCTCTGAATTGATTTGGAGAGATTTGGAAAGATTTGAGATTCAGACATAGACACAGCTTTAAATATTTTTTCTACATACCTTAAGGTAGCAGGTGGCTCATGAATGCTGCGATGCTGGGGAAGATGGAGCATCCCACAGGAGCACAGGGGTCTCCCCAGTGCAGTTGGCAGTAGACCTGGAAGACACTATCCCTGATGGGATTGGACGCTATCCCTGGTGGGATAGTGGACCAGAATCACTTCCGATTCACTTCTGGGTCTGCTGGGGAATGCATTGTCCCCCTCCTCCCCCCAGAGCCTCCGGCTCAGCGACAGGTGCATCCTGGGTCTGGGAGGTTCTTCTGGTCCACTTCTGGATTTGCCACTGAGCATGCGTGGCGGGGTGCCCTACTCCTGTGGGACACTCCATCCTCCCCAGCATTGCAGCGTTGATGAGCCACACCTGGTACTTCAAGGTATGTAGAAAAAAACATTTAAAGCTGTGTCTATGGCTGAATTGCTGATTCTCTGAATCAGCATCAAATCTTCAGATTCAGATTCAGCTGAATCAAATTGGGGACAGTGATCTAAATCAACTAATCGAATCACTGTCTCCCATTTGGGCCGTATCCAAATCTGAATCTAATATGGCCCGTTTTGCACACCCCTATTGACCACCTCCTTATGTGTGCAGCACACTCGCGTACCCAGGATGAGGACCTGGCAAGTGTCAACAATACAGAAGTTGTGTGGCTCTGCCCTACTGATGATGTATAGAGGGGAAATGAAGTATACAAGAAAAGAAGAATGTATTAGAATTTAAAATGTCATTTTGTCTAGAGGTATCAATACAGAAATTCTGTCTAAAGGCATAAGACAGTTTGGTTTCACTATTTAAACTATTTTGCTATTAGTATTTAAATTCTAAATGGCAAGTAGGGCCATATTTCTGTTATGACTGAAAAGCATGGTAGTGACTCATTAGAAAAGGCTGTATATGTTACAGTCAGAGGTTAATAGTAATAGCATTTTCTTTTCCCTTTTCTGATTTTAATAAATGCCTCAGGGCATTGCATTCAGTTAAATCAAGCAGCAGACAAAATGAAATGCACTGCTAACCTCTAAAGTATGTGCAAAAAGTTACTTCATAAAATATGTATGCAGAACAGTGCTGTAATGATAATGATCCTCTCTAGGTTACTCTACTGAAAGATTTAATATATTAGGGTCTGTAGTCTTTGATTCCTTTTGAAAGGAGTTCCAAGTATTTTACTTTTGTATTTGTTTATTTTTAATGAACTTTCTATTAGCATATGAAAGTCATATTAACATATACTATGCTGAGTACTCATTTTATGCTTTGTTTCTACTAAGTGTTCATATTTAGATGGGAAGAATTGTAATGGTAGCCTGTAGATGGCATCCTTGTCCAGCACTTTAGCATTCTGAGGTGATTGCAGAACCAGTATCCTTTTTCTATGCTGCATAAAGGATATATTAATTTATGAACCTCCCTTCCTCCATGCATGCATTGCATACAAGGTGCACAATGCACAATGCTGACAAATCTGCAGAGCATAAGTATGACAAATATGTAAACTGCATTTTCCTTGTAACCATATAATTGATTTCTTGTAACCATTTAATTGATTTAATTGCACGGGATGCGATGCACCCGAGGGCACTAAGGGAGTTGGCCAATGTGATTTCAGAGCCTTAGCCATTATTTCTGAAAACTCATAGCAGTCAGGAAAGGTCCCAGATGACTAGAAAAGGGCAAAAACAGTTCCCATCTTTAAGAAAGGGAAGAAGGAGGATCAGGGGAACAACAGATGAGTCAACCTTACCTTAGTCCCTGGAAAAATCATGGAGCAGGCTCTAAACTCCATTTCTAAGCTCTTGTAGGAGAAGGTGATTGGGAACAGTCAGCATGAATTCACCAAGGGCAAGTCATGCCTGATTGCCTTCTATTATGGTTTGACTGGTTTTGTGGGTGTGGGGACAGCAATGGACATGATATACCTTGAATTTAGCAAGACTTTTGACAATAGTCTTGCAAGCAAGTTAAGGAAGTACAGATTGGATGAATGGATAGTAAGGTAAATAGAAAAATGTCTGGATAGTCGGGTAGTAATCAATGGCTTGATGTCTAGTTGGCAGCCGGTACCAACTGAAGAGCCTCAGGGGTCAGTTCTGGGGCTGGTTTTGTTCAATTTCTTCATCAGCGTCCTGGAATATGGGACAGAGTGCACCCTCAGCAAGTTTGCAGATGACACCAAGGTGGAGGGAGTAGTAGATATGCTGGGGATTAGGACTACGATTTAGAGAAATCTAGACAAATTGGAAGATTGGGCCAAAAGAAATCTCATAAGGTTCAATAAGGACAAGTGTAGTCTGCATTTAGGGCAGAATAATCCCATGCACTGGTACAGGGTGGGGACTGGAGATTCCACAACTTCTCTAGGTTGCCTGCTCTTTACTACCCTCCTCATGCAAAATTTTTTCCTAATATCTAACCAAAACTTGTTCAGTCATCTGCCACCACTGACAAGAGTTTAGCTCCATCCTCTTTGGAACCACCCTGAAGGCTGTTATTAAATCCTCCCTCCAAGTCTGCTCTTGCCCAGACTAAATAAGTCCAGTTCCCCCAGAATCTCCTCAGAAATCATGTGCCCCAGCCCTCTAATTATTTTTGTTGCCCTCTACTCAACTTTCTCTAATTTATCCATACCCTTTGTGTAGTGGGAGGACACAGTACCCTAGATGTGGCTAAACCACTGCCAAATAGAGGGGAATAATCAGTTCCCTTTGTTTTCTGGCAAGACTTCTACTAATGCAGTCTAGTATTCTGTTAGCCTCCTTCACAACAAGGACACACTGTTGGCTCATATTCAGTTTATTGTCCACTGTGACCATCAGGTTCTTTTCTGAGGACCTGTTGCTTTGCCAATCAGTCCTCAGTCTGTACCAGTACATAGGATTTATTCCGTCCTGAGTACAGGACTGCCCTTGTCCTTATTGAACTTCATGAGATTTCTTGAGGTCCAGTCCTCCAATTTGAGGCTGACCAGTCCTTAGTTCCCTGGATACTCCTTCTTCCCTTTCTTGAATATGGGCACTATATCTGCCCTTTTCCAATTATCTGGGACCTCTCCTGATTGCCATGGGTTTTCAAAGATAATGGCCAGTGGCTCTTCAATCACATTGGCTAACTTCCTCAGCACTCTCGTGTGCTTTGTGTCCAACTGAAGGACTTGTATGCATCCAGCTTTTCCAAGTAGTCCCTAACAGGATGTGTGAGTGTCACAAGTTTTTTAACTCGAGTTCTCCCCTGGGGGAATACAGTTGAGCTGTGAACTTGGAGCCAAGTCGAACCCTTTTCTCTGGGGGGCTGACATCTTCCAGATAGTGGAGCTGGCAAGTGGAGATGACTGTGTAGAGATTTACAGGGGATAGGGACAGAGTCCTGCTTTTCATAAGTGTTGTAGAAAAAGTGGGGTGGCAGGTTTAGAGGAAAAGGGCATTACTGCATTAGGGAACTTGGGAAGATTGCTCCTATACTTCTCCTTCTTGTCCTCTCCATATTAAACAGATATTATAAAAGTGAAGAAATAGTATTTACAGAGTGGCACCACTGCTTGTAAATATTTTGTGGGGTGGGGGAATTTTTCCTCACTTTCAGAGAAGGATTTTGTCCTGTGCTGTGGGAGTGTGGCAAGCATGCAAGTATATACTAATATGCAAATGAATCATGTACATTTACCACATTTTATGAATGACAGACCACTGCATAATAAGTAATGCTATGTACAAGTGTGGGTTGAGGGTACCTTCAACATAGTTTTATCCAAAAAGGAAAATTTCTTAGCCCAGGGGTAGCCAACCTATGGCATGGATGCTGCCAGGGACATGGAAAACCTCTGTGTGAGGCACATGGAAGATCAGGGAAGGGGCAAATTCTAGCCTTGGCTTCTGCCCTCAGTGGAGCAGAAACTATTCCATTGCTGTTTATCCATTTTATCCAATGAATGCAGAGAAAGTATTCAAGAGAAGAGCTGCAGAGGTATCTAGATCATTCCAACTCAGTGCCCTGGTGGTTAGAAAACTTCACTGGGAAGCAGGAGACAGGTCCAGGACCCTTCTGGATGTGGGAGATCTGGAACCTGGGTCTTCTGATTCTTGGGCAAGTGATCACTAAGGACATCTATACACATGCAGAGAGGCTGATCTGATGTGCTGCTGGAGTGTGCTAATTACTGCACTCTGGCAGACTCCAGCATCACGTGCATCAGCGCCCCCATGCTGAAAAATGGTGGTGGGGGCACTTTAACTAAAGCATGGGGATGCTGATACACATGATGCTTTAGGAACTTTACTTAGAGTGGCTCTCAGAGCCACTCTACTTAAAGCACACTCCTCCCTCCCCCTACTCCCAGAGCACATGTATAAATGCCCTAAGCTTTCGGGCTGAGAGGTCAAACTACTGCTCTTCTCCTGTGACATGTAGTATTTGCTGGTCATTGTTTTTCTGTGACTAACAGGAGTTACCCAGAGTTGCATACATGCCTGGGTGATTCTATTTTGTCTTGGCAGCCATATTGCAGCCCACTGTGCAGAAGGAACAAAAACTGCAGTTATATGATTATGTAAGCATAACTCAGAAACATGAAGGCTATGGGGATTTGGCTGCTGTTGAATAAATGTCAAAGATAAGTGTGTAAAGGGTCCTTAGGGACTCTAGTGCGTCAATATGTTTTCAATAAAGCAGAAAAAAAAAGGAAGGAAATGTTTCCCAGGAACTGAAATCACAGATAGAATATAACATTTTCTTAGCCAGAGTTATGAAACTGATCCAGAGTCTCAGTAATGTTAGTGGCTATGGTTGCCTTTCTCGCCAGTATCTCTTTTATATCTGTTTTACAAAAGAGACCTTATTTTAATCATCAGGTACATAAGCAAGCAGGAGCTAGTTGGTAGTGCAAGGTCACTGTAGTTGTATTTGTTGAAAGACATAGGCAGAAATGCAATAAAACTGGAGGCAATTTTACTGCTTGTGCCAAATCTGTCATTCAGCTCCATGAGTAAAGCATCCATAAAGGGAAGAAATTGTGAGTGTCCGTAATGTAGCTGTATAGAGTCCGTTGCACATTCTGTTACTGGTATTCTTTCTTGACAATATAGAGTATTTAAAATTCTATTCCAGCATCACTTCCCATTTGTTTGTAAAAGCAAAAGTTTGTCATACATATTTGTCCTCCATATGGCTGTTGGTGACAAGCAAGTCAGCTGTAGTGTACTATAGCTTAGCACTGACACTTTTTGTTTCATGCAATGCTGCCCCAAGCATATAAAATGAGAGGAACAAACCTTGAAAGAGATTATTTGAATCTCTTGGTATTTTGAAACATTTTTACATCTTCTAGGATGCTGCTATTATTAATGTTACAATAGAGCCCCAACTAGGATCTGGTCCTCTTGTTTTTGCCTGGTATTTTACAAGCACATTGTAAGAGATTGCTCTTGCCTGAAAGGGCTTTGAATCTGAATAGACAATAATATTCATAGTAATAGTATACATTACCATAGCATCTCCCAAGACTACCATAGAGTTCTTGTCATGGAAAAGGACCTCCTTGCATTGGACACTGTATAAAAATAAAATAAAGTAAAATAAAATGGCTGTCACCCAAAAGGGCTTACCATCTAGTTATAAGGTAAGATAAGAAAAACATGGACACAGACAAGGAATATGAGGAAACAAGCAGCCAGTATTGGTCAGCATGATAATGGTCTGACCATTGTCAACTTAAAGGGCAAAAGACATGTGAGGGGGGAAAAGAGAAGCACAGAAAGTTGAACTTATTTATCAAAGATCAGCCAAGTAGTTAGAGAGCTCATTCCAATCTGGTGCCCCATTCATTGCACTAATGCACAGGAGTAAGCTCCCCGAAATGGCTGTTTTGTGTTGTGTTATATTGTGGCTGCTTTTATCACTTGCAGATGCTCCTTTGAATAAGTCACCAGGCATGGGGTAAAGGGTGAAGTTTTGGCTCCGTTCTTTCTTGTCACACCAGACACCTTGACTAATGAAGAAAAGGCACACTCAAAGCTATCATTCCTTCTCTGAGCAGTGCTTCTGTGCACCACTTCGTCTTTGGGGCAGAGCACGCGGACTCTATTTACGCCTGAAGAGCTGGGGATAGAAGTTGGGTGTAAGAGTAACATATATTCAAAACAGTATCACTTAATGCATAAACGTCTCAATTTTGCCTAACATGGATCCACATTACTTGAAGTGTGTCTTCAATAACTATCTCTGGTTTATAAACTAGTGTCTTTCTCCACATTGTCTCGGTCACTTATATTTTATGACAGACTGTGGTCTGGGAATATCAGGGAGTGCAGAAAAGACTAGTGAGCTGGACTTATGGGGTGGAGGGAACAAAGACAAGAAATGTAGTACCTTTTAAGCCTCAATTTTTATCACATATTTGAATGGGTATAACATTGGTGAGGCTGGTAACTCATGTTATACACTTAGTCACTGCTGGTAACTGTTTGTGCGGTGTCACTACGGTCCTTCCCTACAGTAGCATACACATGTCACCTTTGTGTTCAAAGATCTAGATTTAAGTACAAGAAGGAAGTTTTCATTCTCTTCACTTGCTAGCCACGTAGCCCTGTAACTAGTTTATCAGGTACATGATGTATTCCAAACACATACTGGAATAATCTGCACATGAGTTTTCTTTGATGAATACTCAACAGTGAGCTGTCTGCTGTCTGCGCCACAAGAATATATACATTTTCAGATATTCAGATGCAAAGACCAGGACTTACAGGTATCATATACATTTGTGACATTCACTAACAGACTTTAGATTTAAAAGGTAAAAATATCTTCCATTCATTCATACATTACAGTCTGTAGTCATTCTCATCTCAGACAGTTATAATACCCTAATAGTTAATAATCATTTAGGGGCAAGGGTTTGATTCATGGCCCCTTGAAAAAAGTAGAAGGATTCCTTGACTTCCACTCTAAATAGATTTTTCTTGCATATTAAAACTATTAACATAAAGTAGACTTACTCTTATTTAACGCTTTCAGAACACCAGTAGGGAGCATGGAATTGAATGGAAGCTGTTCATGAGAAGGGAAAGGACCTTGCAGCACTTGCTGAGAAGTAGCAAACTTTTCAATTAGGTGAATGACTGAAAAAAAAAAGAAAAAAAAAAGGCAGCCTGGAATATGCATTCCCCATTATGGCAAAGGATGCTGTTCTTCCAAAGGGCAGAAACTCCGAGTGCAAATGGATTTACAATTTATAGTGCACTTAGACTATTTTTTTATATACTGTTACAATATTAAAAATATTTGCAATGGAGGGAAATACAGGGTGAAATCCTGGTGCAGTTGAAATTAATTGAATTTTACTAGATCTGCCTATTATGAATAACCTGGCTAGAATTGTGCTCCCCTGTAAAAAGTAAGTCATTAATGATTTGTAGCACTAGATTCCTAACTGTTTTCAGTCCCCACCTTGGCTATACTCTTCTACTTGTGCCATCTCCATAGTCTGAATAAAATAGGTTGACTTATCAGCATGCTGAACATGCTGCAAGCTTTGTTTGTCATGGATGAAAACTGAGAAAATGAGATTTTCTTATTCATACTGACACTTCTCTTAAAACTAGCATATCATTCTGTTAGATCTACTTGTACACCTGTGTCCATAGGGATTGGGTGAGAGGGCAAGAGAATAGCTGATATACAGCAGCCGTGCCAGTGTAGGGAGGGCTTTATATTGAGAAGGATGGTATCTGATTACAATTGTGGCTTCATCATATAGAGGGAGTTAGGTTTTCAAGTAAGTGCACTGCAAAACTTGTGGATTTATAGAACTCAAAGCATTCTACACTTGCATTTTACATGGGAGCTAGCAGGGAGTTGCTAATGCCTACAAAACATAAGCACAGCATGCATTAGCCATGGAATGCCGGCAGTTCCCTTTTGAGTCTGGTGGGAGTCTTTGTGTTCATTACTGTACGGACCTAGGGCATAAACACATGAACTGTTTAATACTGTGTGGGTTTTTTTCCTAAAATTGATTTTGTCCAAAGCAGAGAAATAACCAGCTATCCTTGTATACCTACTAGAATACAAAGCAGAAGGGCATCATGGAATAGCCTATTTGCTTTGAACAAACTGCTGCCTTGGGATAATTGCAGGCAAACAAGACCTATACTAGTATAACTTATCCTGGGTTATTGGTTGTAGCCGTGTTGGTCTAAGGATTTAAGGCAGGAAAGGTTCTTTGAGTAGATGTGATATCTTTTATTAGACCAACTAAATAGTTGGAAAAAAGTTCTTAGCAACTTTTTTCCAACTATTCAGTTGGTCTAATAAAAGATATCACATCTACTCAAAGAACCTTGCCTAACTTATTCTGGATTATTTTTACTTCTGTTTATTCCTGGGGTAACTGTGGATTCTAATAGTCTACGTTGGTGTATTGGTTTACATCATGAATACACTGCTTGTTTTTACTAGGCCTGTGTGAATAGGGAAGTATTTGATTCGGATTCACCCACCTGAAACCTGGCCACTCAACTAAGAAGCAGGGCTGGCCATCCAGAGCAAGCATCTCCCTAGTGCTCTGGGTGACCTCGCTTGCCTTCAGAATGTGCTCCCTTTTGTCTGCAGCTTTTCCCCACTGCTCCAGGTTGGCCTGCCTCTGCTTTGTGGGGGTGGGGGCTTTGGAGCGAGAGGGGGACTAACCTTTGGGCATGCTCCCACTGGTGCCAGGCTGAGGAGGAACAAGGGCAAGGGAGTGCTGCCTCCTGAGATGCAGCAGCATTGCTGTGGTGGTGAAGTGTTTCACTTCCTTGCCCTGACTGATCTACCTTTGGCAGTGCTGGCAGATAGCATACTTGGGATCATCTGTCACCTCAAAATGATCCCATACTACACTACCTTCCAGCTTCTGGGTTGAGGGTGGGGTTTCTGCCTTACCCCCCCTCCTCAGCAGGCAGAGGCACAACAACAGGAAGAGTTGGCTCAGTTGAACCACTTGCCTCAACCTCAACCTCCTCCGAGGTGTTTTCCAGAGAAGGAGACCTGGCTCTAGGGGAACTCTGAGGGGTGTGGAGCACAAACTCAGACTCCCCCTCGTTCCCCAGAATTTCTTTTGCTAGGGTGCTCAGGTCCCTGGCTTCCAGATCCAGCTCCTCCTCTGGCACTGGGAGGCTCATGCTGGGAGATGAAAATGGAGTGGAGGAGACTGTTATGCTGGTGCTGGTGGCTGTTTCTGGGATTAGGGGAGGTGGTGCAGGTGCAGGGACAGGTACTGCTCCCACTGGCAGCAGAAGACTCATCGCTGGCAGGAAAGAGGATGCGTCTATGTTTGGTGGTGGGGGGAACGGGACCTGCAGCTCTCTCCCTACTCCCTCTCGCCCCTCTCCCTCCCCTGCCAGAAGACCTGATACCTGCCTTTCCAGCAGGCTTCATATTAATCTTTCCTGTGTTGGAAAATGCATCTGTCTGTGTGTGTGTGGCTGTAATATCTCTTCTTGGCACACCGCTAGTTTTTACCAGAGTAAAGGTGGTTAACACCATTGGTAATATAGCATGTTGCTTGGTTATTAGTGATATGTCATTATGAGCTTCTCCAGTATTTAAAAAAGGACTGCCTTAAATGGTATTGACATCAGTAAACACAGTATTTACAGAATCTGACATCTTGGTTGTATGTGGTGTACAACAATTGTGTGGAACAGCACTTCTCGTTGCACAATAATTACAGTTTATTTAGCTTAATGTGTACAATTGTTCTGAGTTGTATGGTGATATTTTAAAGATGGAAACCAAGAGGAATTCACCACATGAAATGTTGCACAATGATGGAACATTTTGTTTGAAATACTGGTAAGATCCTAGACTTTATTAAATTAAATTAAAATAAAACATGATTTAAAAACACAAATGTGAAGCTTCTGAGAAAAAAAATGCAATCTACGTAATCTATCTAGGATCTTTTATTTATTTTCCCTCCTATGGCCAAATCCTAAATGTGTTTTGGAGAGAGAAACCCATGGTGTACAGACAGTAACATATATCCTGAAACCTCAGCAGGGGAAGAAAAAAATACCCTCACTTAGAAAGGCTCAGACATCAGTCTTTATATTTTGTATATTCTATTTGTAAGTACATATGTTTCAAACTCCCTCCCCTCCACTCCAACCCCCCCCCCCAAAGGTAAGACTGATATTATTATCATAGAAAAATACATCTGGAATTCCTATTTCAGCTCCCTCAAGGCAGGATCATTCCTGTATAAATAAAAGAACCACTGTTATTCAGGCTCTGGCAGGGGAAAAAGCAGGCTCCCTGCAGGCTCACCAGAGCCAGTTTCTGGTATTTTTCAGGGCTCACTCTCCCACGCCTCTGATAGGCATAGGGAGCCTGCCATGGGACTAATTACCACTGAATGTCAGCACGCAGGCTGTTCTTCAGTTGTTTTAAGAAAATAAAACTCGTCACTTATTAAGCAACAACTTTTAAGTAAAGCTCACCACTTAGAATTCTTAATGAAACTGTAATGACTAACCTTTATTAACCAACAAGTCCTGAGCCCTGCTTTGCTCTGCTGCCATGAGACGGAGGAAGGTAATTTCCCCTCCCCTTCTCTGCACGGTGGGGCTGAATGGAGTTTGGGAGAACCATGCCGAGTGCCTGCCCCCACCACAAGGCCTTCCCTCTGCCCAAGCCCCGCTTTGCCCCTCTGCTCAGAGAAGGGGAGGGGGAAGTTCCCTTCCGCTGCCATGCGGCAACAAAACAAAGCAGGACTCAGGAGAGCTGAGCCAGGTGGAGAGAAATCCCTGTGGCATGGGCACCTTGCGCCCCATGCCCCAGCTGTGGAGGTGGGCACCTTGCATGCCTATGCCTGCAGCCCCTAGGGGATGGGGTACTTACCTGCTCTAGTCTGGGCAGGGCTTTTAAACTCCCTGCCAAAGTGGGAAATTGAACAATTTGATTGGCTGAACCCCAGCAGGGGCTCAGCTTCTACTAGGCTGCCCCTGGAAACACATGGGACTGCCACAGTGTTTCCAGGGCTCTGTTGCTCTTCTTTTCCATGCTTCAGGTAAGTATTCAGGTAAACCTTCAGGTAAGCGTTTACTATTTTCCTCATCCCCCCTCTGCCTTGTGGTTTCAGCTCATTCCTGGTCAAATCACAGTTTTCTGGGGCTCTGGGGGAAACGCTACATTTTGGACTTTTCCCTGAAATCCCCTGAAGCCTGAATTACTTTGGTCTGTGTGTATAAACCATATTTGGCAAATAGTTGTCAAATCTTCACTTAAAAGTTTCCAGTGACAGACATTCAATAGCCTTTCTAGGTAATGTTTAGTGCATAACTACCCTCATATATAGAAAGTTCTTCCTAATATCTAACATAAACCTCTCTTGTTGAAATTAAACCTGTTACTACTTGTCTTGTGCCTTCTGGGCACAGAACAATTGATCACTATGTTCCTTATAACAATCCTTTTTTGTTTTTGCCTATGAAGACTCTTATTAAATTCTCCCTCAGCTGCCTTTTCTCTAGAGTGAATAATCCCAATTCTTGTAACTCTTCCTCATATGCCATGTTTTAAGACCTCTAAAAATGTTTATCATTATTTACTGGATTCTCTTCAGTTTGTCTAGAGTTTTCTAGAAGTGAAGTGTCAAAAGCTGGACCCACTGTTCAAGGTGAGGCCTTACGAGTGCTGAAAAGAGTAAAGAATCCCATTTTGTGAGTTGCATATGACACTCCTGTTCATGCTTTGCAGAATGATATTGGCCTTTCTGCAATAATATAATGTTGTTCACACATATATAGTCATATTTATGTTGTTCACACACACTATATTGCAGCCACTTCTCTGTAGTATTGCCATCTAGCTAGTTATTCCTCATTTTGTATGTGTACATCTAAGGTGTAGTATGTAGTGCTTTACAAGCTGTTCTTACTACCTTTCACCCTGTTGATATCAGAGTGTTTCTCCAATTTATCAAAATCTATTTTTAAATCCTAATTTTATCCTCTAAAGTGCCTACTACCTCTCCCCATTTGGCTTCATTTGCCAATTTAGTACGTATTCACTCAACTCCATCATTGTAATTAATGAAGTCATCAGAACTGAATCTAGAACAGATTCCTGGGGAATCCTACTTGAGTACTTCCTTTGGGCTTGACATCAACCTGTTGGTGTGGCTATCCTTTGAGCAAATTTCCCAGTAACTTATGTGCCCACCTAACAGCTGTTTCACTTGGACTGTATTTTCGTAACTTGCTTATTCATAGATTCATAGATTGTAAGGCTGGAAGGGACCTTGGAAGATCATTGGGTCCAGCCCCCTGCACCGAGCAGGAAAGATAACTGGGGTCAGGTTATGGTCAGCAAGGTGACCACCTAGTCTCCTCTTGAAGATTTCTAGGGCAGGCGATTACACCACCTCTGGAGGCAACTTATTCCACAGTCTGGACACCCTGACTGTGAAGAAGTTTTTCCTAATGTTGAGCATAATCAGTCTTTCAGGAGTTTGTGGCCATTACTCCTAGTTTTCCCCTCAGGTGCCCTGGTGAACAGTTGCTCACTGAGTCCTTGATGTTCACCCCTAGTATAGTGGTCAGCTGCTACCAGGTCCCCCCCCCGCCTTCTTTTCCTCAGGCTGAAGAGTCCCAGGTCCCTCAGCCTATTCTTGTATGGCTTACCATGTAAGACTCTGATCATACGGGTGGCTCTTCTTTGAACTCTCTCAAGCTTGTCCACGTCTTTGTTGAAGTGCGGTGCCCAGAAATGGACACCATACTCCAGCGGTGGTCTCACCAGTGCTGAGTAGAGTATGACACTGTCATTGGAGATGGGGTCAAAGCTTTACTAAGAATTGTGATCTATCACACCCACTGTTCCCCTCCCACACCTATCCACAGAGCCAAACACCTAATCATAGAAGGAATAAGGTTGGCTAGGCATAGTTTGTTCCTGACAAGTCCGTGTTGGGTTCTTCTTTTCCTCTTTTTTTTTCAGATGCATATTTCTCCCTCTCCACCTGTTCTGAGACCCCATCTGACCTCCATAATTTCTCAGGGATAATAGTCAAATCTTTAAGTACTATCAAATGAATCTCATCTAGTCTTCCTGATTTGAAAAAATATCTTGTTTATATGAGTGATCTCTAACTTGTTTTCCCCCTGTGCTGGGCTGAATGTCAATTGTCCTTGAGGCTAACTGTGATCTAACTGTTGAACCTTGTTTTGTGAAGACTGGCATCAATATTCATTATACACTTCAGCCTTCTTTGCATTGTCCATGATTATTAAGTAAGGGGCCTACACTTTCCTTGCTCTTTTTTTTCTAGTGTACCAATAGGATGTTTTTTGTTACCTTTTATGTTTCTTGCTAGCTGTATCTCAGTTCTTGTGTTGGCCTTTCTGATTTTGTCTCTGCAAGCCCATACTATACTCTTATACTCATCCTTAGTAATAAGGTTAAATTTCCACTTTTTGTGAGATTCTTTATTAAGTTTCAAGTTAATTTAAGAGCTCCTTTTTTAGCCAGCTAGGTCTCTTGCTGTGCTTCCTGTCTCTTTCTACATTGAGAGAGCCTGCTCTTGTGCCCTTAAGATTATCTCTTTATGGAACAACCAGCTCTCCCATACTCCTTTTTCCCTTTGACTTGCATCCCATGAGATTCTGCCTACTAGTTCTCTGAATTTTTTCAAGTCTGCCCTTTCTGAAGTTAATACTTTTATTCTGCTCTTCTCCTTTCATCATTTCCTTAGGGTTATAAACTCTGTAGTTTCATGTTCACTGCCACCTAGGTTACTTCCACCTTCAGATTCTCTACCAGCTCCTTCCTGTTATAAGAAACAAATCCAAAAGAACCTTTTCTGAATTGATTTCTCCACCTGCTCTCTTAAGTTGTCCCCAATACAATATAAAGATTTGTAAGACTCTCTGTGCACAGCTACATTACCAGCGGATATCAGGATACATAAAATCCCCCATGAACTTCAGGTCCTATGATTTGAGTGTTTGAGAGAGTTGTTTAAAAACTCCTCATCCATACCTCCTTCCTGGTTTGGTAGTCTATAGGAAAATCCTACTAGGATATCACCCTTTCTGTTTTTACCTTTTATCTAATCCAGACGCTTTCAACAGATCTATCTCCCATTTTGTTGTGGATCTCAGCACAAATTTATATCGCCTCAATATAAAAGGCAAAACCACCTCTTTTTTATCCTTCTATTTATACCAGTATTCCAGTCACGTAAGCTATCCCACCAAGTCTGTTATTACAATCAAGTCTTAAGTGTGTCTATATTCTCAGGTTTCCAATTCTTCCTCCTTATTCCCCTTACCACTACCAGTATATAGGCATCTTGAATGATTAGCGGATTGCCCCATTAATTTCCCTCTTATGAAATTTATTGATAGACAGTTAAGAGCACTCAATATCTTTAAAGAGAGAGAGAGAGATGAACAAAACCTACATGACTTACATGCTTTCCTGAATTTCTCATCTTGTTCTATTCAGGGTACCAATTTCTGTCAATGGGAATTTTCACATTGCATTTTGGACAGGATTAGGCCCTTAGTCTGTAACACTGATTTGCAAAGTAGCCCAACAGATTCTGTTACAGAATTCCCTTTAAAAGTGCCTGTGAAAATATCAGCATTGCATACCTCCCTATCTGTGATTAAAAATAGGTAATGGATGACACAAGGCATACAGACCCAGTGCTAAAGAAAAGGTTGTTTCATTCTAGTGCATTGGAAATAATGTTCAAGAACCAGCTCAGCATTATGTAAAGGTTTCCCCCATAATCTTATCAGGGTCAATGTCACCTTGGCTTATTGGCTGCATACATACTGGTCATGCAAGTTAAAGATGCCTGAAGGCAGCCTTAACTCCAATCGCATTTCTGCGGAATTCAACTGTCATTTTCCTACTCTTTACAATAGAAGCTGATGCAGTGAAACACTTTGAAATATTTGCTACTAGGTGATTAGAAAGTGTTTCCAGCTGTAAGTGTATCAGATTATATTAGCTAAGCCTCCAAAGATACTTACCAGTGAAATATTAGTAGATCCTGGGTATCTATGCTTCACTGTGATTACTCGAAGGTCGCTGTCTTTTCCATTCCTAGCAATGAGTGAAGAGGATTGGGTCTTGTTAGAGTTACATTTAGAACAGCACACTTCAACGTGAATGAATAAGATTAGAATAATCAAGGCAGAAGATTTACCCTAAACTTAAAAGCAACTGCTGCTGTCACATGAATCCCCAGCAACATGGAACACTGGCCAAAGTGGTTCCAGTGTGTTTCTGCTGTTCAAAAGAAACGCAGGATGCTAAGAAACTATACGGAGGTTGCAGACTCCTTTTCTCTGCAGGAATATTCATTCTGTGCTCTGAGATGCAGGGTGGGTTTTGAAGCTCAAGAAGTTGCTTTGGCAACTCAGAATTTAAAATTCTTGCTAGAAATCTTTTCCAGTTTTGAAGGATGATCCAATAAACTGGTCAAAAACTTTTCTGGGTTTTCCATTATCACTAAATGCTTTGAAATGCTGAGGAGAGAGCTCTTCATGCTGCTAGGGTTAAAGAGGAGGCCAACAGCTCATGAAGTTGTAACTGTCAGGGAGAATAGAGGCATTTAAAAATATGGCTCTCACACTGGTGCAAGGTCTGCTGTACCCAAACCAGAGCACACACGCAAGTGGAAAAGCAATACAGCAAGGAACATGCTGACAGGTCTGTGTCTATAATAATACACTCGCTCCATGGTGCACTTGTATTCTTTCAGTGTACTTAGTTATTTTTAGTATTAGTTTTAGAAACAATTAAGTAGATGACCTGTATTTGACAGAAATATTATCAAGGTGACAACGGAGCTCAAGATGTCCCCAGCCCTTTTGTGGTGAGGTCATTATGAAAGGCATTGTTTTTAAAGGATTGCAACTTTTAAAGCTTTTTGGTTCTCTGTTGGATTTTGCTTTATAAAAATGAATAACTTTAGATTATAAGACAGTGTAAAGGGATATCACACATGATCTGACCCACTTACTACTTTCAGGAACCCCCACTGACTCCTTTAGAGATTTTTAGAAACAGAATTGGAATTTGTATGGAATTTTTCTGAATAATATAGCATGAATCTTGAAACTTGAAGATTGCAGGAGTGATGGGAGTGAAGAATTGGGATTTCTAGTTCTTTAATTAATTCTTTATTAAATTAGAATTAATTCTTAATTCTTTTCTTTGACTTTGTCCACCTTAACTTGATAACCTTTATAGTGCTTTCTCCTTTTGTACTGCATTCAGTGGTGGTGCCATGTGCTCTATAACCCTGTATGTATACTGAATAGGTATAAAGCCTTAATTTACACTTTTACCCTAGAAGTCGTGATAGGGCAGGATTAGGCTCAGTCAGGGTATGATATAGAGGAAATTTGCACTGCTGTTGCCCCTGCAGTATTATGCAAATTATATTTATTTTCAGATATAGCAGTCATTGGTACTTCCGTGCATCTTTCCTCCCAATATAACCCTCTGGCTTAAATTGCACGGAGAACATGGTGAAGGGGATATAATTGTAGGAGTTTATTACAGAGCACCGAACCAAGAGGAAGAACTTTATCAGGTTTTTTCTAGAGAACTATCAGGTCCTGCATGCTCTCAGAGCATGGTTGTCATGGGTGACTTCAACTACCCAGACATCTTGAGGGAAGAGCACTCAGCAAGAACTGATCAGTCACAAAGCTTCTTCACTTGCATTGCTGAGCTCTATCTGACTCAAGAAGGCTCTGGGCTGACAAGGGGTAAGGCACTACTGGATTTGGCACTGGTGAAAGGAGATGATCTAGTGAGCAACCGGATGACTGAAGGGAAGCTAGGTGACAGAGATCATGAGATAATTACTTTCTCCATCAATTGCAAGGCAGGGACATCAGTCAGCAAAGCTGAAATCCTTGATTTTAGGAAAGCTGACTTCCACAAGCTTAGGAGTTTAGTTGGCAAGGCCCTGAGGGACCATAGTCTAATAGGGTGTGGGGGGTCCAAGAAGAGTGGTCATTCCTCAGGGATACAATCCTTGGAGCACAAAGGAAGTCCATTCCAACCCACAGGAAAGGTAGCAAAAGGGCTGGGAGACACCCTTGGCTCAACAGGAAAGTCCTGGACTTCCTGAAATTGAAAAGAGAAATTTACAAGGGATGGAAGTCAGGAAATACCACCAAATGAGTACACTGCAATAGCCCACACCTGTAGGGAAAGGATTAGAAAAGCAAAGAACAAAACTGAATTCAAATTGGCAATGGAAGTCAAGAACAATAAAAATTCAATATTCAGATACATAGGAAGTTGGAGAAAAAATAAGGGAAACGTTGGCCCCCTGCTGAACAAAATGGGACAGCCGTCAAAGGAGAAATCCAAACTCCTAAGTAATTACTTCATGTCAGTTTTCCTCCGGTCCAAGGGTGCTATCCTGCTGTAGCAAACCCCTAGTTTTTTCTTTTTGTTGTTGTTGTATTTATTTAAAAATGCATTCCCTCCCCTTCCCCAACCATTTCTGACCTTTTCTCTCCTTCTCTTTTCCCTATAGATAAGTATAAATAAGCTAAGATGTAGGATAAGCATTAAACATTTTTATTTTGGTAGCAAGTTTTTGGTTTTGGATATCCACCATTTTATATTGTATTATTATTAGGTTTGTATTGATTTTTACTGTTGTATATTGTATTATTATCATTTTTGTATTGATTTTTATAATTTCATATGGATATTGTATGGTTTAGGCCTGTGTTTGTAAGGGAACCAAAGTCATGTCAAGTTTCCATTTTTTGTCAAGCCTCTTCTGCCATCTGCCTGGGCATCCCATGTTGCAACTGTATGAGTCACGTACTCCTCCCATGTAAATTGGTTCCCCGATGAATGAGTGTGATTGGAAATGATTGAAATACAATGGTAGCAGGCCTCTACTGAATGGCCTGTAACGACCAAGCCATCACCTCTCATTGATTCACCCAGGAATCACGGACCTCACCCAGGAACAGAGACAAGACCAGCATTTGAAAGACAAAGGACCCTGCAAAACCAGCAAATCTCACCATTACAGACACCTGAAACTGCACATCCCTGCATGGAGCACACATGCTCAGTACGCCAGGGGCTGACCCTTGCCTGGGCATGCCTCCTGTCACTAGGGTCACACAAGACGGACCCAGTGGGAACGCCATTTCCATCTGGACCAGCACCATGCCACACCACCTACCCACCCAGAGGCCCTGCCTGTGACCCCCCGCTCTGGACAACACTTACTGGACAAGGACCCCTTGCAGTCTGGATAGGTAGATATTACCTGCACACCTCCTCCTACAATTTGGACTCTCTCTCTCTCTGTCTCTCTCTGTCTCCTCCTGGACTTCAGTGGACTTCAACCCCTGCACCAAGCCTCTTTAACCCCTGCTGCCATTGTGTGTGTGTGTGTGGGGGGGGGGTGTGCAAGGGAACCAATTTGGCATTGTCACCATCTCCCCTGTTCAATAAAACCACTGTCATTTGCAACCCCAAGTTGGGTCATGTTTTACTGAATCCCAGTCCCTTCCCTATCTTAAATTCCAAAATTCTAGCCTCATTCTCTCTCTCTCTCTCTCTCTCTCTCTCTCAGCTCCAGTTCCCACCCTCTCTGCTAGTTTCCCTATCTCCTCCCAATTCCATCTCCCCTTTTCTGCCACCTCTCAGCCTCTCCTTGCTTTTCTGCTGTCCGTCTCTCTGTTTTCAGGCTTCCCCTGCACCTTCTGTAATCTCCGCCCCCCCCCTCCCCCCCGGCTTCCCAGCTTCTATTAGCTGTCTCCAGCTTCCAGCACCTACTGTTGCTCCTTGCAACTTCTCTAGCTGCCCCAGAGCTCCCCATACACAGAGCCCCTTCTCTGGCTCCCCATACCCAGAGCCCCTCTTTAACACCTACACTTTACCTTAGTCCCATTTTCCCTGTTCCCATCTACCTTTTCAGCTTTCCCGTAGCTCTAACTCCAGTCCCCGACTCTGTCCCGGCATGCTTCCCTGTTCTGCTTGGGCATTGTCTTTTAATCAATTAACATCAATTAACCTAAAGTTACCCCCGAGCATCAGTTCTTCAGCCCCGGTCTCTGTAGTCTACCAGTTCTAATCCTGGTCCTGGTAACTTTAACTCCTTACACTTCTACTTTCTTACCTTAACCTTTCTTCAGGTATCCCAAGTACACCAAGCATATATATACATACACATCACAACACCCAACTTAGGAACTCACCTGTGTGTATGTGTAGGTGGGTGGTATGTGTGTGAATTAGTGAATACACATATATAAATATAATTGTGTGTATGTGTGTGTGGTATATGAATTAGCAATACATGTATGTGTATTGGATGTGCAGGTGTTGGTAACTAGTAACTAATTCTGTCGAAATGTGGTGTGTGTAGCGTGTATGAGCCTAAACTGGTGATAGGTGTGCATGAACCTAGAGTGGTTCATTTGAATGTGTGTGTATCCGAGTTGCTAGTGTGAGTGTGTGCGTGTGTGTGTGTGTGTATATATGTGTGTGTGTGTGTGTGTATATATGTGTGTGTGTGTGTGTGTGTGTGTGTGTGTATATGTGTGTGTGTGTGTATATATATGTGTGTGTGTGTGTGTATGTGTATATATAATATGGCATTGTGTGCATGATATATGAATTAGTGATCTGTGTCTAACTTTTAGGGTGTATAGTGTATGTACTTGAATTGGTGATAAGTATGCATGTACCTAGGCTGGTTTGGATGTGTATGTCCCTGAGCTGGTAGTGTGTGTGTGCACCTAATCAATTTGTGTGTGTTTTGTATATGTGCAATAGTGTCATATCCTCCTGTCTAAAAGTGCAATATTGAGATCCTGAGAGTTGACCTGACCCCCCAGGGCAACACTGCTTGACAGGATACAGGATAATTAAGGTGGGGGTGATCACCCACCAGCAGTTGGTGAAGATCTCTTGAGGGAATATCTTGAGACGCTGGACATCTACAAGTCAGCAGGCCTGGATAAACTGCACCTGAGAGTGCTGAAAAAAATGGCTGGCATCATCACACTACCCATGGCAAAACTATTTGAGAATTTGTGGTGCATGGGAGAGGTTCCAGAATACTGGAAGAGGCCCAATGGTGATGCCAATCTACAAGAAGGGAAGGAAGGAGAATCCTGGGAATTACAGGCCAATCAGTTTGACCTCGATCCTTCAAAAAGTCCTGGAAAAAATGATCAAATAATCCATTAGCAATAGGCTAACAGAAAGCAACATTCTAATAGAGAGCCAACATGTCTTCATTGCAGGCAGGTCATGCCTGACCAACCTCATTTCCTTCTATGATCAGGTAACACACTGCCTGCATAAGGCTGATGAGGTTGGCTTCATATACTTGGACTTAAAAAAAGCCTTTGACCACAGTTGGTCTTCCACAGTGTGCTTATGGTAAAATTGGAGAACTGCAGCCTCAATAACCTAATGGTTTGGTAGCTAGGAAACTGGCTTTAAGGTAGGAACCAAAGAGCAATAATAAAGAGAACTGAGTCAACATGGCATCCCTCGGGATTCAGTACTTGGACCACTACTTATTAACGTAAGTACGCGGGTGTTAAAAGTGGATTGGGAAAGTTAGCAGATGACACCAAATTATGGGGGAATGTGATCATGTTGGAGGACAGGCTGGGCATACAAGCTGACCTGGACAGGCTCACAAGGTGGGCAGATCAAAACCTGTTGATGTTCAACACTGAGAAGTGTAAGGTGCTCAGTTTTACCAATGTAACACAAACAAGACTAAACGTGTTATCCTTCTGCTTTACTTGGCCTTGGTGATGCTGAGCTAGAGTACTGCATCCAGTTCTGGGCACCATGCTTCAGGAAGGATGTGGAGAAGCTTCAGAGAGTCCAAAGGAGGGCTACGCATATGGTTAGAGGTGTGGAGAGCAGGCGTATGATGGGAGGCTGAGAGACATGGGTCTGGTCAGCCTGGAGAAGGGAAGACTCGGAGAGGACTTGGTGGCAGCCTATCAATATATAAAGGGTGCATATCAGGGACTGGAAGAATGTCTGTTCACCAGGGTTCCCTAGGGGCAGACTAGGACTGACGGTCATAAATTTCTAGAAGACTGCTTTAGATTAGGCATAAGAAAAAACTTCTTTACAACTTGGTTGTCCAGGGTCTGGAATAGGCTCACCCCAGAAGTGGTGCAATCACCTACTCTGGATATCTTTAAAAAATGCCTAGACGCTCACCTTGCTGGGGTCATCTGACCCCAGCAGTCTTTCCTGCCCAAGCATAGGGGGGGCTGCACCTGATGATCTTGAGAGGTCCCGTCCAGTCCCTAACATCTATGAATCTATGAATATTCTTTTAGAGCATGTGACACATGTTTTGGGACCAAATTCAGTAGTGAGATAGACCTCCAGGAATCCTTCTGTGTAGTGACTTGACATTGCAGTGGGTGGGGGAAGGCTGTATTTGAAGCATCTCCAGCAGACACTGACCACAAGGGGTGAGGATGGATAACAATACTTAGATTTTATACTGCAGTTTTATTGTCCAGACACTGATTTTAGACATTTGCAGTGACATGGCTCTCTCTTTCTTTTTCTTCATTCACTAAAATATAATTTGCATTAGACTCATGAATAGGGGGGGGATAAAAAGTATCAGATATAGGAGTTAAATTGGAGGAAAGGAATAATTGACTTGGTTTATTCATTAAACATTGTTTTGGGGTATTATTCCTTTCTCCGTGGAGGACTTCTTCCTACTGTAGGATTTGTATGGAAGGACTCATCTGAATGAAATCTTTGATCTGTCAGTGGGCTCTGCCTCTGTAGAAGGATAGATGTGGTAATCAAGGCACTAGATCTGAGATTCAGGTAGACGTTGGTTCAATTCCAGCTCGGAAATAGTCTCAGGAAAATATCTCAATACTTCCCAACACCACAGGAGTTAAAGTGAAAATAAAGTATTCCAGGAGAGTAAAAATATGGCCTGTAGGCTGGATCCAGCCCATGGAGCCTTATCTTCAACCCACAGTGCTGTCTGTGTTTTTAATGAAACTGATAAGTCTCATGCTGCATGTAGCATGTGCTCTGGATTGGTCCCAGTATGTGTCCACCCTGATCCTGTATGATGTAGAGCTGATCTGATACACACTACATGTTGTACATGCTAGTCCGTGGAGCATGCTGTCTGTGGTGCATGCAGCCAGTCTGGGGTGCACTCTGCATGCAGTGCCCATGCTGCGTGCGGGATATGTGTGGGCATGGTCTCTGAGCCCAATCTGGCCTGTGGGGCCTGATGAGTTTGATATCTCTGGACTGCACTAGTGATTGTAAGGCACCTGGCAGATAATGAGGAAGAAAGCCCTGAAAGTTATCATTGCAAACTCAGGTCCCAGACCAGTTTTATAAACTTGTTTCTTCTATCTTTTGTGGAAATTGTTTACTGTAATAAAAACAATAGAAAGGCATTATTTTCAAATGCGTTTGGCATTTGCAGCATGTATTGTTCATCCCCTGAACTTTGCTTCTGCTCAGTATTTTGTGCATGTGTGTTATAATACCAGAATATTAATTGGATAAGAACATTTGGCAACTAATCCACCACTTAATATTTTAATTCTACAAATATGCACAAACTACACATAGCAGAAATGCTTCTTTTTCCTCCAGCTAATTTTGTTTAGCTTTAGTTATATTTCAAGGCTAAGCTAGAGTAAGAGATGCTGACATTCTGCTTTTCTTGAGAATTGGATTTCTTAGCATGAATAAGTAGAATATGAGTGAATTTAGCAGGATTCTGGAGTTTAAAAAAAATCTGTAACAGCAGAAATGAAATAAAAATTAGAGCATAAATTTGCTTCTTTACCTTGCCAGTGCATGTAGCCATTTTAGCAATGCTCCAGCATACTGAACAGGAAATGCTGTCCTCTAAGCCCAAATATAACAGAATGTTGTTGTTTGTATTCAGTGTGCCATTCAGTTAGCAGCTGGTATGATACAAAGGCTCCCGGCTGTCAAAAAATGTCTCGGCATCCACATGAAGGAGGATGGCCTGAGTGGCACATTTGCACATTTGCTTCAGGATCTCAAAGCACATTGCCAAAAAAGCCTCCCACCAGATAAGTAATTGTATTTCCTTTTTAAAAAAATTGGCAAACAGACAAAGGATAGTTGGATTACTTGCTCAAGGTCATGTAGTGAGTTGGTGGCAAGGCTGAAAACAGAGCCCAGGAGTCCTAGCACCCAGTCTTGGGTGCTAATCATTAAATGACACTACATCATATTTTAGAAAACTCTTTCTGCCAGTGATTTATTATTGACTGCCTTCTTTCTAATAGAACTTTTTGTTTTATTTTTTTATAAATGCCGGTAAATACATATAAATTATGCATTAAAAAGGCTGATGTGTAAAATGAGCTAAGAAGATTTATCATTCCTGTGGTGCATGTTTTACCTCTTTCATTTTTCTTGCACTTTGATAGAGCAGCAGTTTTGCATTCTTTGATGAATTGTTTCAACAACTGTTGACTCTTGGCAATTATGAAACAGCATCAAACAAAACAAGCAAGTAGACATAAGTCTTTTAAATATATTATTCCTTTTCTAGATGATGCTTGATGGCTTCTGTATTGCCATGGTGTATAATGGCCTCTTGTGACACATGTCAACCCTATGTGACAAGGATTATGAGGAATAATTTTGAAATATAGAGGAAATAAATGAAGGAATCAATGGCTTCTGGTGGCTTTAGTGAACTGTATAGGCCTTGGCACTTGATAATTTCATGTTTTATGTAGAGGAAGAAACTCTTCTGGAATGCATCACTAACTCCAAATCTGAATATCATGCAACTAGTTCCTGTAAATCACAAAATTAGGGTAAAATACTGAGATTAAAAAACAAAGAAATGGGAGTCTCCTCTTTTGGTTTTTTATCCTTTAGAATTTTTGTTTCCAATTTTTTCTCCTTTAACTATGAAAACTGGAAGCTTAATTTAAAAAATGAAAAAAAATATAAAGCTGAGGTTAAATAAATCCATGACTCCCACAGCTTGAGCTTCAAACAAACGCAAGATACCAGGATGCTCATAATCAGACACAAGAGTTGTTGACACTGGGCTCATCTACTCAAGACGCTATTTCGCTGTAGCAATGAGCTACGGCAACATAGCTTGTTGCTATGGTGATGTAGTGTCAGTGGACACAAACAGTGATGCTAATGCCACTGTGCGGTACAGTTGGAAACGATCTGTGTGCTGCCAGGACTGTTGGGCACATCATGTGTAGATGTGCCCACTGTGGAAAAAAACCCCAAACTGTTTCAGTACAGTTCTTCTGAAGACTATGATTGCATATTACATGTGCAAAATGCCTGGATATTATTGTATTAAAAACCACCATTCAAATAGTTAATTTAAATCAAGCATTACTCTTTAGTTAATATGCGAATATCAAAATCTATTTGTAGCCTGAAGTCAATTATTTTCCTGTTCTACTTCTGGGTTTTGTGATATAGAGCCATAGTGCCAATTAAGATACTTCTGTGAACACAAAATAAGTAAATTTGACCTTACTGTATATTTAATTTCCAGTAAATGTTACTTTTACTGTCTCATTTGTTAAATATTTTAGAAGCTACTACTTGATTATCTTAATTAGCCATTTACCAAAGTGAGTTTCAAGGTTAGCACCATTATTTTAGAAGGAAATGGACCACTTTTTTCAACTATAAATGATAATGGTTAATATTAATTCCTAATGTAACTCTATTACCTCTGGTATAATTATAGAATCACAAAGAACTCCAGCATAGATATAAGTAACCTCATTAAAGAGAGTAAGAAGAAAGGCATTTGCTAATTCATTGTGCCATTGCTGTATCACTCCTCAGTGTATCCACGCACAGATGGATGGACAAATGTACTCCTTCAAGCAAGTCCCCCAAATAAGAGTGGTATAGGAAGATGCTGACTTGCTGAAACCAAAACTTTTTTGAGGCAATGTCTTATTTTTAATAAAATAAATATATCAGGAATGTTTGTGAAATTGGGGTACAGTGGACCAATGTATTTTAAACCACATGATTGTAGATTGGGAGTGGCTTATGAACACATTTTCTGGGAACTGTGTTGGGAACCTGATCCAAGTAATTCAGGTTGGGGGGAAGGGTGGGCAGGATCAATGGGAGAGTTTGGGATGGGGGGAGGGCTGACAAGTCTGTGGCAGGGGAGGTTGGGGGGGGTTGTCATGGGGTCAGAAGGCTAAAAATAGCTCAGGGTTAGGAGGGTATGAAAAGCACAGTCTTGGGGCTGGGGAGAGTGGCTGGACGTTCCCGGTCCTGGGGCTGCACTCTGAATGTGTGCAGAGGTTTAGTAGATTGGGTTAACCTATTCTCAATCTAACTTATTTCACCTTCTCAGGTGGACTAATTTAGATTGGGCTGGCCACTTTTTGCCTCATTAGCCTCCCCAAATGTCTGCACAGATCAGCACTTTAGATAGACTTAACCCTTGCTAGGTTGATTCAAATGTAATGTCTGCACATATCTCTATAGTTCATCACTAAGGTATAAACTCAGTCTCTCTGGCCTAATGAATATTTCATTATTTTTACAAAATGGAATATCTCTGACAGGAGAGACTGAAATAGCTTCAAAGACTGAAATAGCCTCATTCAGAATTTCTGACAGTCTGTTGGTTAGGACACTTGAATGTGATGTGGGAGAACCAGATTCAAGTCATTTGCCTGAACTAGGCAGAGCATGGTACTGAAACTTCCACATTATAGCTGAGCTTCTTACTGACTACACACTAACAGCTATTTTGGATTGGGGTTGTCCCATTGTTATTTTGTCCAGAAAGTTTTTATATCTCTTAGTTCATCCTAATGTGGACTAGGGAAAAGTTCTGCCATTATAACACATTTTCTGGTATGGTAAAACTGTTTCCCAACCCAGCTGTATTTCAGATATCTATCATAGCTATCTGCTAACTGGTAAATTCAAAATATAAATATAGAAGATCTTCCATTATGCTGTACTTTGATTTTATTAAACTTAGAATATAATTTTTTGTAATCTAGGGAACAGTATTACTTGACAATCATATATTATAATAATACAGTTTATCATTTCCTTTGTTCAGCTTCCTTCTTATATGGTTGTAAAAACCATGGACTATAGATGTCCTTGCTGTAACTCAGTAGATGTGAATATTAAGGGTCTTATTTTCCTCTCACTTAATACTTTCCTTATGAATATGCATATATTTTTCCTTACATTAGCTTTTTCTTCTGCATTTTCCCTGACCTTGTTGACTATGATAAGAATGTCATATGAGGTAAAGATAAAAATTGACAACTGGAGAGGGAAAGAAGAAGAGGCAACAAAAAGGAAAAACTGTTTTCTCACTTACAAAAATTGAGGAAGACTGGCTTTTAATGCTTTTAGATTTACCTTCAGAAAAGTTGGGAAGAAATATATATGTTAAGAATGTAAACAATGTGACCATTTATTTTTGCTAATTGTTCTTTCTGTTGCTGGAGTAAAATACGAAGAGCAGGGCATATTTACACATGCAGTTAATGGGAATGAATGAACTTCAGTATAATTCACACCAGAGTTTATTGCTCCTGGGTACTGAGTTTACACATGCTCCTGGGACTGCAGCACATTGAGCCGGGTTGGAGCAGCCCTGGCTGCTCCAACCCAGCTCAATGTGCTGTGGAGGGGCTGGCTGGGGCACAGGAGTGCTCTGATATGGGGCTACCCTGCAGGCAGCTCCTGCATTGAAGCCCCTTATGGCCCCTGTCAGTGTCTACATGTGCATTGCAGCACACTAAAAAAATTCTACCACAGGATAGTACTTGTATTTACAGCAACTAACCTGTGGTGTAGTTTTAGTTTATTGTCCGCTAAGAGGGGTGCACGTGTAGACACAGAGACATTTACTGCAAAGCTAATTAGGCAACCCCTCAGTAAATGTCTTGTGTAGATGTGCCCACAGTGTGCACTATGGGTCCCAAATATAATATTCAGGGGTTAAAAAATGGGCTGTATTATATTTCTTTAGATTTTGCCAGGAATCTTTTGATTTGGCCGCGAGCATAAAGTATATTGTCTGGGAATTTGAGCCTATCATGTGCCTCCTCACTTCGGATTCACCTCGGGTGACCTGGAAGTCCACAAGAGCACTTTCCTGACAGTAACTAAGCCTTGAAGAAGTGGAGGTGTGTTGAGGTTAATCTTAACCTAGGGACTTGGGAACAAGAAGTAGCACTTCATTGCACAGCCACTGGCAGGAATATTTGAACACTTGTGGTGCACAGGCCAAGTCCCGGAGGACTGGAAAAGGGCCAATGTGGTCCCCATTTTCAAGAAGGGGAGGAAGGAGGACCCGGGCAACTATAGGCCAGTCAGTCTCACCTCCATCCTTGGCAAAGTCTTTGAAAAAATTATCAAAGCTCACATTTGCGAGAGCCTGGCAGGACAAATTATGCTGAGGGGAAACCAGCACGGGTTCGTAGCAGGCAGATCGTGCCTGACTAATCTAGTCTCTTTTTATGACCAGGTTATGAAACACCTAGACGTAGGAGTAGGGGTGGATGTCGTATACTTAGACTTCAGGAAGGCCTTTGATACGGTATCCCACCCCATACTGGTGATCAAGTTAAGAGGCTGTGACTTGGATGACTACACAGTCCAGTGGGTGGCAAATTGGCTAGAGGGTTGCACCCAGAGAGTCATGGTGGATGGGTCGGTTTTGACCTGGAAGGGTGTGGGCAGTGGGGTCCCACAGGGCTCAGTCCTAGGACCAATACTTTTCAATGTCTTCATCAGCGACTTGGACGAGGGAGTGAAGTGTACTCTGTCCAAGTTTGCGGATGACACAAAAATGTGGGGACAAGTGGACACGCCAGAGGACAGGGAACAGCTGCAAGCAGACCTGGATAGATTGGACAAGTAGGCAGAAAACAACAAAATGCAATTCAACAAGGAGAAATGCAAAGTGCTGCACCTAGGGAGGAAAAATGTCTAGCATACCTACTGCCTAGGAAATGACCTGCTTGGTGGCATGGAAGCAGAAAGGGATCTTGGAGTCCTAGTGGACTCCTAGATGAACATGAGTCATCAGTGTGACGAAGCCATCAGAAAAGCTAATAGCACTTTATTGTGCATCAGCAGATGCATGACGAATAGATCCAAAGAGGTGATACTTCCCTTGTATCGGGCGCTGGTCAGACCGCAGTTGGAGTACTGCGTGCAATTCTGGGCGCCACACTTCAAGAAGGATGCGGATAACCTGGAGAGGGTCCAGAGAAGGGCCACTTGTATGGTTAAGGGCTTGCAGGCCAAGCCCTATGAGGAGAGACTAGAGAACCTGGACCTTTTCAGCCTCCACAAGAGAAGGTTGAGAGGTGACCTTGTGGCTGCCTATAAGTTCATCACGGGGGCACAGAAGGGAATTGGTGAGGTTTTATTCACCAAGGCGCCCCCGGGGGTTACAAGAAATAATGGCCACAAGCTAGCAGAGAGCAGGTTTAGACTAGACATTAGGAAGAACTTCTTCACAGTTAGAGTGGCCAAGGTCTGGAACGGGCTCCCAAGGGAGGTGGTGCTCTCCCCTACCCTGGGGGTCTTCAAGAGGAGGTTGGATATGCATCTAGCTGAGGTCATCTAGACCCAACAATCTTTCCTGCCTATGCAGGGGGTTGGACTCGATGATCTATTGAGGTCCCTTCCGACCCTAACATCTATGAATCTATGAATCACTGGCACAACAGGTAGTCATGATAACACAGTATTCCTGTAAGATAAATGTAGGGGAAAAACTTTGGTTGTTGTGAAGAGTTCCTTAAAGTCATCTGCATGAAAAGCACATTTAGTTATAACAACATCATTAGTATCAAAGTTTTAGCATCATTGTTGCATTAATAAAAGGGCTCCATGTCTAAACACTGTACATGCTATTACACATTTATTTCTCTACACACTCTCCTGCGAAAATTTGTGCACAGTACAAATTAAAAAGTAGTACAGTACAAATTACAGAGTAGATACTGACTTGCTTTCATGAGTATTATTTTTGGTAATGAATTGGCAGTAAAAAAATGCTGCTTGGATTTGACATTAGGTTTTCTATGAGATAATGCCAATATGACTATGGACAGACATTTAAAAAGCCTGAGCCTGAATTGATTCAATATTTGCAGGTTAGTCTAACCTGACTAGGCTAAATCACTTTGTAACTACACAGACATCCCAGAAATACAGGCACATGATTTTGCCTGTTGATTCAGCATGGACCATAGTCAGCATGTGGCCTGCTAGCTAATACACAGACACCTCCTCATCAAGGCAGAGGGGAGAGGGGAATTCCTGCTTGGCAGGGAGTGGTGAGGGGAGAGGGGAGACATCCCACTGTCTCTGGAGCTGCAGCCAGGGAGCAGAGGGAAGGAGCCAGCCCTGCTGTAGAGCAGAGAGCCCTGCCCTGCCCAGCCCAGAGAGCATGCTGGGATGCTGGGGGAGTCTGATTTATCTTAAATCAGCAAGGGGTCTGGGACAGACATTGCATAAACTGGTGTGAGCCAAATCAGTAAAGTCTGCATTCACCCAGGTTTATCTCAAACTGATTTCAGACATTTTTAAACTGGTTTATGTGCACTGAACATCTGTTCTGTTACAGGTTTAAACCAGTCTCTGATCACTTAAACTGGTTTATGTGTAATGTCTGTCCCTAGCCTATTTGGCTATTGCAGGTATACATACTTGCTACTGAAATACACGGGTGACTTCTCTCAAATGCCAAAGCAGAGACTTTATCAGCATGTACCTAAATTCATAGTTGGTATAGGAGCAATATCTAACTTCAAACTAGTTTTAATCATGATCTGCAGGGACTAAGAACAAATTTGATGGTTACTTAATTCCCTGCATGAACTAGGTCTCAGTCTAGATCCTGGTGAATGGGTATCACTGAAACTATTAACCAGTGTTCATAAATTGTAAGCTTGCTTACAAATATTGTATAAAATATTGGTAGTAAAGTTAACAGCTGCTCGTGTATGGGGAGGGGGGAAGGGAGATCACAACACATCTGGTTAAGGGATATGCACGTGTAGGAAGGTTGTGATAGAACTTTACTTTCTATAGTAATTATAGCATTAAATATAGGTATCACTCTAGAAGAAGAGTTATTAATGGTTCACTTTCAAACATGAGGGGCATTCAATTTTGTGCCCCCTAGAAGCCTAGGTTTGTTTCTAGTCAATATTTCCATTAATAACTTAGACGATGCACTAGGCTGTATTGATAGAATTTGTGAATGATACCAAATTGGAAGGATTTGCAGGCACTTGAAAGACAGGGTCAGAATTCAAAATTACAATGGCAAATTAGAAGGATGGTAACTCAATAAAGACAGGGGTAAAGTGCTATGCTAAGGAAGTAGAAATCTTAGGCAAAAACACGAAATGGGGATGTTTGGCTAGGTAGCAGTATAGGAGAAAGAAACTGATGGTTAGACTTCTATCTAAACATGAGGCAAAAGCAAGATACTATTACAAAAAGCAAATCCAGAAGAGGGGTAATTATTTGAGTCTACTAGCACTAGCCTCAGCTGAAGCATTATGCCCAGAATTTGGACAGCACTTTAAGAGAAAAGTATAGGTTGCTTGAAAGGAGTGTGGAAGAGAGCAAAGAGAATGATAAGAGGTTTAGCCAATATAGCTAATGAGGAAAAATTGAAGGAGCTGGATTTGTTTAAAGAGAAGGTATAATATTTTGTAATACGTTTTAAATCAAGGCTGGGTGGAGAACTGCTCCCAGCCCCTGCTGTGCAATTGCAGTTGCAAATGTGGAATGGAGGCTGGGGAGCTTGTTCCCTGCCTAGCTCCGTGAGCACAGAGATGGGGGGGGGAACAAGCTCCTCAGTCTCCACCAGCAGAGAGCTCCCAGCACCAGCTCCACAATGGTGGGGTTGCTGCTAGGAGATGCTTATTTCCCATCCTGAGCTCTACAGTCATGGGGCTCAGACTGGGAGATAAGGGTCTCCTCGCCTGACCTCCATGACTGTGGAGTGCAAGCTAGGAGATAAGCATCTCCCAGCCGTGGCCCCACAGTCATGGAGCAGCTGCTGGGAGATAAGGGTCTCCCAGCCCAAGCCCCATGACTGCAGAGCTTGAGTTGGGAGATAAGGGTCTCCTAGCCCTCTTGCTCCCTGATCATGATCTAGGAGCAGGGGCCTTGGAGTTCCCTGCTGCCAGGGCAGGCGGATATAGTTCTTGCCCAGCTCCTACAGGCAGCTCTTGGGGCAAGGAGCTATCTTCTGCACCCTGGTGGATGGTTGACTGGGAGCAGATTTGGCTTCTGGGCATCTATACAAGCGGTATGGCACCGTTACTAATGCTGAGTAAATTTGCTACCTGCTTTTTGCTTTTGCAGGTAGCAAATTTACTCAGGATTAGGGAGATTTACTGTGAAGTAACCATGTGCATGTGTAGACACACATGCTTACTTCACAGTGGGTAAATATACCATTTGCATCCCTTTACATTAGCAGGACTGAATCAAGCCTACTATTTTGATAGGCTGTGAAGCCAAGAGTTCACTAGTATATTTACTAAAGTAAAACAGAAAGGGGAATTGGCATCTAGTAAAATCATGATAAAAACTCACATGGCTCTGACACTCTCTAACAACACTGTCACAAAAATATGATTTAAACTATTCTATTCATATGTCTACTGACTTGAGTTATACATGATGTTATGACTATTCCAAATGCCATGAATTTGAAGGGATGGTTGTAACTTTTGGGTTCAATTGTTTAAAATCAGATCAGACACAGATGACCCTATTTCTTTATTTCCTAATTTTTATGTACCATAATTTTTGCTCTTCTGCACTGGTGAAAATTTTGCTGATACTGAACTCTGAGCAAAAGAGTGCCTGACTAAAGAAGCCTTCTCCATTTTTTAATGTCAGATTGTGCTTTTCTATCAATAAGAAAATTCGGAAGCTGAAGATGAAACACAAGCTACAGGCATCTCTTCACAGAAACTTAAGCACAGCTTTCCTCCAATCACTCCATGGACCTTGTTCAAATAAACACAGGATAGTCCTGAGTTCAGTGTAATGGTTTGCTGCATCAGATTAACAATCTGTGTTAAATGCATACCTTTAATAATAAACCACTTGGTCACATTAACATATTGTTATCAGTACTTCTTCTGGATAGTTGCAAGCACGGTCAATTTTATTCTTCTTTGAGTAACTTTAGAGCTTGTGAAATGTGCTAGCCTGACAGCCCTAGGAATAAATCTATTTCTCTGTTTATCCACACAACAGGTATAGTGAAGACAGCAATGGGACAATATCCTCTCACTGAGGCACAGGACTGGCTTTGAAGAATCAGTTGTTTTTGGCTATTCAGTCTCTCTCCTAAGGGCAGCCTGCCACATTGCACATTTGCTTTGAGGTTGGAACTATGGACATGTTAACTGCTAGGAAATGGGTTGAGGCCCTGAGCTCATTTAGCACAGGATAATAAAGCAAATGCTAGTAAAAACAAAGTAAATAAAAAAATCAGATTTTTCTTCCAAAAACTTTCATTTTCATTGTTTTGTTTAAGAAAACTTCACACCCACCAATTTTATTTGGTTTATTGGTATATTAGAAAATCAGAAGTTTTCAAAATGTGATTTAAAATGCATTGTTTTTGTATGTCAGTGCTGTAAGAGCCATCTTTGCTTGAAAAATTGATCCCTTTTCACTCACAAATTGGCTTATTTTGTATGGAAATGGATCCCATTCTCTCTAGAAAATCAGTCCGGATTTGCTTAAAAGAGTTCCCATGAAAACAGACTAATTTTGAAGAATGCAAATAAACTTTTCATATCTTTATTTTATTTTCTAAACTAATACTTCTGAACAATTTAACAATATTCAGTGTTTGATCATTCATTGAGCAATTTTGTTGGATTTCAACAAAGCAACTGGGAGGCTTGTTTTAAAAACTGCCAGTACACTACAAGCAATTGGGGCCTGTGAGATCCTGGAACTAGTATTGTATTTAGATTATACATTTCTTTAATTTCTATTAATAGAGAAGCAGAAGCAGCAGCAGCCTTTACTCCATTTTCCAGTTTATCACAGCTGTACTTCTCTAAAACAGCCAGCTAGTGAGTTTCAAACAATGCATCCTTAATGGTCCATTTTTCTGAAGTCACTTTAATGTAAGAATCAGCCCAATTTGGTCCCTGCATCTTCACATGCAGCCCTACTAGGCTGCAGTAAACTAATTAACTCCACCATAGGTTACTACTTATAAAGACAAGTACTATCCTGTGGTGGTGTTATTTAGTACACTGCAATGCATGTGTAGAAGGGGCTGGCTGGTGCACAGAGGTACTCAGTGGGGGGGCTGCCTGCCAGACAGCCCCACAGTGGAGCACCCAGACAGCCCCTCCATAGCACTTTGAGCCAGGTTGGAGCAGCCCTGGCCTGCAGGCTGACCCCGCCTGGGTCCTCTGCCAGCTGGGGCTGCTCCAACTCAGCTCAACATGCTGTGGCCCTGGGTGCACATATAAAAGTGGTGCCCGGGAACAATAAACTCTGGTGTGAACTGTGCTGGAGGTTTTGTTCCCATTAATTGCATATGTATTTGTGCCCACTAGGTGCATTTACACATGCAGTTAATGCAAAGCAATACATTCTGGAGTAGTTTGAGCTGGAGTAAACAACACGTGCACCCAGAATAGCTGCAATTTGAGCTGGAGTAATCTATACATTCTTCTGGGCTGACAGAGGGCATGGGGAATCAGCTCTGAGTGGCAGCATCAGGCCGCTGAGGGGCTGGCTGAGGCATGAGGGTGCTGAAAGTGTGGAGCTGTGTAGCCAGGTGACAGACAAGAATCTGACCTCCAAAAGGCTCATCTGACCAGGTGCAATTTACATCTGTGGTCAGTGTCTACACATGCATTTAGTCACAGTAAATTACTCCAGTGTAAGACAGTACTGTCCTGGATAGCTATCTTACTGTTGCATTAAGTACTTTACTGTGGCCTAATACCATTGCACATGTAGATGGTGACACTTTACTCCTTTACTTTACTCACTTAAGCTCATGTGTAGACACAGTCACTGGATATATCTACATGTGAAATTACCGTGAATGAATAAACTCTAGAGTTTATTGTTCCAGAGTTAATCATGCTATTCGAACATGCACCTGGGAATAATTGACTCTGGAGCAATAAGCTCCACAGTTCATTCATGCACAGAACTTGGAGCTGGGGTGGAACAGCCTTGGCTAGCAGGGGGTCCTGGAGGTCAGCCTACCAGTCTGGGGCTGTTCCTCCTGGCTCAATCTGCTGCAGAGGGGGTGGCTGGGGCATGAGGGAGCTTCAGCATGGGGCTAGCAAGCAGGCCGACCCCACAATGAAGTACCCTCATGCCCCAGCCAGCCCCTCCAGTATCTACATGTGTGCTGCTGCGAAGTTTTTTACTTCACAGCAGGATAGTATTTACTTGTATTTACAAATACTATTCTACTGCAGAGTAAATTATTTTACTCCAGCCTGAAAGGGGTGCACATGTAGACACCAAGATATTTACTGTGCAGCTAATTAGGCAACTTCAGTAAAAGTTGTGTCGATGCATCCACTGGCCATGTCTACATGAGACACTGTTATTACTGCACAGTCATTTAGTACTTGTATAAACTAAATAAAATAAAGTACTAAATGACTGAGTAGTCACCAGAATTACTGTGCAATAGGATCACTGACCGGCTTTTTCATGATGCTGACTACACAGAATCCTGAGACTACCGCGCGGTAGTGTTGTCATGCTTTCTGCCACACATCTCGTGTAGATGTGGCCGCTGAGTACTTGATTGCACCCTCAGATTCTTGTCCACAGTACCTATTATATCCAGTGGGAATTGCCTATATATATGAGAGCAGAATTTGGCCTTGAATGCTTAGCTTTAATTGAAACATATGTTATGATTTCTGTTTTTTGTAACTTTGAGACCTTGCTGCTTCAAAGTCACCATACATCTTTTGGCCTGATGGGCTACATTCAGATGAGTGCAGATGTGTATGGTACGTAGTGCTGCAGACCTGTCTATGGTGCCAAACACTGCACATGCAAGTGTGCCCCATGCTGCTACCTTGCAGCATGTAGGCGGGGGTGGGGGATAGTGGGGGGCTTGACCCTGGGCTCTCCCAGGGTCAAAATAACCCATGACAAAAAAAAAGAAAGTGGAGTGGCGTGGTGTATGTGGTGGTAGCACATGCTGCCTAAAACTGGAGCTTGGCTGGCTGGAGCTGCACTGTGGCTGCTGGCCAGGCTCCCAGCTGCAGAAGCGCCACACCTGCAGCTCCCTGAGGCCCCCAGACTCCCAGGTAAGGCTGCTGGGGCCAGCATAGTTGCTGGTCCAAGCCTCCCCTACTCCACCTGGGGTAACCTGCCATGTGCCAGAGCATGCATGGCATGGTTGTTCTCTGGGGACAAGTAGCAGCAGCACAAAGTCTAACCACTTCCATTTCTCTCAGGGGAAAAAAAAGGCTGTGCTTGTCTGGATGCAGCAGAGCAGTACAACGACAAGAGGTTTTATACACATAAAATGGCCCCTTATCCATTTCTGCTTTTTGTTTCAAATGTTGTGAAACGATTAACTTTGAGTTTAGCTATGCACTCAGGGTGGAAACCACATAATAAAAAGATACCTTGCTCTGACACAATATTTTTCTTTCAAACATTAAGCAAGCCTTATAACACCCTTTAAGATTTGAGAACTTTTGTAGTGAGGTAAATTGAGGTTCAGTGAGGTTCATGTTTGCCTAAGATCATACTGAATTACAGTCTGCATAATAGGCTTTCATGCCTGTACTATAACTAGTAGTAGATTTTACCTTGAGTTGCTATCAAGAAAATATGAGTGTACTGCGGAAGAGTTAAATATCTAATCCCCAGTGTCAAATATTCATTTGATAAATTCTCAAGAACTGAAATCAGAGACACTGGACAAATTAACAAATGATTCTGCTGGCTATAAATTCAGAAGTGTCACTTTTCTTGACAAATTCATTTTCTTTTACCCAGAGTGATTGATAAGTGTATCTGTCTAAGATTAGAGAAAGTTACTATGAGGGGGAGTTCTTGAAGGTCAGACTGCTTTAAGGAGACATTATTTTTTCCTGCCAGTTTGCTTGGTAGGGTCAAGTCTTTTCTGGTGCTATAAAAATGTAGAAAGCAATTAAGTTAGTTTCATGCCATGAGCTACTCCACTCCTTTTGTTTCTGGTTGCCTGTAACCATTCTTGTAAAAAGCTGACATTTGGTGTGTATTGCTAAAGAGAATTTGCAACATGCTGGGCACCTTTTAAAATGCTCAACTAGGAAGAAATTTAATCTTTTTATTTCCCTATATTTCAAATGTAAAAAAATAAAAAAATAATCCAGTGCAATACTGCTCAAATAAATTATATGATCTGCATCAGCAGAATGGTCATGTGGAACGGACACTAAAATATTGCTTGAACAGATAGCAAATTAGCTATATGTTCCCAGGGGCACTTCTAATATCCAGGTCTAGAGAAAGACATTCATTATGTCTTACTGACAGAGGTCTGGAGTTCAGCCAGGTCTTAAGAAACTTCAGGTAGCTTGCTGATTTGGTTCCATATTTGGTTCCAATCATCCCCTTGCACACTTGAAAAACTGAGAAGAAAAGAAATGGTTGGACTCAGGGTTCACAGTGAAATGAGAATTGAATCCATACAGTTGGACCATCACAATGCCAGTTAAGAAGGAAAGTACATGAATGGGAATGTGGTACAAGCTGGTCAGGTCCTATTTCGGGACAAGTTTCTAATCTGAGGAAAATAAGAGTTTCTACTTCCTGAGAGCTTTTGGACCTCTGACTTCTTCATCAGGCCATGTCATGAATATCAGACGGTGAGAGTTGAGCACTTTGGAGAATCTAGTTTCTTGTGTTTGTTTTGTCTTTTCTAATCCCACCCTCCTCCTGAATGTTCTCATTTCATGTTCTTTTCCTCCTTAACAGTTTCCCTTTCCTTTCATTTTCCTCATTATTTTTTTCAAAGTTATTCTACATTAGGAAACAATGCTGAAAGGAAAACAGCATGTGTTTGTCACAGGTAGATCCTGCCTGACAAACCTTATAGCCTTTTATGACCAGGTCACACACTGTCTTGACACAGGAGCTGAGGCTGATGTCATCTACCTGGATTTTAAGAAGGCCTTTGACACAGTTTCACATCCTATTCTCATAGGGAAGCTAGCAGGCTGTGGAGTGGATAGTTGCACAGTCAGGTGGGTGGCCAACTGTCTTAGCGACCGCACCCAGAGAGTGGGGGTGGACGGGTCATTCTTGGCCTGGAGGGAGGTGGGCAGTGGGGTCCCGCAGGGGTCAGTCCTCGGACCGGTGTTGTTTAATATAGTCAACAGCGATTTATTTAGATGAGGGCGTGGAGAGCACCCTCTCCAAGTTCACAGATGATACCAAGTTATGGGGCAAAGTTAACACACCAGAGGGCAGGGAGCAGATACAGGCCAATCTGGACAGGTTGGATCAATGGGCAAAACGAAACAGGATGCAATTCAACAAAGATAAATGTAAGGTACTCCACCTAGGGAGGAGGAATCCCCAGCACACCTATAGGTTGGGGGAAGACCATCTCATCAGCTGAGAGGGATCTTGGAGTCATAGTTGACTCCAAGATGAACATGAGCCGGCAGTGTAACAAGTCCATTAACAAGGCCAATTGTACCTTGTCGTGTGTTAATAGATACATTACCAACAGATCAAGGGAGGTGATGCTCCCCCTCTATGCAGCACTGATCAGGCTGCAGTTAGAGAACTGTGTCCAGTTTTGGGCACTGCAATTCAAGAGGGACAGAAAATCTGGAGAGGGTTCAGAGGAGGGCCACTTGCATGATAAGTGACCTCCGTGAAAGAACCTACGAGGGGAGGTTGAGGGATCTGGATCTCTTCAGCCTTCACAAGAGACATCTGAGGGGAGACCTCATAGCTAGCTGCCTATCAGTTTATCAAGGGGGGACAACAGGGAATTGGAGAAGCGCTATTTACCAGAGCGCCTCTAGGAGTAACTAGGAATAATGGGTAAAAACTAGTGGAGAGTAGCTTTAGGTTAGACATTAAGAATATTTTTTTTACAGTAAGGGTGGCCAGAATCTGGAATGAGCTTCCAAGAGAGGTGGTACTATCACTTAACTTGGAGGTCTTCAAGAGGAGGCTTGATAGTCACCCGGCTTGGGTCATCTGATCTTTCCTGCCAGGGGCAGGGGGTCAGTTACAATGATCTTTTGTAGTCCCTTCCAACTCTACAATCTATGAAACTATTAGTTTTTTGTCTAAAATCTTTTTTGTAGCTGCCAGTATCTGTGTTTGTTTCCATTGGGCAGCGGATGTCAATATTTATGGATTATCATTACGGCTCCTGGTGATGGAGGAGAGGTATGGCTTTTGAAAAAGACAAGTCAGTGTGGTTGAGATAATCTGGATGCCAGCATAGGGCTGTTAAATGAACCAGATTTGCATTGTTGCATTTAGTGGATGCAATCAGTGCAAGACTACAACTAGCAAGAAAACTTTCAATTAACAAACATTAAGCAGAATGATCTTTGAACAATATATACTTTGTATTAATAAGAATGAAATCTTGCAAGTACTTAAGGTCACACAGATTTATACTGGCCTGCTCCAGTTTTGTAGTAATGTACCTAATGGTGTTTGGAAAATATTACTCTTTGTGTAATGTTTGTCAGCTGCATCCTTATGAATTATTTTCTTTCAGTAGTTCTGCTTAAATGCAAACTCCCTAGCTTGGGTTGCTAGTGACTGAAAGTTGTAACCATCCTCTGACTTGTGGCCTGGGTGAAATGTGTTTGGTGATGCCAGGTCATTTGCCAAGTGCATACGTGCTGAAGTTCCTAGTATTAAAGCTCTCAGGGCGCCTATATGTTTCCTTCTGGATGGGTGCATCTACACAAGAGTCTACAGCACAGTAGCAGTGGCAGGTACTAATTTGTGCGGTGATGGTACTGTTCAGTAGTAATGAGCTACTTTACTGCTGAGTAGAAAAACACTATGCAGCAACAGTATGGCACAGTAATATCAGTTACTGTGCAGTCTGCTGCTCATGTAGATGAAGCTGATATGTCCAGAAGCATGTCAGTCTTGGCAGTGCTCAGTGGCTTATCTCTTAACTAACTTGGCATTTCTCCAGCTGTCTTGCCTGACATGCTTGATTCTGTGACTGTTTTCACAGTGCACCTAGTACCTCTGAAAACATGACAAAAGTAGGAGGAGATGGTGGTGACAGTCCTCTTTTATTTAGTAGCTAACACACTCATCTGAGATGTGGGACACTTGGGTTTCTTTCTATCCTTTGTATCGCCATCCTAGGATGGTATCCTACCAATCAGACTCTGGACAAGCAGTTCTCAATCAGTAGGCTGTGGGATGCTGAAGGTGAGTTATCCCCTTCTAAACTTTCCTAGCAGTAGGTTGGTCCACATGTGCTATTTCTAGCATGGGAAGCAGCAAAGCTCTGTTCATGCAGCGCTGTGCCTGGGCTAATTACTTCTGCTGATCAGTTAATCCTTTCTGGAAGAGGAAAGAATTGAAGCCAGGTCTTCTACAACTTGGCTACATGCTCTAACCCCTCAGCAATTAGATGGAAGTGACTTTCTTACCCTCTATCTCCTTTCCCCATCTCTTGAGAGAAAGGGCTGACTCCCCTCTGAAATAAATTTGACTCCTATATTCAAAGGTAGGTGCAGGGTTGTAGAGAAGGGCTTAAAGAGAGGTGCCCAAATCCCACATTTAAACCGCACATCTGTTCTCAGCATGTCATTACTAAGGAGGAGTACATTACTATGGAGCAGTACTCAGCACTAGCCTGCACTTGTAGGGAGCAAACTAGGAAAGCCAAGGCTGAGACCGAACTCAAACTGGCCACTCATTAAGGACAACAAAAAGTCCTTCAAATATGTGAGAAGTCAGAAAAAGAAAAAAGGGTAACATTGGACCCTTACTACACCATGTGGGGCAGCTGATAATCGACAGTCAGAAAAAAGCCAATCTCTTTAATGACTATTTTGCATTGGTTTTGTATCAGCTCTCTCCCAGATGGAATGCACCCAAGAGTGCTAAAGGATCTAGCTGACATTATAGCACAGCCTCTGGTGAGGATACTCAAGAACTCTTGATGCTTGGGAGAGGTGCCTGACAATTGGAAGAGGGCCAATGTGCCTATCTTCAAGAAAGGGAGAAGGGAAGATCCAGGGAACTAGAGGCTAATTAGCTTGACCTCAAACCCTGGAAAGATCCTGGAAAAAATCATCAAGGAAACCATTACCAACATCCTAACAAAAGGTAATATTCAGAGAAATAGCCAACATGGCTTCATGATGGGTAGATCTTGTCTGACCAACCTGACTTCCTTCTGGATGTCCACTTGTAAGTTTATCAGGGGTGTTCACCAGGATCTGGGGGAACAGCTGTTCACCAGAGCACCCCAAGGGATGACAAGTTCGAATAGTCACAAACTCCTTCATGACTGTTTCAGGCTGGACATAAGGAAGAACTTCTTTACTGTCCAAGCCCCTAAGTTTTGGAATAGACTGGTGACAGAGGTGGTTCAAGCACCTACTTTGAACACCTTCAAGAGAGATTTGGATGTTGATCTTGCTGGGATCCTATGACCCCTGCTGACTTCCTGCCCCTGGGACAGGGGGCTGGACTCGAAGATCTTCTGAGGTCCCTTCCAGCCCTAGTGTCTATAAAATCTATATGACCAGGTGACACATCACCTGGACAAAGGAGAAGAGATGGATATCATATTCTTGGATTTCAAGAAAACCTTTGACCTAGTGTCCCATGATTCCTCCTGGAAAAATTGGGGAATTGTGGCCTAGACAATTTCATGGCCTGATGGCTGGGGAACTGGCTTCATGAATGGACCCAGAGAGTGATAGTTGATGGGTCCAAATCAACTTGGTGCACTGTAACCAGTGGCATCCCCCAGAGCTCCATTCTTGGACCTTTACTCTTCAATGTGTTTATAAATTATCTGGACTCAGATGTTATAAGTGGACTAGCTAAGTTTGCTGATGACACAAACTATGGGGAAATGCAGCTGTCCTAGAGGCATAAGTGTGGGGGGGTACACACCCCCAGAGAGGAAACCCAGAAAATAAAGATTATTTACCTGCTTTAGGTCTCCAGACTCCAGAAGAAAGATGCCGACAAGAGAAACCTGTGCGTGGTTCATCAGCCATGCTTGTATACAGCTGGGGCCAGCAGGTGACATCACGGATGATTATCGGCTGGACAGGATAAAAGCCAGCACCAGCTGGGAGCTGGGGAGAGCGGGAGAGGCAGCAGAGGCTGCGGATGCTCTCCGTGCCAGTGGCGGTCAATGCTGGCACCGCAAAGGAAGCACCATTCAGGCAGGGACGCCTAAGCAGAAATGGCTGCTGAAGAACCCCATGCCGGTCATGGGCAGCACCGGTGTGTTGGGAGAGACCCTGCTCCAGGAAGAGCACGGGGGAAGATTTGGAACAGACATCACTCCCCACACCAGGCACATAGAGACCGGATCAGGGAAGGATAATTAGCCAGGAGATGGAAGCACAGGAAGCTCTTAATTAGGGCAGAGAGCAGAACAGCATTGAGGGACACTGCTAGGCACAGGCTTGAGGGCAGAGCCTGTTTAGAAAGGCTTTCCAGCCTGATCTTAAGTTGGTTTTTTTGCACCTGCCTTGTTTTCTTTCCTGGGTGGTTTTCCATTTTTGTTTCCTACTAACCTGTGCCTACTCCTCAGTTGTCTTTGGTTTGATTTTTCTTTATACTTCTTATTTGGTTAACTACTCTTCAGTGAGGGGCCCAGGTGGCAGCCGGACACCAAGGACCGCCCATGAGAAGCAGCAGTCACCTGGTAGAATATGAGTGACCCGCAGGAGAGGAAAATATCCAATGGACTCATAGTCCATCAGGCGAAGAAGAAGAAGACCCAATACCTGGGATGTGCGATGGGTGACAGTCATCAAGACTGGAGGGCCTGTCACCTCAAAATCAGGTGGACTGCCGGAGGCTGGTATATGGAAGGAGTGTAGAGGAGGTGGAGCCCCACAAATATCCGCCAGGTGGAACAACCAACCTGATAGACCACCAGCAGGGGACCCCTCCACTGAAGAAATGCTCATAGTCATGGCAAGCAAGTTCTGGGGTCCTCTATGGGGTGATCGGTGTCCCTGTCAGAGGTTGGATGAAGCCTTCTTGTGCCCATCACCAGGCGCCTGCACCAAGGCGGCACATGAATGGGTACTCGAAGCAAGGCATGCACAGCAGCCAACCCTAGAGGATAGGCTGGTAATCCAGGCTGACCTTGACAGGCTTACAAGGTGGGTGGATCAAAACCTGATGGCATTCAATGCTGAGAAATGCAAGGTATTCCACCTTGGGAGAAAGAACCACACCGCACTTATAGGCTTGGCAGTACTATGCTAGCTAGCACCATGTCTGAAAGAGACTTGGGGGTCATGATTGACTACAAGATGAACACGAGCCACCAGTGTGACACCACAGCTGGCAAATCAAACAAGACTCTGGCCTGCATCTTCTGATGCATCTCAAACAAGACCCAGGAAGTCATCTTCCCACTTTACTTGGCCTTGGTGAGACCACAGCTGGAATACTGTGTCCAGTTCTGGGCCCTGCAATTCAGAAAGGATGTGGAGAAGCTCAAGATAGTCCAGGGGAGAGCTATAGAATGATTAAAGGGCAAGAGAGCAGGCCTTATGAGGAGAGGTTGAGAGACATGGGACTCTTCAGCCTGGAAAAGCATAGGCTCAGGGGTGACTTGGTGGCAGCCTATATGTATATAAGAGTTGTGCACCAGGAACTGGGAGAACATCTGTTCACCAGAGCACCCCATAGGAAGACTAGGTTCAGTGGTCACAAACTCTTGGAAGACCGTTGTATGCTGGACATGAAGAAAAACTTCTTTACTGTCTGAGGCCCCAGGGCCTGGAATAGACACCCCTCAGAGATGGTGCAAGCACCTACTCTGGATTCCTTTTAAGAAACACTTGGATGCCGATCTTGCTGAGATCATTTGACTCCTGCTGACTGCCTGCCTTTTGGGCAGGGGACTGAACCCAATGATCTTGCAAGGTCCCTTCCAGCCCTAATGTCTATGAAATCTATGAAATTTTTGGTTCCTTCCTTAGAGTGCTGGCTTTTGTGGATGTTCTTCTTGGGCAGCTCTCTCATTATACAGGGAGTTTAGAATACCATGAGGCAGTTAGGCAACTAAAAGTTAGGCACTGCAATATTGAACATTTCAACATCCAAGCCTTTTTTGTGGATCCAGCTTCAAAATAGGAGGTCACTTTTCTAATAAAGCATGATTTTGCTATGCTATCTTGAAAATGTGGCCATTAATTTGGTGCAACAGTAGTCCTGGCCATTTCTGAAAACCTGCTCCTCAGTGTATGGCAATTTTTGAATAATTTAAAACAAACTATCCCAAAGTGAATGTAAAATTCTTCATGACTATTTTATTATTTAAGATACTGTTCCACAATGGTACTGTCTCCTGGATTCTGTTGTTCATATTGTATCATACCATATAACCTAGTGGAAGATGTCTGTTCATGTACATGCTCAATCTCCCACTTGACTGATGTTGGCTGGTCTGTTCTGCTAAGTACTAGGATATAATGCAAAAAAGAATGAAATGTGTTAAGAAAACAAAGATAGGCACACTAAGAAAATCTTTATGGGAAACTAAAGACTTTGTAGTGCAAAGAGAGTGAAATTCATCCTTGGGCAGGAAGCCCACACAAATTCTGTGCACCATATAAGTTACCCGTTACCATATAAACTTAAACCATGAAAGTTTGGCTTACACTGAAGTCGGTGGAGAAGCCTTGTGCGGGTTTTCTGTGAATGGGTAAATTTCACCCTAGATGATTATGTTGGGGAAAAAAACCCCACTTAGCAAGAAACATGATAATTTGTTACATAAAATTTGAGAGCCCCCCCCCCCTCCCTTCCCCACCAATAAAAATAGGTATATATTGTAATGGCATTTAATTCAGGACCCAAATCCATCTTCACAGCCTCTCAGCAGGATTTTGGCAGCTGTCAGAGTCGGTTGGGCCAGTGGTTAAGACTTCCTGTCTGACTCTGATGGTCAATCGATATCTGGTCAGCTATCCCCTGTCATCCTCTTCCAATGAGGGAGCCCAGGGAGCAATGTGCAGCTGGTGTGAGAGAGGGAAGAAGCAGCAGCAGTAGCAGTTGAGAATGGAAACTGAACCTGACATGAATGGCTTCGAGGTGTGATGCTGTTAGCCTTGGAGGGGAATAAATGAGTGTAGAAAAGGGGAATTAATGGCCGTAGGATGGGTTAGCACAGAGGAGAACTGGAATGGGGAAATCAATGGAATTGGGAAGGGAGGCTAGTGGTTTTTTGGATCTTGTAATTTTGGTATGCTATGCAGTTTTTATGCATGCGACACACACACTGTCCTCTGAAGTTTTACTGTGTCTGTGGGGGCAGGTCTAGGCTGCAGCCATTTTACTTCCTGACAGTAGCTGCAATGAACAGGAGTGGGGACGTCCCGAGATGAATCACTTTATGCAATGCAGCTGCTCCACAGATGCACCAGCTGCTCATCAAAGTCCAATAACTCACCCATTTAGGAGAGAGGAAAAAAACCCAAACAAACTTCAAATAAAGAGGCAGGCACCAAACTCTAACAAGGATGAAGTGGCTGCCAAATAGTGTTTTGAAAAATCAAGTCATTTTTTAGCTTCAGTGTCACAATAAAGCTCTTGAAAGATTTTTTTTTACACTGAAGAACAAAAGAAGGCTTTTATTTATTATTTATTTTAAAAAATCAGAAAGAAATTATATTGGCCTCCAAATCAGCCTGCTAATTGTCAAGCAGATAAGTAAAACTGCCAAGTTATAACCTCCTCCTTCCCTCTTCGCAAAGAAGGGTTATTATAATGGCTATAATAAGATCGTAACAATAGGAGCATTGCTGGGTGTTGCTGTGTGTAATAAATACAGCCGTTCGATTTTGACTTAAATGTTTATCATCTGCAGACTTCTGTTTACTGCAGTAGAAGGGGGAGGGGAAAGCAATGCAGTACATAGCACAGGCTGATGGTGTCATTCCATTCCCACAATGTAGAGATGGTGCACTGCGTGGTTCTATTCAAGCATTTAATACATTATTCTGTAATTTTTGTCTTGGAAGTAATGAGGCCTGACAGCTTTGGCTTGAGCATGATAACAATCCCACACTGGTATCTTTTAAATTCTTCATTGCCAAATTCATAAAGGAAGAATGACTTTTTCAAAATGACAGTAAATATGCTTCATTTTATAAGACATTGTGGTTAACAACCTGAAACAATGAAGTGTTTTTTGAGCTATGGCTAAACTAATTTGAGCTATATTAAAAGTACTGATCTGGAAGCTAAGCCACTTTTTGTAAAACAGCAGGGGAACATATATGTCCTAATTCTCATAGATTGCAGCTGGGAAAAAAAATTGCCTTGTCAGTTTTTTTGGTATGCAAACCTATTCTGAAAAGTATGGAAGTAGCATAGAGAATAGTTCTGCAGAGGGCTGGTGCAGTGTTATGGGACTGTACATAGGCACAAATCATACGCAGTTGCAGACACACAACACGATCCAATTGTGAACACAGGTATTAAGTACATGTCTTGGTTCCAGCACTGCAGCAGAGTGCTTCATCCTGACAATAAAACCTTTGTGAGTAACATTTTTAAAGTCATCTGCACGAAAGTAACTGATGTTTCAGCACAATGAATGGTTTGAATTCACTGGAGCAATTTTCCAATCACATAAGCACAGTGGGCTAGGAAAATATTAGTGGTCAGTTCTAATCTGACCTACGCAAAGGTAAATCCAGAATAACATTGCTGAAATCAAACATGTTTACCTTGGATTAAAGGAGAGAATAATTTGATATCTTTAGGATCACCGCTGGGTGTCTCCTGCAGTTATTTATACGATTCTGTCTTGGTAGCATTTTACATTTGCTCTATACAGGTATTAATGACTGCACAAAAGGCACTTCTACAGAGAATCAGGGCATAACTACAGATACATCTAGACTAGAGCGTTTGCTTTGATCTAAGCTAATTGATAGCCACCATGTGAATTAGCCACCATGCCTAAACACTAGTCTAAACACTCTACAATATATGTTCCAAGATGCAGAGGGCAGACCTGACCAGGATTAATTTTAGCGCAAACTATAAACATTTGCTGCACATCTAAATTTGCATTCATACTCAGTTTAGATGGTGATCGCATTGTAACTGTTTAAAAAAGGAATAAAAACTCTAGCAATATCCTGCAAGGAGCTTCTGAACTTCTGCAATTTTTGAAATGTGATATATTAAAAAATGCTTTAGGAAGTGAATTAACTAGGTACAAACTGCAACTTGTCAAACAAAGTATTAAAAAAAATCTCCAGTGATTTATTGAAAATGTCATAATCAGACAGGGTTGGATTGTGCCTTGTAGGCACACAGCTGCTTTGAGGGCTTCCCAGAGCACAGGGAGAGTTTATATCCAAGTGTACTTTTTAATTTATAGTTTATTGAACTTTTCTGCCCTCCCCCCTCCAAAATAAGAGGAAAACAAAACAAAAAACCCCCCAAAAGTGAGTCAGGAGAGCGGAAATATCAATTCATGGGAGGTGAGAAAGAAGAGGGAAAGAGTGTAACATCTCAGTTTTTTTTCACTGGGGTTGCTAAAAAGATCAAAATTTTAAACGTTTGTCTGAGGTCTCCCTCCTCTTCAAACCTTAACTGATCTGTAGCTGCTAGTGCTTTAGCAAGCTTTTGTCCCAAGAAGCAAGCTACTTTTCCTTCTGAGCAACATAAGCAATTTGGGTGTAAGCACTGCTTTACAGAACCAGGTTTTCAACACTTTACCTGGCTAAGCTTATACTTCAGTGTGCCAGTCCTGCTCTGCTGACTAACCTGGCCAACTGCTGGCCTCCAACTGCTTTAGCACTATACCTGTGAAAACTAGTAAGAGGTCATGTCTACATGTGCACTTCACTATGGAGCAGACGAATTAGATGAAGAGTAAAGTGTCACCATCTACATGTGCAACGGAATTAGGCCACAGTAAATTAATTAATACTGCCGAAAGGTAGTACTGCTGGGAACTGCGCTTGGGAATAGTTTACTCCAGCTCAAATTGCTCCAGAGTTTATTGCTTCAAATTAAATGCCCATGTAGATGCACCCAGAGAGGTCAGTCCCACACACAGTGATTGATTTCAATTCTGGTGATCTTTGCTCGTAGAAGATAACTTCAATTTTTCCTCCAATAATTTTATTGGAGAAAAATCAGCTGTTTTCAGGCTGAAGTGTTTGATTTTGTGGATACAGAGAAATGAATGGTTTTTCAATTTAGTTTAACTTGCTTAAAACAGATCCTAGTTTCTAGTGGACAGGTGGCCAAGTCACAAGCATTAATCCATTGTCAGTGACTAGTTGGTATCTTGGCTTTAAGTTCAATATGAAAACTAAGAAATGAAGAATCTTGTCCCCTCATGCTCATAAAGGTGGCCTTCTCAGCTGTAGTGGGAAATGGGAAGGCATACACTGTCATAGTCTACACTTCTTCTGCTGCATGGGAACTAGAAAGAATAACTCCTCTTTGGGATCAATGTGGCCAGCTTCACAGAATTGCTTGACTCAATTTTGAGGGAAGGGGAAAAGCAAGCGACGATGAGACAAGAACATTTTAAAACAGAAAATGTAACGGAAATTTCTCTCTAATGCTTGCCAATCTGAGTCAACTCACATATAAATAGGCCATTTCCATAACTTCTATAAGATTCTTAAATCATTTAGTATTACTAATGATCATAGAGTTAAGGATCTTAATAGGTATGTATTTGCTGTCTTCTTAATGTACTTTGTTTGGAACAAATCTAATGCTCCTTACTACAAATAAAGAGAAGGAACATATGTTTTCAGAGAATTATATGGTTTCTCATGCATTTAAAAGGGCGTTTAATATGCATGAGTGATTTACGTATCCTCAGAATTATAAGACATCCCTCTCTAATCATAGCATGGATTTCTTTTGTTTGCTGGCAAAATTGCTATCAAAAGTATATTGATATTGAAAAGATTCAGTGGGACCGTCTAAGCAGGAGTGGATCACAGATAGTAGCCTATCTGTTAGATGGTTAAAAAAATACTGGAATGTAAGATTATCTTGGGAATTTATGAATATCTTAGAAGATAGTCACAAGCTTGGATCTCTGGTAGTCAGGCTAGAGGACTTCGAGTCAGAATTTAGGATCCCTGACTTCTGTTCTTTCTCTTTTGACCTTGGCAGTCATTTTCAGTTTAATCTTTTATTGGAGAGGGCACAGAGATACACCAGCCAAAGAGGAGGTTGAGGAATTTTGGTTTTGGGTCCTTGTGAACTCGGCTAGCTTTGCTGTGGCTCTGCCTACTTCAAATCATTTAGGGTAGTACATTTTGTACACCCCTGGAACACAGGCACCTCCTGAGGTATCGAAGTTCACTTAGGGCTGAGCCTAAAGGCACAATCGAGCACAAAAGGATAAAATACAGATTAAATAAGAGATATAACATCTCCTTGTTGGTTTTATGTTTGAAGTGCATGAGGATTTAGCACAATCAGAGCACCCATGGATATTTTTACCAAGTAAGTGATGAGCCTCTAGAGAAGGGGCTCCCTTTTGATCTGAGGTTTATTTTGAACTTCAGCTTAATGCTGTCAAATAACCATCCATTGCCTATGTTCATAATTTTCTTTTTAAAATCAGAAACCAACCTCAAAGTTGTCAATTACCTACATTTGAATCTCTTTTTTTTTAATGTTTTGTATTAAATACAGGAGCAATCGAATTTGGAATATGATGAACTAGGTATGAAGCATTTGCAGAAAAAATAGAGTGCAGTATTATAAAGAATAAAGCAAAATAAAACTCGGTGATTAATAATAACTATAACCATAAAACCATCAATTGGTTAAGAGTCTCTTAGTCTTATGATTAATCGTTCACTCAAAATCTTAATGGAATGCACTGCAAAATTAATCTTAAGAAAGATTTAATGCCACAGATGAATTGTTGAAAAACTGTGGCTGAAATGGCCTTCAGGATAACTTCTGTGCAAGATTTGGGTAAATTGGATTCCTTTGGGTAAAGAGTGTATGAATTTTGTCATTTAAATTTAAAGCCATACAGTGCATTGTACTGTTCCGCCTTATTTTTGAATATATAGCAAGTACTAATCAGTAGGAGCACGGGGCCCATATATGGTTACTGAAAGACTTGATGCAGGGACCTTTGTGGAGAGGAAACAATTCTTACCATGGTGGGCTCACTGCTTTTGCCTGGCAAGCCCGGCTTGGAGAAGGACACTTTGGATTGGTGGAACATTTCCACCAATCAGGTAACAGCTGGGATGGGCTTGCCCCATCCCTGCTCGGAGTGGCGGAGATGCAAGGAACCCGTGGATCAGATTGAAGGCTGCAATTTGCAGTCAGGGCCTGCAAAGTGCAGTCCAGGGCCTTTGGTGGAAAGAAAAGCCCAGTGTGCTCAGCACGATGGGCAGATGTGGCAAGGGACTTGAGAAGAGCAGAGCCGTGAAAAGCTGGGGAGCTCTCCCCCAGTGGGTAGTACGCTCAAGGCTCCCAAAGCTGCCACTGGAGGAGCAGCCCTGGGAGTGATGTGAGACTGCTTGGGCTGTTGACGGTGCATCCCTCTGATTGAGAATAGGGCGCACCCCTGGGTGTACCCGGGTTACATTACACAAGAAATCCTGCATTTTGCATCCTGTTCCACAGCTAGAGTCTATTCTACTTACTGGGCATCGAAGAGGATTTACACCACTAAGTGTGTTTCTATTCTGTCATGTTCAAGTCCCTGAAAAATCCATTAATGCATCTACTTTTGTAATACACTGTCATCTGACCTCTGAGGTTATATCTCAGACAATGGCACAGGGAGCTGGAGGCTGCAGTTAAACAGACAATGTTAAAAAGACAATGAGGAGAAGGTGAACCCACCCACAGTAGAATTGCAATTTGGTATTTAAATCTGCTTATGCATCAAACAGGTGAAAGAGAGGTGAAATCTGGCCCATGGTTCTCTTGCTCTTTTGCAAGGACTCAGTGCAACTCGCGTTGCCTTCCGCAAGAGTCAGGTAAGTTGTTTCCTCTTAATTCCTCAGTGCTATGATATCATTCTTGTTCCATCATCTCCTCCCATTATTCTAGGAGTTAAATAACATTCTAAAATGTGATCTAATTAGCTAACTTTGACCTGGACCTCTGTATTGGCCTTGGATGAAGCCTCCAAGATGCCTGTGTTGATTTTTCATGACTATTTTCTTTCAGCGATAGACCATTTCTGCTGAAGTAGTATCCTGACAATTAGTTTCTCCACACAGAAGTATTCTCAAGTATTCTCAAGGGTTTTAGTATTGTCAGGTATGCCTGACTTCAGGGGCACACCATGGAAAGAGATTATTTTGGAGCTCTAAAATTGCACTGTTTATACAGGAAGCACCCTCCCCATTTTAATATAGGAATTCAGTATCATTGAATGCAATTTAATCTTCTAGACAGGTGAACTTTTTAAGGTTCAAAGCCTTATAGAATTCATATCAGCCTTCTTCTGCAGGACTTTAAGTTAGTCACTTTTTTAGTTTAATGTTTCTTATTTACATTTTAGTAGAAGTTAACAGAAGCACTCCAGTGACGTGGGCTGGGGACATACTAACAAGGGCAAAAGGGCTCAGGCCTTTTTCACACATCAGCCACTCTATGCAACTACCAATAGACATCCTCTTACCCAGTAGTAAATGGAATCTAAGTAATGATGACTTGACATCAATGAAAGCAGAGTAACTTTAGCTTCCATTTACCACAAGGGCAAAGGAGATCTGGGGAAAAGTAAAAAAAGAGATTTGGTAAAAGAACCTGTGACTAAAATTCCTGGTTGTTATTGCCATTATAATGCTGAGAACAGATGTTATTCCTCATGTGAAATAAAGCTCTTCCATTGACATCAGCATAGATGCACAACTACTTTGGACACAACAGAACTATTAAAGATTTACATATTAATGCACAGAGTGAAATACACTCCCAGTCTTCTCTGCGTTCTGAGAACAGGATACAAAAATGATAGTACTTGCTCATACTTCCACTGATACCTTTTGTGGTCTACATATTCTGTGAGCCTAGTCATACATTGGGACACTAATCATACACTTGCCATTCACTGAAACCTTAAGAAATAGCTAATATTCATGTGCAATAGCCTTTTTCAGTTAAAGCTCATCCTTTTAAAATAAATCCAAGCAGCTCTCCTTTTTCTTCCCTCCTAACATTTACCTGTGAAAATGCAAATGATAACAAAATCCATAAAGTTTCCTAAGGTACAGTTATTGTTCAGTATTGAAATTGTAATCTGTACTTTAATTACAGAGTTAAGTCATTTTTTAAAGGAAAAACAAAGTACAGCCCATCTGAAAAGCCATATGTTAACTTTGAGCTTGATGTAATTTAAAATGTCAAGTTATAAAGCCTCGAAAAGAAAATTGAATGTAAGGGAATAGCACTTGTGAGAGCAATGCTACACTGTAGCGTAGTCTTTATTCTTTCTCTTTCCCATCTGATCCTGCATGATTGACCCCTGCTTCAGCATCATGCCATGTGACTGAGCATTTTCTGTAGCTGCTTTTATGGTGAAGTATCAACTTGTGCTCAAGGAGTTTTTTACTCTGCCTGCAGAGTCTTTGTAAGTGACATGCTGGGAAGCTCATCCTGCTGCATACGAAACGGACGGGACTTCGACAGAAATGAGCTTTTATCAAGCTATTATTCAAAATAAAGCAGCTTTTACTCTTTCAAAGTCAAATTCTGAACTTGAGGGAAGAAACAGACCCTCCTCCCAGCTTCAAACTCTGGTTTGTTTTAAAATGCCTGGTTTTGCTAAAATGGTGACAGTTTCAGACCTCGAAGATAGCTTCTTGTTGTGTCACTTAGAAAGTTTTTACTGGTAGAAAGAGCAAATTGATTACTAGCTTTCAGTTCATGGAAGTTGTTACAGACCTTGGAATCCTGCTGCGTCAGAAGCTTCATCTACTGCTATGGTTACTGAAATGGAAGTTAACACAACGAGACATTACACAGAAACTGGTAGAAGTGACCTGAAACTGGTCTAAACTTGTAACAGAACAGAAGTTCAGTGCAAGTAGACTGGTTTAAAAATGGCAGAACCTGGTCTAAGATAGACCTGGATGGATGTAGTATATCAGACTTCATCAGTTTACGTTAGATCAGTTAATTAGCCCATAAAACTTCTGTACCAGATCCCCTCCCAAATCAAGATAGGTTACAGTCTGCTGGCATCCCAGGTGTGTTTGTGGCTTCCCCTGCCCTCCTCCCCCGCTCACAAGGAGGCATGCTGGAACTTGGTTTGGTTGCTCTGAGCTGTTAGCTATGGATGGGGGGGTGGGGGCAGGGGATGGGAGGCAGTGTCTGTAGCTTTGTATTTTCTCTATTTATACAATGTCCCTAGGTGGGGGCTCTGCTGAAAGAAGGATCAGGCCCCTTGGAGCTCTGGCTAACCACAGGCACCCAGCAGCAGGGCAGGGCAGGGAAAGCAAGTGAGTGGTGGCTGTGGGCACCTGTGCCATCTGTGCACAGGACCCAGTGAGACTATGGTGTGGCAGGGTGGGGAGTGGAACTGCAGCCTCCAGCTCTCTGTGCCATTGTCGCTGGTGCTGGTACTCGGTAGACCACAGGGCTTTGCGGTGTGTGTGTGTGTGTGTGTGTGGTGCAGAACAGGGTTCCCCAGCAAAGAGTGATGGATGCCACTAGTGCTGCTCTGTGGGGAGAGTGAGATGCCAGGCTCCCTCCCTGGCTGCTGGCATCATGAGCTCTGCCCAGTCGGTGTCTCTTGGGGAAAGGGCTGGCAATGGAAGGCACTCAGGTGTATGTGTGTGGGCAAGGGGGGCAAGCTTCTTGCTCCCTGCTCCTCCCTGCCCAGCTGATCCCCCATCACTTATCTCACTACCCCAGGGAAACAGGGTGCAGCTGTTTTGGGGGCAACAAGGTGGGTAGGTAGGGTGGCCATCATAGAGGATCTGTTACTCTGTCCTCTGTTCTCTATTGATACAGAACCTGATGCCTTTATGGCCTCTATTTTTCTCTTCAAGAGAGAGACCCTGGAGGAGGGCAGCAGGGCAGGACAATAAGCCTGAAGCGGGCAGCTTGCACCTGCACCCCACACACAGATCTGGGGTCACGGATCCTTTCCTGCCCCCCCCAGAAGTGCACACAGCAGCAGGGAGCAGCCCCTCGCCCCTGTCTGAACTCACAAGAGGCAGCCTGCACCCACCCCATGCTCAGCTCTGGAGCTGTATGGGCCCCCCCCTGCCCCTGGGAGTGCATGCAGTAGTGGGGAGTGTAACAGGGCAAAGACAGCCCTGTTTCTTTGACGTTACTAAGTTGCAAGTAGTCAGGTCAGGGACAGGGCAAATGTAATTACTTAATAAACACAGCTGGGAAGGGGATTGCACCTGGAGTGAATATTAACTGATTAGGAGCCAGCAGCTACTTAAGTCCACAGCAAGGGGGTTTCCTTTGCCCTTTGGGGTACAGAGTGGAGAGATTCAGTGGGGATGCCAGGAGCAACAGACCCAGCACTGGAGCAGCTTGAGGATAAGACCAGCTGACTGGGTATAGGTAACCACAGTGACTGGAGAAGTAAGGAGGTGAAGAAGAGAGGAGAAACTTACTGGTTGAGAGAAGGTCCCATGGAGAAAGGATCTGCTGGTACTGCAGGAAAGAGAAAAGAGATTGGGACTGGAGTGGAGCTGGCTGCCTTGTGGGAGTGGGCTGCGCAGTGGTGGAGAAAGGGGAGACCACGAGCTGTGAGAACAGCCAGGGTGCTCCACAATCTGTGGCGAAGTTACTAATAAACTAGTTTTCTTTTATCCTGCTTCTGGGGTGATTTTACTACACTCTCTCTCTTTGGGGAATTCACTTCTTATTCTTCCATCATTCCAAAGCACAACAGGTGAGTCCCAGGGAGAGAGATTTCATTATTCACCCCCACCTGGCCACAGGGAGCCACCCACCCCTGCCCCCAGACATGCTTCCCATGGCTCTGTCCTTCTCCCTGCTGGGGCCCTGTGGCCATGCATTGTGGCCCCAAGCACCAGGCACTCCCCAGCTGGGCAGCAGCTCCAGCCCTAGCCCATGCCCTGCCCAACTCCCTCCCTATGGGGGCCTCAATCCCCCCCCCCACACACTTACCTGTGGGAGCTGCTCTCCAGGAGGCTTCCTGGTGCCCATGTGCGTGTACATGGTGCACCCTGCCTGACTGCCCTCCTCCCGTTCCCTTCCAGCACCTTGCAGGCTAGAACTCTGCCAGTCTGCAGAGGGCTCATTGCAAAACTGCAAAATCTGCAGGTTTCTTCGTTAAAATGAAAAATTCATTTTTGCCACTAGTAAAAGGTAAAATCCATGGTTTGATCTGTTTCCCCCTGGGAAATGGAAAACCCAGATCCCTGGTTTTGAGTGTGAGTTAGCGCATGGATCCTTTGTGGGAGTTATTTCGAGTATTCACACACACTGAGCTGTACTGAGCTATGGTAGTGGGTGGCAGGGCCATTCTAATCATATGCAGCAGGCTAAGATAGGGTGCAACAGAGGGATTCTGGGTAAACTGTATGTAATGTTGGGGGCCCAGCCCAGTGAACTACATAGTAAATCATGAGTCTTTTGATTTTTGACTGGTACCAAAGTACTGCTCAAAAGTGTGTTTATGGAGAACCTGTGTTAAAACTTGCAGCAGTTAAAAAAAATAACAGGCATCAATTCTGGATAAACTAAGTCTATGGGTATTATATCTAAATTGCTACAGCCATATTTAATTTAAAGCTTATTGTTTTCAGATTTGCTCTTCACTTCCACATGCTTAGGATGAGCAGGGTCTGATAGTAGGGGAAGCAGCTGCCAGGGGAAAAAGTTAGGGGGAAGCAGAGTGTGAAGGGCTACCTGATCCCCCAGATTTATTTTTCCCTGCTATAGCAGTGGGAGGATGACAAATTCAAAGCAAACTTCCAATAATTAGATCCTATACCTGAAAAATTGTAACAAATTTATAAATCTTCCATATATAGAATATAGTTATTGGGGGGTTGTCTTATAATCAGGGTTGTCTTCTATTTGAGTAAATGGTAGTTTGAATCTACCTTGGGCTTTTTGAATGTTGGTACCTAGCCAATTTGTCCTTGGTTATGCTTGCAGTTAAACTATGTTCTGCACTGTACCCATTGCTGATGCTCATATTTAGTGTGAATACATTTGTATAATCAATAGGTATTTTTTGTGGATGAACATCATATAATAAACTGGTAGTCACAAGTCAACATTACATATACACAATAGTACCCATTCCAGCTGTATTCCCTGTTTCAAGTATAATGAATAGTTTTTAGATTGGTGGACTCTTTTGGAAAGGAACAATTTTTAAATGCAATGGCTGAACTGCTCTCTTTTGTACAAGATGTATTCAAGTGATGTTGTTCTCAAGTGATGGACAGCAAAGTGATGAACAGAATATTTCCACTGAGTTAGTATTATATCTGTAATAAAGTTTTGCATGTAGAGAAATCCAATAAGATTTGACTATTAGAGCTAAAGGGTATTTGTTTTGTTACAACGATGGGGCCCTGCCTTTCTGTTTTAGAAAGTCCTGATCTTTGCCACTAGCTGCTATACACTGCTACACTAACTGCATTACCTTAGTTGGTATCTGTCTAGATTTTTTTCAAATAGAAGCCCCCCCCCCCCACACACACAGAAGAAATGCCCTCTTTTATTTTATAATTAATTAATTTTATTTTATAATTGATATCTTTTTTTTTTCTTATGTAGCTGATTCTGCCATTCACTTCTCAAGTCTTTACCACATCTTTCATTTATATTCTATAATTCTGTTAGTTTTGCAAAGCCCATAGTCTATTTGGTAAGCCTACAAAACATATAAACATTTTGGACAGTTGGTCCAGCAAACACAGAAAGGCATAATCTGGTAGTGTTTTATGATAGAAATTGACATTAGAAAACTCAATATTCTAACATTTAGTAAATTGGGTATGTTTGCTGGACCACTACATAATCAAAGAAAGAAAATCCAGGTACTTATGTTTAGTACTCTTTTATATTAGTAGAACACTCATCTGGGAATGGAGACGTTCTGGTTCCCAGTATGTTTCAATGAATATTTAATACTGAATACTTCAATATTTATTGGACCACAAGTCTCCCCACCAAGTACCCTACTCACATTCTCACTCATTCACACTCACTCTCTTTGATAGATGTTTGATAATTCCTTGCAAAATGGGACAGAATTAAGAGCAACCATACTTGAAAATCCTATCTTATATCCTATTCTGGATAAGGCGTTCATCTGGGATGCAGGAGATGTGGTTTCAAATCCTTTCAGGTAGAGAACAGCATTGAACCTCAGCTTCCCACATGCTTGGTTATTAGGTAGAAGGGGCCTATGTTTTAGTAGGGGTGTGTTTTGGTAGATGCTTCCCAGATCATGCCCTGTGAGTAAGAGAGGCAGTGGGCCTAGTAGGCCTAGGTTTCAATTATATTTAGAAAGAGGCATTTGGGGCTCAGCACTGTCAGGGGCAGTCAGGTTCTAGGACTGCCCAAAAGCAGGCATACAGGCAACTTTATTGATTGGCACTTTCAAGACCAGTTGTCTTGTAAATGGGTGACTGAAGACTTACATTTTGAACTTGGGTGCCTATAGAATCGATGTGGCACTTTCACGTTCTTCGTGCATCAAGACTTTTGCCCCTAGCATTCATGTCAATAAAACCTTCATACAGCACCATACTACTTTGCTTCTCCACATTTTATGTACCCTGGCTTCTTTTCCCCCCCTACAATTTGCACCTGTCTAAACAAAAGCAGGAGCAAGATAAGAGCAGGCTATAATTTGTGCTCATAAATTTGACTTCACATTATTGTGTTTGCAATGAACTCTGTGAAGTATGAACATATGGACAAATGCGTGCTCAATATTCATGGCATGGAAAGCCCACCTTCAGGAATGGGGGATTCTGTGCAGGTGTTTTTCACCTGTTTACTTTATTGAGTCATAAACAATTCTCCTCTCACTGCCTGAGGATGGAACATCTTCAATGTTTGTGGTGCAGGAACAGGAGTGAAGCTGGAGTAAATTTGGATTTTTTCGTAATCCACTAATTTCAAGAAGGAAAGTACCTATCTCATTTTAAAAAGGAGTTTGACAAGTCTGTGAATGGGATTAGATGATGTGGTTGCTGGTAAGAGGAAGGGACAAAGATGCAGAGATGCAGGAGGTCCTTTTCATTCTTCTTTCATGAAGAAATCTTAGGGGGCAGATTTCACCGAGGGTGAGTCCTCGCAGAGGTTCTGAACGCTCACTACTTTTGGTTTATCATTTTATACCTGTCATTGTTGCTGAGTCTCTTTAGCAACAGGACTGAGTTTGTCACATTTTTAATGTAAATTACTTAATATAGTTTTATATAATAGCTTTTGGGAATATATTTTCCAAAATGGTAAGCTTCACTCCTGTGGAGAGAGCCAGCAGGAGGCCAATACCTATAACTCAGATCACACTTCAGACCTGTTTGGAGACTCAACGTGAGATTGAAATGGTGCACAGGTCTCATGGTCTCTACCTAGGGGTGAATTCCACACCTACAAGATGTGTAGTGATTTGGTTTAGAACATATCTTAATTTCCTGTGTAGTTGTAGCATTCAGCCTTTGGTTTTGTGCCTAATAATTCACTCAGAGTATGGTGACATCTTAGCTCAGCACACATTGTGTTGAATGTCAGCATTAAGCAGTGTCCACTATAATCTATTTAATAGCTTCAGCTATGGCTCATTTGTATCCCTGAACTGCTGATAAACTCCTCCTTTTACCTAATCCATCAGAGATGATGAAGTCATCCTTCATTTCTTTATTTCACATCGAAGTCCTTTTTCCTCAGAGCAAATTTTAGATATAAATAGGCCCCTAAGAGAAACCCACTTCATGCTGCAGGAACTAATGTCACCTAGTGACTCTTGAACCTTCACTGCTATGTAAATTTGTTAAACCTTTTGTTTTTATGGATGAAGATTAGCAGAGGCATAGCAAGGCTTCTAGGCACCTGGGAACACAGGATGCATGGGGGCACTGGCAAGTTGCAGCTGCAGCTTCACCGCCTGTGTGATCATGGGATCAGTGGTAGGTTTCCTTTTTAAGATGGGAGGTGAAAGCATACTCATGCTAGAGGCAGATAATGAAAGAGAGTGAGTAGTTAAGGAGAAGAGTGAGGGGAGTTGGAATGGGGTTGGATGCAATGGGGCAAATCATTGGGTTTAGAGGTGGAGAGCAGATAAGAAACTTATGCATCTGTGATGGGAGACAAGGGTACAGACAGAAGTGCAGCTCCCTGCTGTAGGACTGCTTTGCAGGAAGCATTCGGAGTTACAATGATCCCCTGGACCAAACAGAAGTTCATTGGTGATTCCATGGGCGAGGGGAATCTAGCTGCTGGCTCCCAGCCAGCATCCAGTTTCCCCTAGCAATGGCCTCTCCTCTCTCCCAGCCTTGAGCTGTTTTCAGAATGGGAGGGGGGGAAAGGAGCAGAGGGAGCTCATTCCAGGGTTTCCCCAGCCAGTGCTGAAGGGTGGGGTAGGTGAGTTGGAGCCCCCTGTCACCCCAACCTCGGGTGGGGGGGCTCCAATACACCTGTCCTACCTTCCAGCAGGGGCTGAAATCCCCCCAGGCTGAACTCCCTTTGCTCCCTTTTCCCCCTTCCATTCTCAAGACAGCCACAGGCTGGGAGGCAGACAGAAGTTACACAAGGTGCTCTGTTTTGATATGTTTTGATTTAGCCCCTCATGCAATGAGAGTTCAGATTTTCATCTAATCAGCTATTTTTGAAGCAGTACTCAGTCGTGCACTTATTTGGTCATAGTTAGATTGCTTTTTGTGGCCAGACTGGGTGAACATTGTCATTTTTGTCTGTACCCTCTGGAGCTGTAGGAGCACAGGAGGGAAGAGAAGGCAAATCAAAGGGAGAGGGATAATTTATCATTTTATTTTGAAAGAAAGCTGAAATCAACTTGTGAGGAAAGAGAACTAGAGGGAAGTATTTGAGGAGCAAGTCAAAGATAGTGAAAAGGTGTCACGGATTATAGGTGTGGGATTCAATTAAGCTTGAGAAATAAAGTTGTTTGGCTAGGAAGAGAGCAGAACTGAATGAGGAGAGACTGAATCTGTAAGGGATCAAGTACTATGTCACAGACCCACACAGCACTGAGCAGGAGAGAAAGAAGATGGTGTTGGATATGACCCAGAATTGGATTAAAAAAAATATTGGAAATATTGGTTCAGGTGAGTGAAAGTATGAAGAGATTCAGTCCTGATTAACTGACGCTATTTTGATTGATTGATAGCTGAAGACAATTTAGAAATCCTTCCTGGTCATTTTATTCTGAAACTCTGTGGAGTTTATGGATTTACTCGTATGCTTAGCGTCAACGCATCCTAAATACTTGAAGGACAGTTAGCACATTTATATGAATGTCTAACTTCAAGCTTTGATAATATTATGTCATTAATATTTTTCTTATGTTCATTTAATTTTTGCATAAACGTTGATTTTTTTTAAAAATGTTATTTAATTTTTAATATTGTGTTTAAAATTGTAAACTCTTAATTAAAACTGAAAAAAATCAGGGATAAAGGATTTTTAGAGCCTTTTGGTTTTGGGATCTCAGAAGTTTGGTTACGAAACTCAGGAAAGTGTTCATATGGTGGAATCTGTTCATATGTAAAGTGGTGACTAATTTATTAATAAAGATGACTCAAACTTCTAATGCAGATAACTGTATGTGGTAGGATAATATTCTGATAAAATTAATTCTAAAATAATCTTTGTGAGAGATGAGTCAAGTCTTATAGGGCACTTCTGAAAATGGATTATGTAGAAACATAGGACTTCTACACACATGGGGGGAGCTCACTCCAATGTGCTGGAAATCCAGCGTGTTGGAACAAGCAGACTCGAGTAATTGAATCTGCTGGAGCATGGACATGTTCTGGCAGCCTCGCGTGTCCTGTGTATCAGCATCGCCATGCATCTCCGTGCTGACAGAACGGTGGTGGTGCGATTTAAAATAAAACACATCCAGGGAGTTTTAGTTCAAACCACTCCACCTCCATTTTTTTCAGCACAGGGATACGTGGTGATGCTGATACATGTGACTTGTGGGCGCTTTTAATTTGCATGAGTTGCTAATTAAAGCACCTGGCATCGTGCCAGGAGCATGTGTAAAAATGTCCATAATTTTTTTAATGCTGTGTTTGGCTACCTTTTATATTAAAGCCACATTTATAAATAGTTTTAAAAGGGTTAATAAGTGATTAGTGGATGTTTAAATATGCAGTTAGAATTTGTACATAATATAAATTAGTAAATTGTTAACCCAATATAAACTATTTATACAATGTGGCTAAGAATGACAATGTTCATAATTGGGTTATGTTCATAATTTTGGCATATCTATTTATATATTATCTATTTATATATTATATATTATCTTGCTTGTAAGGCAAGTTTAAGTTGTTAGTCATACATATACATACACTACAGTATGAGACCATCCACTATCTGTTCTTATATTTTGAATCACATGCTTATAATGTGTTCCCTGTGTATTCATGTTAAATCTACTTTTGTAGATAGTTCATAAAGCTAAAGCAAATGTGACTTGGTTCTCCTTCAGACTACTGGTCCATCTGTTCCAGGTTTCAATTTAACAAATCATCCCCAGGGAGTGAGGCTCCAATTGAGCAAAGAGCTTTTAAATATTTTCCTGAAGTGAGGTGTTGTGTTTTCAGTAGAAAGCAAAACGTCTTTAGAGCTCATCTTAAAGCATAGTGTAGCTTGTTGGTCATTATCAGTATCTAATTTTTTCTTGTGTTATATTTGGATAAATTTACTGTGACCAGACCATTATTTCTGAATGCCTCTTAAAGGTATTAGAGATAACCCTGGAGCAAGTCATTGGGCATATTTTTGGTGCTCATTACCCAAATGTAAATATGTTACAGATATAACTTAGGCTGTGTATTTTAATTAATTAAAGCCATTAGGGCTTAAGCCTCTGCTTATGTGCTCTTTTGCATAGGGGTTGTCTAAAGCACATGATCCAATGCTTGATTCTTACAACTGTGCAAAATGAACCTCTGTACTTTCAGTTGGTTGCCATGATCTTATAGAAGCAGAAAGCAAATTTCCAGAAAACAAAGGCTAGCTTTGTATGGTGGAAGATTTGACGTGTATGCTCCTGTGCCACATATCTAAATATGTCTGTTTGCTTGCTAGAGGTCATGTTTCAAGAAGGAAGATCTTGAGGAATAAGGACATATTTAACTATGAATTTCTGCACTGGTTGTGTGGGGAAAAGATGTTGCTGTCCCAGTGCAAGGCTGTAGTGGGGTCTGCTCTGGGATCCTTTCACAAGGCAGTCTGGCCTTCTAAGTGGGGCAGATACCCCGGGGTATAAGCCCAGTTTGGGAGTAATTAGCTAGCAGTTAAAAGCCAAATGGGAGAGAGAGAGCAAGTGGGTTGAGCTGGGGAAGGAGCCATTTGTGGCCTGAGCAGCTTTCTTCTAGGAAGGACTAGAGATGAAGGGCCCTCTCCAACCACTTGGGGAAAGGCTAAAGGTTTTGTTTTGCTCGTTTGTTTGTTTGTCTGGGTCAAGGGTTATTGTTTGTATTATGGACTATTGTCTGGACTTGCTAAGGAGTTTCTGAGGGGACAAAGCCTGTCTGCATAGGAGCAGGCATACCAGCCTGCTTACAGACCCACATTGAATCTTCCCTTCCCATCTCAGCCTTGGAACCATTGGGAAAAAAACTGGGGAGAACTCACTGAGGAAAGTTAGGGGGCAGCTGGAGACTGTGTGAATTTACTAGGTATGCTGCATGAACTCCCTGCTTAGACACTTTGAGTAGATGGGATCTTTTATTAGACCAACTGAATTGGAAAAAAGTTCTTTGCAAGCTTTCGGGTGCAATCGCCCATCTTTAAGCATAGGAAGAGACCAAGGAGTCTCAGAACAGCAGAAATTTCCTATGCCTGAAGAAGGGGGATTAAGCCTTAAAGTTTAAGAACCTTGCCCACCTATGTCCTTAGACCAACACAGCTACAGCCAAAAAGCCTGCTTAGAGACTTGCATTCATTTAAGTGATGCAGTGAAGGCTAGTGGCACTTGTTAGAGACAATACTGAACAGCCTAAGGCGTATGCTGCTTAAATCTGACCATTAATTGACATTCTTGCATATTTTTATAACACAGAAATTACCATGGCCTTTATTTCCTCCAGTTTAAAGGCAGTATAGATGACTGGGTGAATTATCTCATAAAGAAAGGACACTGCCATTATCACTTGCTATATCGCCTTATACCACCATTAAGTGTGAGATTTTTCTGTTACTGCCCTCCATTGATCTCCTCTTTTTCACATCTGTGTTTCTTTTCCCTTCCTTTATGCAACAGCAATAGTGCTGAATGCCAGTGTGAGAGACTTAATGAAGCTCAAGACGCTCATTTAGGCTTAGTTCAGGTACTTATCAACCAACCCACAGTCTTTGAGCTGAGTTCTGGGTCAAGAAGGAATTTTCCTGACAGCCATTCACAACTGAATTCCAGGGGTTTAACTGTCTCTGCTGATCACTGAGGAACAAAGAATACTCATACCGAGGAGTAATATTTTAATCTGCTATGGCAAATCACAGGGTTCTGTAGAAGCTGCTGGTATTTGATGGCCCCACAAAATTTGGCCCTTTGGGGATTGTGTTTCAGTTTATTTCCATGCCTTATTTTCAGATAATAGGAGTTCCCAGATTTATCTGAGAGAATGATGATCCATTTTGATTGCCTTAGTCATATTTTATTTTTATAAGGTATTAGCAATAGAATTAATATTGATAGGAAAAAAAACCATAGCCATACTAATTGTTAATAATATGTAATTAAGGTTTTCAGTGGGTCTGTTTACTAAAACCCAGGAGATTATTGATCCTTCCTACTTTAGTTCCTAGGTAGGTTATTTTTTTTTTTTGTCTGTTAGCTAATTAACACCTAATGTAAGTTTTGTTGAATTAGATATTTCAAAGCTGGATTTTAATTAAGCAGAACGGTAAAAGGAGTTTTTCGCTGTTGAGGCTCTTTGATGAGCCACATGTAAAGTAGTTATTCTAATATATGTGGATTCATTTTCTTAAAGAGCTTTTCGTTAGGAATTAAACATTATAAACCTGCAGTCTTCTGAAAACTAGCCAGGAAACATCTAGCCTTCTGTACATGCCTCCCAGTGCTAATTAAGCAAGCAGATTTTTGTCTATACAAACACAATAATGGCTTTGTGTAAGCAGATTCTCAAAATGTGAAATACCTTTCTAGCTGAAACAGCTGTTGACTTCTGGATCCCAAACTTGCTTAAAGAAAATTTGCAAAATCAAGGACTAAACATATGGGGAAAGGTTTAGCTTCCTTTGTACTATCTGAAAGCGAATACCTTCTTGCTAATGTATGTGTGAAATGTTATTCAGATGGACAGTTAAAATAATATTTTACAAACTTGTGATGCTGCAAGTTAATTGTCCCGGTTTTTCCCAGATCCAAATTGAAACTTTAGTTTATGCAGAGACAGAAAAACCCCCACAGAATTGAGGGCCTTTATAAAAAGGAAAAAGATTCAGCAATGGAAATGCTGGAAATTAAGTACTCTGAGGCTGAGATGGTTTGATATCCTGTACAAGTGCCTAAACTTAAATCTTTTACCCAACGAACCTTGTCTGCTTAAACTTAAATCTTGGCTGATATAATGAAGTTGCATACATAAAAGCAAAATTTACTCTCTTGTCAATGAATATTGAACTTCCGAACCTTTGTGTTGTGGTGATGCACAAAAAATACTAAATGTGAAATGCTCATTTCTGTCACACACTAGAAAGCAGCTTTGTTGTTCAGTCTGTGGGAAAATGTGGCTGAGTACCTATTGTATCTTGACCCTTTCATTAAGCATGTTAGAAGCAGATCTAATGGGAGATGTGTTGACAGGACATTTTTTTTCTATTGGAAAACACTTATTTGTTTAAGCTGAAACTGTCTGCAGGAACATGGGAGATCTTCATGAATATTTTGATGGGAAAATTTTCTCTGAAAATGTGTCTGGTTTTCGGCCAGTTTACCTGCCTGCCTCCATGTCTTCTCAGTGATGTTTCCTGGGCAACTGCAGAACATAGACTCCTTGGCAGCCCATCTGGTAGGATAGCAATGAGCCTTGGGCTTCCTAACATTTTCAAAGACCTCTTGTCAGGCTCCTGGAGACCTTAGGTTTCTAAGATGACTGGCTTGTTAGCAGCTTACCTGGTAATTTACTGGGATATACAAGTTTTCTCCAGTTCCTTGTCAGTTTGGGTCCCCAGGCATTCCATCTGACTGAGAAATCTGGACTCTTTAGCAGGCCATTGCACAGGATAGCTGGGAACCCAGGATGATGATTGAAACTGAAATAATTCATGTTAGTTTCACTTGTTCCCTCCACTGAACACCAGAGCTGAAACTAACCAGACTGGTGTGTTTGACAAATTTCTGATTAATGACAGAAGCAGGTAATGAGGTTATTCAGAGAGAAGGGTGCCCCCTCAGCAAAAAATGGAGTGAAAAATGCAAGTAAAAGGCTTCTTTCATGAGTCGGCTTAATTAAAATGCGGCTTTGAAATATCTAATTTCACTAAACTTGTTATTAGATCTTAATTGGCTAACATACTAAAAATATAGAAAACAAAGTCATTGAAGAATCACTAAAGCCACTGAAAACTTTAATTACATCTGGCATGTTGCCAGGAAGACAGGGTGTCTTGGACTTCTAGGCTATGCAACTGCTAAGCTTCCTGTGTCCCCATCTGCCTGTCACCCAAGCCAATGCGGTGGGAACCCCTGGACTCGTATCTTCTAGGCACCCTGAACAATTTATTTAATCTCAAACATCACAATATTGCTGTGTCAGGACCCTGTTGATGCTCCTTAAACAAAATATTGCAGAGTTTCAGGTCTATATGAAATTTAAATTAATTTTTTTTTTCATCTCAATTTAGGATGAAACACTGAAATATTCTAAAATATTGAAACCTGGATATCTGTTTTCTGGTGTAGCCAAAAGGTCTTTTGGGGGGCTAACTCCTCAAATAGTATGAATCAGCATTGGCCCAGAGGAATCTGGAAAGCTATATTGATTATACCAGTTGAGAATATGGCCCTGTCACAAGTGGAAAGAGTGATCAGGTTAATCTGAGTTGTTTCCTAGATGCAAGTACATGGTCTTTTACTTGAAGTTGTAAAACCATTCCAAGTGCACAGATGTCATGAGTAAGGTCTATACAGTTAGGCAGGAGATACTCAGGACATTTTGCTTATGTCTATGTTCAGTACATGTTTGAAACCTCAGACTTCCTGAGACAACCATCTCACTTTGGATCTGTCTATACTGCTACTCCAGTGTGCTTGAGAAAGCAATTGGGAAACACATCCAGTTTAGCCATTCCTGTTCTGTACATTACAGAAATGAGGTGGTAAAGCCATCCTTAGAGTGTCTCTTGATGCCACTTTTGAGATACTGGTCTCCCCTCAAGCTTGGGGTCATGGGGGCATGGTGGCTTCACTGCCTTATTTCTGTATTTGATACACTCAGAGCAGGAATGGGTGGGCCATTGGGTAGGGAGTCAAGGGCTCGGGGAGAACAGAAAGCTTCATAGTGATGGTTTCAAGAACACTGTGGAAATGGTATAGACAAAGCTATAGAGTCCACACAGGATACTAGCAATACTACACTTGCACTGATGGCAGCATGGGGTTGAAGGGTTTTCTAAAGGAGGTGGCTCAGACCCCACCCATGAAACATGACCAGTCAACTATGTTTTTGGAACTATATCCTGGGTGAAAGGACAGTCACAGGCAATTGACAGAAGGTCACCTGGTTTTCAGATAAAAGGCCAATGAACCGCTGATTTCATCAAGTAAAATTAGAGGTTTTAGGCCATTCTTCAGGCTAAATCAATTGCAAATGGGACACACAGCAGGATCAGGTACATCTATATGTTTTACTGTTTTTTAGAAAGAGAATAGATTTCTTCTGTTGTTGGGAGTTTATTTCATGCTCTGGGCAGTGAACCAGCCAATGAGCTGCCAGTGCCCTTATCCAAGGGAAATTACAGGGAAAGTTTTAGGATATCATTAATTTTTCTATCGTAACTAATGGCATTTGCACAAAAACCCCATGTCACTACACATCTCTTTTTATATGTGCCTACACAACTATTGAGTTTGTGTTGATGAGGCTGGGTTGTTTCCTCTTGCAATATTATGAGCCTTTTTTGAAGGTTCCCTGAAAAATAGGCCTTACATAATAAGTTGACACATAATACAAAATATGTTAAGTACAGCATTGCTAAAAACTGTATTTAAAGAAGCCTGGCATCAAAACTAACCACTCAATGTAATTTTCTGCTTTTATGTGAATATTTAACATTAAATATACACTTGTTACAACATTCTGAATAATGACTAATTATGTAGTGTCTCTGTTTTAAAGAATGAAAAGAGCTATTATAAAGTATTAAAGCTCCAGCAGAATAATTCTGGTGTTCAGACTTTGAAGATCAAAATGAAATAATAGAACTTCAAATGCAGCATGGACTTTGGATTACTGCTTCAGTAACAAAAGGCATTATCATACACTATCACCACCACCAGTTGCAAACCATATTATTTTCAGCCTATTCTGCAACCTGTTCTTAAACATGATTACTCACATAAGTAAAAATTATTCAAGATAACAGATGGGGAATTTGGACCCTTTGTTATTAGAGTGAAGTAACTGTCAGTAACGTCTTAAAAGCCAAGAAGATGGAAGAGAGGAGAATAGCAAAGGAAGTGTGTCACAGTTTTTTTTACCATACCTTTAAGAGTAAGCCTGATCTAAAACTTAATGGGAAGAAGACTTCAGAGGTGTAACTCCATTTATCTCAATGGAAACATCCCTAATTTATACTGGTGCAACTGGGAGAGAATCTGACCTTTGTGGTATCATATTAATCATCCTGCACTGTCCTTTATCTCTTAGGAAAATCGGTTGCTGTAATGTCTGTTTAGTTCAGATATGGCTTTTGGTCAATCTTCATTCTTGTGACAAAGGATAGAAGATTGAAAGCAAATCTGAATTCACCAACACAAGTGAAAAATGCTGTTTTCAGCTCTATGCTGTTTGTTAGAACTCTATGAAAATGTCAGCATTTACGTTAAAACAATGATCCCCCCACCACCCCGAAGCCTCATAAGAGGTATGACCTTGCTTTCCATTAAGTATACATATCACTTGACACTGCATGTGAATGGCCCTTTCTTGAAGTATCCTAGGGCTGTACTGTGCTGTTGTTGTGCATTTTAATACAACTTTCACAGTGACCTTTTTCAAGACAAAAATAGTCCTTTATCATCCTCTTACCCCTTGATTCTTTATTCCTTTGTCACACTTTTATGTTCAGCTACTTCCCTGCATCTGCTAACTCTCCAAAGTATTCACCTCTGCACCATTGCCTACAGCAAATATTGCTGGAGAAAACTAGGGCCAATGTACAGTAGTTGTAAGTTTTCCCTCAAGACTATGAATATATCCAACCTAAGCAGCTACCAATTGGCTGTATACCTCCCCAGTGGAAATATATGCAAGAAGTATAAGAAAACTTTGTCTGCAAACTGTGTAGCATCACTATATTTGAGCTGATTCACTGAGTCATATTTGCAAAATTGATTAAAAAATTAAGCATCTCTTGAGACTGATTCTTCTCTTGCTAACCTGTGGTTTTTTTCCCCCCAAAATAACTCAGATTAAGTCAATGAGGTAACACTGGGCACGTCTACATGAGACATTTACTGCTAATTAGCTCTGCCATAAATGTTTTGCATCTACCTATTTGGCCACAGGAAACTAATTAATTCCACAGCAGGATAGTACTTGTAAATACAAGTACAATCCTGCTGCGGAGTTTTTTACTTCATAGCACTGCACATGCTGATGCAGCTGGCTGGGGTATGAGGGAGCTTCAGTGCAGGGGCTGCCTGATGGTTAGCCCTTCTCTGGAGCACCCCCGTGCCCCAGCCAGCCCCTCCACAGCATTTTGAGTCAGAATGGAGCATCCCCAGGCTGGAAGGCTGCCCCTCCCCGCTGCCCTCTGACCATCTGCTAGCTGGTCCCAGGCACATATGCAAACACAGTGCCCGGGAGCAATAAATTGGTACAATAAGTGCTGGAGTTTATTGCTTCACCTTAATAGCACATGTAGGTGCACCCACCGAGGTATAACCAACATAAGAGCAGAATGTTCCCCTTTTACTTTGCCTGCTGGTAGTCTAATAATGTGCCATATTTATGAATTCTTGTTCGGAGCTACAGTATAATATGAGCTGAAAAATAAGGGTTTTTTTTATCAGGGAATAATGCCACATTATTATTCACAATTGTGTCTGCCTCTTCATGGTAGCATTATTTATGGGTGGCAGTGTTTGGTAAGTCTCATAATTTTACTGTGGATCTTGCAACATTTGGTGTTTGTTTTTTTTTTTTGTTTTTTTTTGTTTTTTTTTTTTTAAGGGCTTAGCTGTAGGAATCATGTCATTATGAGAACATAGCTTTCATTTTGCAAAAATTAAGTTTCCAGTCCTTAGGGTCATGGAACAAAACTGAAAAAAAGGAGCCCGAAAGGCTCAGATGCTAGAAGGCTAATAAAACTCTCCACATTGATTAGATCTTAAAATCTAAGATTTTAAAATGTTAGATTCATATATTTTTTTGAATCTGACTCAAGAATTATTAAGGCCGATGTGGTGTTGGCAATTCTAAGGTAGGGTGTTGGATTGGGAAGTAGGAGACCTGGGCTCTGTTACTAGCCTGCTGCATGGGCATGAACAAATCACTTGAATTCTGTCTCCATTTGCACTCCTACCCCAGTTTTGTCGTCTTTGTTTTATTACAAACAGAAGAATACGGACTGATTCCCATTCTATATGTACAGTACCTAATACAATAAAGCCTTAAGCTTGACTGAAGCCTTTCTGCCCTATCCTGATATAAAGAAGCAATACTAATACTAATCCTTCTGAATTTTCAGCCTTTTGTATGGTATCATCTGTAAAGGTACCTTGTCAAAAGCTTGAACTGTCTCTTCCTTTTGTACATATCTTTCCCCATCTCCCTAGCGATTGGGCAGCATGTTCCTTACACACCACAGTTGAAGTGTTGATGTCCCTCCACCCCCCTACTTTTTTGGAGTAATTTGTGGGTAAAAACTCTAGAAAGAACTTAATTTGGAGTGGGGGAAAGTGTGACACTTCTCAGAATTCAAAATTCCAACTTCTGCTCTGAATCTTCTTTTTAGTTTAGTACTTCTACTAAAATTCTCAACCTCTTTGGGTTTGAGGTAATCCTCACTGGACTTGAGGTACCCCTCCATAACATTTCTGAGTTTACTAACATCTAGTTTCCAACACTAATTTGTGTACTGCAGTGCTTACCCCCTTGCAAAGAAGTTGGGCACTGGGAATGAGGCACTGGTTAGGTGGGGGCAAGGCTGAACCTGCACTTAACTGCTTGTCTCTTCGCACCTCGCAGTCCGTTCAAAATGTCTGGTGGCATCTTGGGATGTTGCAGCACCCTGGTTGAGAATTGCTGTGTGAAATCCTCATCTTTTGGCTGAGAGAGTAGATACAAAGAATATTGGAAAGATGGGAATGTGTGTATATATGGGATTGGAATGGAAACTGTGTCTCAGAAGCTCATCTCTTGCATAATGATAACTCCTAGAAACCTCATACCACAGTGATCAGGTGCCAGTTGCAGTGAAAAGGTTGAATGGGTTTCAAAAGTGAATGAACTTGTTACTGGGGGGGCGGTCAGGAGTGATTGCTCCAGGCCTCGGAGAGGCAAACTAGTAAGTACTTACAGATACCAACACAAGAAATAATCCTGCTCTCTGGATGCACTGATAGTTTCAATCTGCAAGGCCATTGCAGTAGGCCTTTCAGGAGAGCTAAATTTGCTTGAAAATATACAGGAAAAAATGTAGTGATAATGACTGGAGTCCTGTATTTATAGAAAGCTAGCACTTCATTAAGGATGAAATAGGGTGTTACATATAAATATGTATCTTTCAAATTGTATTGACATTTGCAATGCTTTTTAGCAGTATGGATTTTCGTATTATAGCTGGAGTATTGTTTCTGTTGCCAGATCTCTTTGGTTTGGGGGAGGGGAAAAAAAATTAAATGTACCTTGTGTGGTAATTTGTCTGGGATTTGTACAGAGACTCCCCTCCCCTGGTACTGCTTTACAGGTTTGGGCAAGTGAAAGTTGGGCACAGATCTGGCTGCACATTTGTCTCTTTCAGATAAGCTTGGTTTCAAAGTAGAACAGAAGTTAAAACAGATATACTAAATCCTTATAGTTTCTTCAGTAGCGAGCACCTGCAGAGTGAACCAGCCGGTAGGAAAGATTCCAGGGAATGGGGGAAAGGCCTCAGTAGAAGAGCAGAGCAGCGACCTGATCCATGCACACTTGTAGCAGTTGCCTCTGTATGTTATAACTTCTTTCATTTCCCTGTGGCCACCTAGACACTATGGTGGGGTGTGCACATCCTTCTCTCCTATGAAATCTCCAAACCCTTCCCGAAGAATGCATTACATGAAATTTCAGAAGGGAAACATCTTTGGAGTTATCTTTTTTCCCCTCTAACTTCTACACTAATGTTGGCCCAGGTATGGGTCAGAAAGTGCTATATCTATATTCATCTATCAGGTGAGCAGGCTTCATAGGATTTGTTTTTAATGTAGAATTGGTATATTAACACACAGTGGTAGTAGCCTTCATGTAACCTAGAGATAGGGTATGATCCCATCTCTCTGATGTCAGTCTCAGAAATCACACTGGCTTTAAAAGGATTGAGAGAGGCATTGTTTACTGTCAGTAAAAACAATTCCAAAAAAAAAAAATATTGGAAACCTTAAAAATGTCTCCCCATTACCCTGATGATGAATTTGTCAAAATATCAATGAAATAAAATGTTATCACATGGGTTCCTGCCACTGGGTAAGAGATGAAGCAGAACCAAACCATTTATCTTCTAAGCTAGGAGCAGAGCACCTCTGAGAAATGCTCTTAACATGATTTTATTTCTATTGTGACAAAAGATTGATGTAGATGCAGTCATTTAATATTGTGGGTGGAGGTGCGTTGGTGTTTTTCACTTGTCTAATTATAGAAATGCTGTACTTTAACTGGTTTACAGAATAAGATTATTTTCTTTTGCCAAAAGGGAAGATTCTGTTTATAAAAATGCAATTGTATGTAAAAAAGTAGACCACATAACTTGGCCCTGATCCAAAGTGCGGTGCAGTTGATGGGAGTGTTTGCATTGACTCTTATTAAATTAAAGGACTTTAGATTGTACTACCTTGAGATTTTTTGATAAGCTGGGAGGGGGCATGTCTACACCAGACACTTATTGTGCAGGAACCTAATAACACTGCGCAGTAGCGTGCTGGTCAAAAACTATGCTAATAGGCTACTGCACTGTGTTATTAGGCTACTGCTCAGTAACCATCACAAAAAAACTGGCACTACTGCACAGTAAATATAGTTACTGTAAATTAAATTAGTACTTCATTAAGTACTAAACTAAATGCGCAGTTATTATGATGTATTAATGCATGTGTAGCCATGCCCAGGGACTCTGCAATACCCTTTCATCAACCCTTTCACCCTGGGCACAGCATGCTTTGTGCCCAGGTCTCTCATACTTCATCCTGGGTTTAGCACTCTGCCCTTTCACCAAGCAGCACAACTATTATGGTGGTTCCCCCCACCCAGTATCTGGCTGTGCAACCACTCTCTTTCATTGATAGAAATGCTGTATTCTGCCACACAGTGAACATAATTAACAATCATCCTGAAAGTGAAGTTTTCTCTGAGAAACCTGAGATGTTCTTGAGCAGATGAAGCTAACTAGGTTTCCCCCCAAATATAGTGACTACTTATATTCCATTTTGTAAAGTTAATAAATTGTCATTCTTATATTGTGCTTCCTTTAACTGGAAATGTTTTTGTCAGATTATTCAAGGCAAATTATAAATCTGTTTTTAAACTGATCATATTGTCTCCACTAAGATAATGTCTATAGAATAGAACGTTGTCGCTGGATAATAGTCTTGCTGCCAGATACATACTGAGGAAAAGCTGGGACATTTATCAGAAATAAGCATCAAGGTGAAGTAGACACATTTGTTTTCAAAACAGGAGGCTTTTATCCTGTCACAACCTTCTATTCCCTTGGATTTTCCCCCCTCCTCCTAAACCAAATGATTAATGGCACAGATTTGGATTTTTTTTCTGACTGATGTTAATGCAGTTGTTACAGCTCTTTGCTACATGGTCTTGAAAAGCTGTATTCTGATTGAATTTTAAGAGGACAGAATTCTTCTACAGTAAAGTTTGCTCTGATGAACTCATGTTTTTCAAGTTTTACACATCCTTTAGTTTCAGAGTAGTTGCTGATGTTTTTCATCTGTTAGTGCAAGTGAAGTTGGATGATTAGTAACATCACAATGATTCTTCTCAAAGATATACGTAATGTAGCTCATAGGTAAATATCCCATCATAGGTTTTTTTTTGTATGCTAAGGTATTTGCTATGTGCCTGTGGTGCACAAGGTTTGTGCACAAGTGTTTGGCTTTATTGGTATATCTCACTTTAGAGGGGCAGGAATGTCCTCCTCAGGTCTGCAAGATATATAGTGATGAGCAATCAGGAAGAATTCCACTTGAGTCAGCTGGGAAATACTCCTTATCATATGTACTGAAGGGGCTAGTGCCTAAATCTGGTCCTTTATTGATTGTTTGCTGTGTAACCATATTTTATAACTGTTTTCTGAACACTGAGGGACTAATATTTTCAAGTTTAAAAGACCAAGTCAGGGGCTCCTGGATGCTGGGTGGCAGGTGGCTGCCAGGGGGCAGATGGGGCTAGAGTTGGGAGCTGGGAAACATGTGACATGAAGTGGGTGGCCAGAACTGTGTTCAGTACCTGGAACTCCTGGTTCACCCAGTCCCATGCCTCCTTGCACTGTTCCTGCACCCCCTCACAAGTGATTTCCTCTGGCTGCCACCATCCTGGTGGGACATGTCCTCTGTCCACCAGGCATGAGCATCTCCCAGATGGTCCTCCAACACTATATCACCAGCCAGTCCAGGAGGAGGGTTCTGTCCAGGATCATCCTCTGGTGAAGCTGGTACATCTGCATGGCCTCAGCTATGGGCGGTGGTGACTCTGAGGCTGCATCCCAGCTGCCAAGGGTGGCCTGTCCCTCATGTGCAGCTGCAGGCCCTGTAGAGCCATAAGACAGAAGCTATTTGTGCGTTTGCAACATTTCAGAGATATGATGCTCTGTACCAGGGGCTGTGCAGTGCCCAGCCTCAGATCACAGGTCAGGCATGCACAGGTGGCCAGGGACCATGGTAAGTTGGCTGGGCAGGTCTGGGTCCCAGTGGCTGCCAGCTGAGCACTGCTCCCCGCTTGCTCCCCTGGGTCCGGTGGGCTGCTGAGTGATGGCAGTCTGCCTCCCTTTCCCCATTCCCAGGGTGGGACAGGCCAGGCTCCTGACAGCACCTGCTGCCATGGCTCCAGACACTGCTCCCCTCCCCCCACACCCCCGTCTTCTGGCAGGCCAACCTTTCTGCTGTGCTACTGCCCAGCCTCTGGTGCCTAGGCTCAAGAGATGTGAGGCTCCTGGATGACTGGGATGAGGAGCTGCCCATGCCTCTGCCTTCCCTGCAAGGGACCTCTCTGGTGAGGCATGCTGAGGCCAGATCCCCATGTGCTGGTGCTGCACCCCAAGAGTACCCCTGCTACATGTGCCCTGGGCAGTGTGTTAGGGCAGTTTGAATGGACTGAGGGGTACCAGACCCACTATGCTCTGTTGTTGCTGATGGCCATGGTGCTCTGGGTACACCTGTGCACCTGGTATGGGATCCTGGGCTATTATGTGGGTGTGGGGGGAAATCCTGGGCTGCCCCACAACCACCACCACCACCTTGAGGGCTACCTGTGGCTGCACTACACATCCATGCCCCCTGTAGCTGAGGAGGACATCACCACTGGCTTCGATGCATTCCTCAGCATGAGAGGTCTGTGACCACCTAGGTGTGGGGGCATGGGCTGCTCAATAAAGTTTGGCATTGTCTCCTGCCTTCCTGCATGCTGGGACAGGGAGAGTCTGGGGCCAGGAGAGTGCAGGTGGGCTGGGTGGGAAGGGGGAGGCAGGGGCTGGGGACAGAGGCAAGGGAAGAGAGGGTCCTTCTCCTTGAGCAGGACTTACCAAATGGCCAGGGATGGTATAGCTGGTGGCTCCATGCCATCATATCTGTTGGCAATGGTGTGTGGCTCTGGCTGGGGCCACTCCTGAGGAGGAGCTGGTGCTGCTGAAGGTTCATGGTGCCATGATTGGCTGTACCTCATGGTGGGGCTGGGGCTGTGAAGCTGGCATGGCAGGTACTGGCCTGGGTTCCCCAAACTGCTGGTGGAGGGTGCAGCCGGGGACCTCAGCAGGAAGGGGTGCTGGACACCCAAGGGACCCTCCTCCAGTGACATGTCACCGGGGTTGCTGGGCCAGGGTGTGGGGCTCAGGCAGGCTACCTGTGCTGCTATAGACAACATGGGCAATGGCTTAGGTACCAGGGCATGAGAGTGTCTGTCAGTGTCCACATAAAGGGTATGGTTATGTGGGCACTCCCTGACTGACAACTGATTGGTGATGGAAACCCACTATGCCTGCAAAATCTTGACCTTTATGTGGCACTGCCATACCAACCAGTTGTGTCTGCACTCCTGCATCCAGGCTGATAGCTCCTCATAGATGTTGGCATTGGAGTGCCTTCCTGCTCGGCTGGCACTGCACTTCTGCTTCACCCCACAGCACCACAAGGTCACCAGTCTCCTCCATGGACCAGTTGGAGGCCCTGGGTGGTAAGGTCATGTGTGGGCATGGCTGCGGATGAGGAGGACACCAGTGTGGGTCCTGCGCTGGTTCTCTGGGCTCCTGCACTGCTGTCCTTGTGTTGCTGGGCCTGGACAGTGGCCTACAGCACCCAGCACAGGGGTCCAGCACAGCACTGGCAGCCATGCAGCAGAGGCAATGCCCCACAGCACCTCAGGAGCATTGCTTGCTGGGGGTGGGCTGAAGGAAGAAGGAGCTGGCCCTGGCAGCCAGTAACTAATTGCAAGTAAATTTGCTACCTGTGTTACTTGTGATTAAGTGTTTTTACTGTACAGTAAGCATGTGAACTTGTAGATGCACATGTTTAGTGTGCAATAAATTATACTATGGTGCAGTTAAGTGTCTCGTGTGGACATGCCCCTTGAGTATTAGATTACTTTATCAGCAGTTCTACTCCTCCTCCTCACGTCCTTGTTGTGGTAAAGTATTTAGCAGAATTCACAGATTAATTGGAATCTGATAGGGTTGTGCTGTGAGTGCTTCTGCTATGTCCTAAAACTTGCAACCTTTCAGCTGTAAACCATACACTTTAGCAGTCCCCATTCATGGAGCAACACAACAGAATAAAACTGACAATTTTTAATCTAAGTGGCCTTGCTTCAAGGATGTGAAGTTGAAAAATGCCAAGGATGCAAGTTGAAAGAAGCAGGAACCTGAGGGTTTATCCTTTAAATACGAGAATGCAGCTGAAGCTTACCCAAGCTTAAGCAAGGTGACCTATGGATGAATGAGGAAAGATACTATGCATCCCCACCTGTTGTTACTGGATGTGAAGTTCTACTTGATGTGACTAAGGATAGCAGTTGAGTTCACAGGATATCCATACATATGTCTGGTCCTATATGTAAAGTGAGCATAACAATACTTAACTCTCAGAAGTTTTTTTTGGATCAATCATCAGAAATCATCAGAGATCTGGAGATAGTATAAGAATAGAATAAAAATGCACATTTATTCCTTATTCATGATTTTTAGGATTAAGATTTTACCAATATAAATACTTTTAGTAAAAGTAGTTATTGCATAAAAATGTCAATACATTGGAGTGTCATTGCAATTTTTCTATATTTATCTGCCAATGAGAAATGCAACTTCTTACAAAAGCATATATTTTAAAAATATTTTATGAGTATACTATTTCTTTACTGCCTCAAGTCTTCATGAAACAAAATAAAACTTTTTTGGGGGGTATGGAATAGTTTTGAAACTTCACTAGAAACTCATCAACTAAGATGTTTTTGCTTATGAGCCAGCTGGATGTGAATATATATCTATTATGTTTTTACCTGTGATGGAAAAAAACCCCAAAAGCTTTTTATCCATATGCTTCATTCTTGTTGAATAGTTTATTTAATGCCTTACTGTAAGAGTCAAGATTTCCAAAAGTAAGTACCACTGAATTATTCATTATGCAATATCAGATCCTTGCAAATTTTACTAGGCGCTTTTTCCTTTTCATTTGTAATCCAAGTTGCAATGAAAATGACTAATATATTTTTCCTCATCTCCATGAAGTAGAAGTGATTAGGGGAAATTTCAGCATTCAAGGACTTTTATACTTGGCTTCCCAATGGATGTAGGTCTGTCCTAGACCCTTTCAGAATTAGTGTTATACCCTCATTGATTCAGAACTGTGGACAGCGTTACTTCAAACTAAACATTTTGCCTAGTAATAACAGGAGCTAGACTTCCAAAATTAGTTGGGAATATGGCCAAATGCATTGGCAAATGTGCATGACCATGTTTGGCAGAAAAATGAATAATTTCAAATATTGGCATGCATTTTAGGTTCAGTTCCTTTTAAACTTGTTCTCACTGTTGGGTCTGTTTCAGGAAAGCATGTGCTTGTATTTATTGTTACTGGGATTTTATTTGTATTTCTGTTGCATACTAGACACACTACATACAGCAAATGCACAGATCAAGATTTTTCAAGCTAACCCATGGCTCAGTTTTTAAATGTCTTATCAAAGGCACCTTAAAGACTTAGTGTTTTTATTTTTTTAAATGATGAGTACTTATATTCTGGTAAACAGGTCCATTTATGTTGTATCATACTGGACAGCAAAATCACCAATCCTTTAAAAAAAAAAAAAAAAAAAAAAAGTCTTGTTCACTCTGTAAAATACAAATACTTCTTATTAGTCATAAATCTTCATAAACAACAGGCTCTAACAGCACCTAACACAGTCTTTTAATAGCTTCCATTATCTCTTATTATCCTTTCTTACCATGGCCTATTCATTTTCCTTTATACATACATGAAATAATGAATGGTTCTTGTGCTAAATCTACAGAATTTCTGGTCCTATAATTCCCACTGGAAAGATAAGCCTTTCTAAATCTTCTGTGTTGGCATTATCACAGCAGCATTTCTTTTATTGTCCCCAAATTTACTGTTTTATTAGCCCAAAATGGAGCAAATCAAATCAGACTAATAATAATTTATCTCATGATATAATCATTTATCTAGTGATGAGAACACAATTTGGTAATTATTTTAATTGGTTCTCAGTGAAAAATACTGTTCTGTTTGTTTGTGAACTCTTTGCCCTAGACACGCCATCCAGTCATGTTCTATGCCTGCAGATAGACCACCTAGTTGGAATCCAGCATGTGTCCAAGTTCTGTGTGTGACTGCCAGAACACCGGCCTATGTGCTGACTTCCTGAGGTATTGTTTGTTTTTAAATTGCTTCATATGAATCTAGAGTCTAAAATAGTGAGACTGTTCTGGAATAATAGCTGTGGAGATATTTAAATCCCTTATTTAGCCACAGAATGGGCACAGGGAAGAGCAAATTAAACATTTCGCAAATGACTGCCAGTATACATCACTTATGACCTAGAGGACCATTTCTAAGAGGGAGATGATTGCTGATGCTTCCATGCCCATTCAACTTAAGAGGGCCCCAAGCTGAGTAGTCTTGATGACAGTACAAATAACTGAGAGAACCAAAATATTTCCCAGTTTTCAGCATACATTTGAGAGACAGAAACACAAGATCATTTACCACATTTAAGACTTTATCCCCCCCAGTTTGGTAAAATGTCATAATTTGAGATGTTATATAATTCATGTTATGCAGTCATTTCCATACTTTCAGGATTGCCATATACTTATAACCTCTTAGCTGAGCACAGTGCAAAGTATTCCTTAGAAATTGAAGGCCAGGCACAAGGAAGCTCTTAGAAACTGAAAGCAGTGCTTCTGCATGAAGAGTCAATCTTGTTGAATGGAAAACAGAGATACCTGGTTTGCATCCTGAATCAGTAAATCTTGTTTGGATGCTTTTGATTTTTAATTAACAGTTGTGATTTTCATAGATAGCATTAATTTGGATAGCATCTTGACCTCTGATATTCAAAGCATGCCTACAGCCATTGAGTATATATAGATCTTATTTTCTCCTGGTGTAAGTTGGTTTTTACATCTGATTCCAGGCATGCAACAGTAGAGGCACCATCACAGCACTGATTGGGACAGTTGCTGAAACTCCAATGTAGACGTAATATATATCATTATACAGGCTATATTGTACAATCCAACAAACTTCACAAACACTGTTTTTTTTCTTATGTATTGCAGCTGTAGTCCCACGTGCTTTTTAGTGGAGAAATCTGTTGTTTCACCTATCATAATTATATACCACTTTCCAGAAATTTTCTCAGAAATAAGCCACATAGGTTCATGATTTTCATAACTCATAAACAAATGTATGAATTTGTTTAGATTGTTTTTCATCCACTTCCAAATATCAGTATCATATTTTACTTACCAACAGGGAAGTTGAATAAAGTTCCCAACAAGTTCCCATTTTAGGGCATATTTTCAGCTGGTTAATATAATGACCTTGCTACATAAATCCACATCATACAAGATAAAGCATATGACTTAGAGTTGTCAATGGGATTATTTTTTTTACCTGAGAGTGCTGTAAGTTCAGGTACCAACATTCTTTTTGGTCTTCTGAAGATTATTAGCTGCTTCTAGGTAACATGAAGGTTGATTACCTTTAAATTTATTTTAAGCATTTTTCCCCAATCAGAGTGTCCAATCTGTATGAAAATCTCACCTGTGTGCTTAATCAAAAGTACTTTGTGCTTGAAAGCTGTACAGCATTAGAAACAAAGTATTCTGTTGCTGGCTTCAGAGTAATGGCATCATTGAAAAGCACCAAACCAGGATGAGTATAAAAATGACTATAGTTATGCATGTGGAAAATTTAAGTCATGTTTGATGAGTTGACTCAGAAATGCTACTGGTGTCGGGCATTTGGTTCTTGTTGTAGGTGATGGTAGAGATTATGAATTAGTACAACAAGCGGAAGTTGATCCATTTGTTTTCAGATATGGTGGGTTTTTTAATCATCTATGTTTTAAATGACTTAATTGTGGCCCCTTCAAAGTACACTGTATTTATACTTCAATCTGTCACTGAGCAGTACGAAAGACATGAGATTGCCAGAGTATTGTATATATTTTAAATTTTGTAATCTCAAACATGTGGGTGGCTTCTTTGTTTTAAATACCCAATGGGTTCTTCATAGAATAGTCTCTAGATTGGGGGTGGGCAAAATGGTGGAACCAGCCAGCAGCCAGACTTCATTCCCCAGCAGCCCCTGCCCTCATGGTGACCCCAGCCACAGTTGTGCTGTGATAGCACACAGCTGGGATTGCCATGGACACCAGCCCCAGCCATGCTGGCAGGGATCCCGGCATGTCAGGGGGCTGCTCTGGAGCTGCCGTGATCTTGAGGTGATGTCAGCTTAGTCTGGAGCCAGGGCAGACCTGCAATCTGCAGCCTGCATAGGGTTGCACAGGCAGCGGTTTGCAGCTCTTCCCCAGCTCCTGACTAGGCTGTCACTGCTGTAAGGAGATGGGGCAGAGCTGTGATCCACTGCCTGCACACACCTGCTTGGAGCATGCAGGTGGAAGATCGTAGCTCTGCCCTAATCTGGACCAAGCTGCCCCTGCTGCAAGATCCCAGCACCTCCAGAGCAGTCCCCTGCCCTGCCATGCACCCTGCCAATGCAGCGGGGGTCAATGTCCATGGCAACCCCAGCCTTGCAGTATCACAGAACAGCAGGCAGATTGGGCCACAGCTAGCCTACCTATCCTGTGAGGGGGATTTGCAGGGGAGGTGCAAAGTATCCTGGGATGCCGGGGGACTGAGTTAACTTGAATCTGGAGGGGATCTGGGATAGAAGTTCAATAAATTGATTTAAGCTAACATACATAAGTCTGATACTACATCCATCCAGGTTTATCTTAAACCAGTTTTGGCCAGTTTGAAAGCGCTTATGTGCACTGAACTTCTGTTTTGTTACAGATTTGAACTGATTTATGATCACTTATACCAGTTTGTGTAATTTCTGTCCCTAGCCTGTGAGTGGAAGCTTTATTTGGTAAGCCATTTTCCAGCTGTGGTGGAAAGGAACCAGTCTACTGGAGGAGAGACATTCAGGCTAGCTGAAACAACTAAAAAGCCAGCTGATAATGGCAGAGGATGGTGCTTCTTCAGCCTGAAGAGAAAAAAACTGTGAGTTGTCTCCAGATTAGGTTCATTTGGCACAAGGAAGTAAGGAACAGATTACACATCATTACTACATAAACTAGTCTATAATTTGGCGATATGTTTTTCTGGTCTTTTAATATGTAGTATAGCTCCCTTTCTACTTCAGTGGAGCACAGGGAGAGGTTGGAAAGAAGAAAGCTGTATTAGCAGAATTAACACTTAATAGTATTTTATTTAAAAATAATAGAAATCATCAATCACAGGATCTCTTCAAACTCTTCCAGTCAGAAACCAGTACTAAAATAACCTACATTTCAACTGTAAACTGAAAGAAAGAAGTAAATAATGGCAGACATTCATAAATTAAATAACAAAAATTATGATGCTGCCTTGCACAGCTATAGTACTGGCTATCATACTCTCACAACAATATTGTATGGTTATTATTAAATCAGTTTGATTAGTAAATGGTGGCACAGATTTATTTATTTATTTTTTTTGCTTAGGGTAATTCAGTGCCTGAGTGAAGACTATATTGCAAATGTATTTCTCACTCAAGTTACTGAAAGTGTTTCAGTCAACTTCATGAGGGCAGGATTAAGCTATACAAGCCAAACCCATTTAAATTAATGGAGCAACTCCTACTGTCTGCAGTGGCTATCAGATCAGGCTCTGTATCCATAAAAACATCATTGCCTCTAATAATCTGTGTAAAAAAAATGTGTGGGATCAAGGAGATTGCATTTTCATGAGAATTCATTTTCAGAAATTCTGAATAATTAAATGCAATTTAACACTGTAAACTGTGTTTATTGCTAGTGTGCAAAGCAAGTAATTAAAGCTAATTATAAATGCCATTTTTGTTGAAAGAGAAAATAAGTATTAGTAAGGATACAAAAATCTTTAGCAGTGTGAGCAATGCTACACCCAATCTCAAACTGATCATTTGAAATCTTTATTGGATGACTCATGAAATAGGTTCTAATGCCTGGTAAATACCATATAATTAATCCAAGAATTAATCTGGCAAGAAAACCCAAGACAGTGTGAGAAGTTGCAGAGAAAGCTTCAGATATTTTTCACCTCTAATTCAAGAGAGAATATAACTAATGAAAGGTGAGTACGGAAATGGATAGGCAATGGTGGAAGAAGGAAGCAAGAAAAAGAAAAATATTATATTTGACAAGGACTTAGAGACATAAAGGCTGATAGTTTTCAACTCAAGTTACTTAGTAGTTTGGACAGAGCTCTCTCAAGTTGTGAATGACTGGTGACTTCAATGGAGTTGAGAAAGTGAGGCAGCGTGGGAGGAGAATGTTTCATTGGTCATTTTTGTGCGAGGGGATCCCAGCAGTCCTCATAGAATCACAGCAAAGGATGGCAAAGATCCAGGCTTTGACTCACACTTTTGAAACTCAACACCTGCAGCACAGATAATGAATCCATGAACATGAATATTTTATTTTGACTTGATTACAGTAGTTAAGTCATTCAGTGATCCAGCATCTCCTTTGCCTTTTCCTTAATTCACCATTTTTCACAAGCACACTACCCAAACACATGCCACAGAACAACTTGTTGTAGCACCATTACAATGACCCTATAAGGGTTTATTCTTTTACTCTTCCATGGCACTGTAACATTCACTAGCTGTATATCTACATGTCACATTCACTAGCTGTATATCCCTTAGGTTCCACCCCCCCGCCTCTCATTTTGTTGCCACTGCTGGTTCAACTCAGCTACTGAAAGTATTGAGGAGTTTTAGTGCAGATAAGGCCTCAAGGTATAAATACTACACCCAGCGTTTAGGCTTAGGCATTGTTTCCTCTAACCCTGTTTTCCTATACCTTCATTCATCTCAACTCTCTTCTGTCAGAAATCTTGAGGGTACAGGATGCAGTAGATTCTTCTCATGAAGATTTCCCTCAGCTCATTGCATTGGGAAGGGGGCATGCTGGCATGTGGAAAAGAAATTGGAGCCTGTTTCCAAAACCTTGCAGATCTCTACAATCCATATTGCTCTGTGTAGATGTCCTTGGTTTGTACCACCTCTGAGCTAGTAGCATCCTCTAGCTCCTTTGCAATACAGCTCCAGTGGACTTTTCTAGTGAAGTTTAGAAAGGCAATGGCCACTTCAGGTTGGAAAGAGGAGACTGCATTGTATTAACATCCCTGCAAGATTGAAATACAGCAAGTGAGATGTAAGGATGTATTTCCCCCCCTGGCCTGGTGTCTGCAAGAGGCTTTTGACATTTTCTATTTGAGACGGCTGAGATCTAGAATTACATCTGACTCTCTCTTGGATAAATGAGGATCTAACGGAAGCCATTCATGATGGAGAACGGGATCATCCACATATCGTAGGATAATGGACAGCTGTAGATCCTAACTGACACAGAAATTAAATATGGAGTTCTATGAAGTCATTGATATTTTTTCACCTTCATAAATTACTAAAATATATTGATCATTTGTTTCTATAGTATTGTGTAGGAAAATATAAGATGTGCACTTCACCTACCTTATCTTCCTCTAAAAACAAAAAGACAAAAAAACCTCAGGGCTGAGAGAACTAAACTAGAAAATATTTTTTCATTAATAAAATATTAATAATATGTTTATATTTTGGTGTGGCCTAAAGTGAATATTAGAGTGCAGATGAATAAAACATTTCCCTCTTTAATCCAGGATAGGACTTTCTCGCACCCATCTAAAATGATCTGATTACAGTGTAGAAGATAATAAATATTTAATATCATGGCATGTTAATGAGCTGCTTGCTTGTGAATTCAGAGCATTTAGCATAGTTTTCTCTCCCTTTCAAACATGTTATATAGTGCAAACATTGTGAATTATTTAATCAGAAAGATCTGTAAGCACTTCACTTCTGTGTTTAAAAACCTGAAGTCACAAAAGTAATTAATGGTTGCACCATCTAAAACTGATTATAATTTCTGGAACAATTTTAACCTTGGAGAATGATAGAAATGACTGTGAAAGATCAATATGTCAGCAGATTGTTTGCTTTTTATTTTGAGTTATTGTGAAGGGCTTTTTTGCAGCCTTGAGAAAAAAGTAGCTATCTCATGGAAAGCAGTGAATACTTGGTTCATGTAAAGTACTGTCTCTGAAGAGGTATGCAAACGTTTACTCTACTGTTGGAGTTTTAGCCAATATAGTTTGATTAAACATAAGTATTTTAATGTATTTAGAAACTGCAGTTCTAAGATTCAGTGTACTTTGGAGAATCAAAGTGGAAAGATAATTCTTAGCACATGAGAAAAAACTTCAGTTCTAAGATGAAAGTAGTGAACTCCCTGGAATTTGCAGCACTGTTATATATGGAAAGCTCATGGGCATCCTCAAATCAATGACAATGCACTTAACCTGTAGGATTTTTTATATCGGGAGAATGTATCCCTTCCCAGGAGCTGCAGAATAAGGGTCTTTTTAACCTCTATCCCTCCCTGCCCATGCTTCCCCTCCCTCCCATGCTATAACAAAATTACTTAATTATTCTAAATTAAGCAGTTTGCACTGTTCAGTGTGTTTATGCACTGGACTACTTTTGTCTCTGAGTGGAAGTTAAATTGTTCCAGGATCTGGGAGTATCAGAATGTAGGACATGGGAAATTCTTTCATGTTGAGCTTCTGTTGTCCCCTGGATAGATCTATCTTTTGCTACTGCTAAGCTATTGGGTTTTGCTTTTGTGGGAAAACCTTCCTTCTTGGAGAGTGACCTAGCAAGGAGCCAGAATATACCTTATTCTAGGGCATGGTGGGAACCAGTCGCATCTCCCTATGCCGCTCACTGAAGAAGTAAAAGACGTGTCAGCATTCTCTCAGCCTGTTGGATTTTCTGCAGCCATTTTAAATCATTGTATAAATGACACTTCTCTACTTTTCCAACTTGCCTGCATGAACATTGAAGTAATTGAAGAATGCTTTTTGCTTCAGCACATCCATGAAAACTTTTGAGATAAATACTGAGCAGCTAAAAAGGCAGAGAAATGTGTTGATGGAGGCACCAAACACAGATGGGAAAATCGACGCTCAGAGTGAAGCAGTTTTGTTCACACCTGATTTGCAGTTACTTGTCAGCTATAAAGCACGGAAGAATGATTGTAGTCATTTCATCAATGGGTAAAAGCAGATGCTATATTTTTTTCCCCCACAAATAAATAAAATCAGACTCCTAGAAAAGCAGATAAAAAAACTCCAAAGATTTAAGAAAAGAAAACTGAATGAAAATGACTGCTTTACTTAGTTGGTTGTCTTCTAACAGGAAGTTCAAAGACAAAGTGTCAAGTGTCACAAATACCTAAATTTTACATTCACTAGAAAAGAGGCAAATTACCCTCCAGATGTCCATGCACGTACAGTTTGTGGTGCTTCAAACCTCTTTGTGGTGCCAGAAACTGCATGCCCAGAACATGAAAATGTGCCCTGTGCTGCTAATCCCGGTAGCAAAAAAAAATGGCACGGCACACATGACAGGAGTGTGCACTGGCAGACATGGAGACTTGGTCCTCCAGGGAGATGCACTGGCTGCTGGCCACAGTGCCTCCACTCTTTTAGTTGTGCCCTAACTCCTCCAGCTTGCTGGGAACCGGGAAGAGAGGTAAAATGGCAGTTTGTCCAGAGTGGGTCAATTAGCCCCACACCAAAGCACACGTGCAGGGGTGTGTGCTGCAGCAAAAACCAGGTGCACAAATTTGTGCCACTATTATTTTTGGTGCTGCAAGCACATGTCCCTGTATGTGGGGATGCACCCAATATATGCAACTTGTCATGTTTTTATTTCACTAGACTAAAAGTAAGCAGGTTTTTCATTAACATAGCTCTTCAAACACATGCTTTGCAGTCAGCACCTGAGTTCTGCATGCAGCTGTTTGAGGTGCCAGAAACCACACAAGCCACACATGCACCCATTCACTACAATGCTAATTTGCAGTGTGGCACCAAAATTTGACACCGGGAGATCCTGGCATCAAAAAACCCAGCAGCTAAAAAAAGCTGCACTGCATGTGTAGCAGCAGCATGTGCCACTGGAAATGGAGCCTGGCTGGCTTGAGCCATGCTCTGGCTGTTGGCTGGGCTCCGTGCAGCTGAATCAGCAATATTGCTGACCCTGCAGGCTCCCAGAAACCCTAGGTAAGGCTGCTGGGGCCAGCAGAGGTGCTGTGCCCAGCCTCCTCTACCCCCCCAGGTCAATTTGCCATGCACCAGAGTGTGCATGCAAAGATGTACCCTGTGTCAAAAAGCAGCAGCACAAATATGTGCTGTGGGAAATGCACGCCCTTGCATGTGCATGCTCACCTGGATGTTCCCACTGAGGCTATATTGGAGATGACAGTAAAGCCTAGTAGATGCATTATTAAATGAGCTTTCTCGGGTATCAGAAACACTTTAGTTTTAGTAACGTGGAGCTCCGTGGCTACTACTTTATCTCTGGTGAACTGTCTATTTTCCCATTCAGTTTTCTAGCTTTTTGTCGACTCATGGCTCAGATTGTTAAAGGCATATATAGGTATTGCTCTGCTCACTAGTGCAGTGCCTGCCTTACTAGCCTACATTACATTTTCAAAAACAATTTTAGGTACTTAGTCTCAGGTCCTCAAGAGTCTTGAAATCCACTTGGTTTCAGTGCTTAAATACCTTTGAGGATCTAGGTCTTGAAGTCTATGTTCCCTTGACTTTCAGGTTCAACATAGGTTCCCTTTAAAAAATGATAGTCAAGTTCCAAATTCCATTGGGCATTTATTGTAATGCTGAGTGGAGCCATGCCTAAATACCTTTTAAGAATCTGGGCGTATGTCTATATGGGGAATGTGTAATTCAGGTAAGTTTAGAAAACATATGGGTGCTAGTACTTTAATTTGGGTTGCGTAGCATCTTAGTTTTTGGAGTTGGAAAGACTTCTTTCTTCATTGGGCTGATAATGGCCAAAGGGGAATAGACACACTTTCTGGCAGGTTTCTAGCCAGGTTCTGTTGCAGGCTTGCTGTACTGGTTTGACACAAAATGGTATTAGCCTGGTAAAGCCTCCAGCTATATATTCCATTCCAGAAGTTTTACTAGTAACAAAATCACAAAGGATGGGTGATGCAGGACTATTCTTAGATCATCTCCGAGTTCTCTGTTTTTGCTTATGGTCAGCACAACCATCCTCTTCCTCTTGCTCCTCCCTTTACCCCTCCCTCTTGGACTTTCTTTTAGGGGAGTAGTGTTGAAACCAATGGGACCACTTGGAACATCAGGGACTACTTATGGAAAGAGAGGCATATCAGATTATAAGTGGTGTTTCCTACTTTTCCTGTTTCTGTATCTTATTTTGAAAAACACAATGGGCACAAACACAAGGTGCATCCAGTGGTTCACAGCGCTCTGTCTCATATCAGTCATCCATTGTAGAAGCGTCATGACAGGCCAGAGCTTCCAGCTGCCGCATTTTAAGGTATTGTGTAGGGTCTGTATTTGCAAGAATTTTACAACCGCATTCAAGCAGGACAAAGATATTTAGTTGCTAAGAATTAAATGCATGAGGCTCATTCTAGATTTGTTTTTCAGAATAAAAACAAAAAAAACCCTTAGCTATATTCCAGTGATGAATAGTTTTAATTAGAAGTAGGTAGCAAACACTTTTAGAAGATATAATTTCAAACAGTTTCTATTCTTTAGTGCTCCTGGCAGGCAAATAGTATTTATTCTTGAAGCAAGAATTGGAGAACTAATTGGTCTTAACTTTAATTTAGCGATGATACATTTTAGCTATAATTAAATTGGAGCAAAAAATTCTCGATAACAAAATTTAGTTAATTTAGGTACCAAGTTGGTTTTGCTCATTCATTCTTTCCACATAATTAATTTGTGCATCAGATTATAAAATGTCCCTCACCTTAGCTTTTTTTAGTGGGTAGGTAAACAAAAGTCATAAAATGCAGTCCACAGCTGAAAATGTATCTAAAATGATTTGACTGCCTAAGTGACATTGTTTATAAGAACCTTTCAGTATAAATCTTAAACTTAAGCACTTTTGGATGTTATTTGGTGCCAAATTTGGATTTTCATTTGTGCTGGGGGCTGACTACCTTTTACAGGCCGTGAGTTGGAACAACTCGGCCAAAATTGTACCAAAATGGTAGCATATTACATTAAAAAGTGGTAGAGCAGCTTTTAAACTAAAAACAGAAGGAAAGGCAACAGGTGCCAAACAGCACACAGTTTGGATTGACATACCCTATAAGGATAAAACAATAAAATGGGGAATAAGAAATGGGGTGAAGACAATTGCAAGCAAATGCCAGCCTTTGGTTAGGCACAGGGGTGTAGGGGGTAGCCATGTTGGTCTAAGGAAATCGGCAGACAGAGTTCTTGTGGAAATCTGATATCTTTTATTAGACCAACTCAAATAGTTGGAAAAATTCTTAGCAAACTTTTGGGAACAAACACCCTTCATCAGGCTGAGGAAGCATCTACAGATGGTCTGTGCTCTTCCTGGTGGGAGTGGTAAAGCAGTTTGGCTGCCCGAAAGCTTAAGGTTTTGGCTTGGGTTCTTACCCAAAGAACCTTGTCTGTCTTTGGTTAGGGACAGACATTCAAAAAGCCCCAGGCAGAATTGGTTTTCTGTAAGCGGTGTAGTTTAGTTCAGTAGCGAAGAGAACACAAATTAACACACGTTTGCTCTTTGGTGGCGGGGGGAGAGAGTGGACTGGGAGAAATGACGGTGGTGGAGGAGCAACTCATAGCTGTCGGGTCCTGGCACAAGCAAAGCCCCCACCTCTGGCTTAACCAAAGCCACCAGTTCCATGTCAGATCATAGATGGGATGGTGGGGAGAGGTGGCAGTTGTGTGGGCATGGGTAAAGTTCTTCAGAGCCTGTGGGCCATTTGTTCTGACTCCTTGTTTAAGGAAAATGAACCTGTTGATTTCAGGAGTATAGTCTGTGCCTACCCATGTAACTGCATGTGATAAATCTACTAATTTCCTGTTATCCCCCTGAGCCTTAAAAAGAAAATCAGTCCATGTTTTCCAATTAGGACGCTCATTTTAAGTATATCCATTATTTTGGATTCTTGACTTTGGAGACCTAGCACTGCCTTTGGAACCATTAAAACAGGTTTCAAAATAATTTAATTAATCATTAAACAATGATTTTGGAAAATAAATAATATTTAAAAATCCCAGTAAGTGGTCTTGCCATTGACTAAGCTGTTGCTTCAAAAGATCAGCTGGACAAATGGCATTCGGAGTCCATTAGCTAGACTAGCGAGTGACACTCACATTCATAAGGAAGAATTACATTTATGAAAGTATTGAAATTTATCTTTAGAAAAGCAAAAGATTTTCCGCATGCAGCTGGATAATTTGAGTATATCAATATTGATTCATACTATGCAGTTGTTGCTAATCCCTTTGGGTAATGGAATCCTTCAGTAATATTAGTTGAACAGATGTTATTTGTTGGTTTTGCATTTTTATTTTTCATGCTTTCACTTTTCCCAGAAAAATCCTTTGCATACAAGTGACAGATAAAAGCACCTTGATTTTTTTTGTCCTGTGGTTGTCTCAAAATGTACCCAGTGTTGAGAAGAGGATAAATGTGTCCGTATGTATTTCTTTGAAATACTTTATCAGCATTCTTTAGAAAATCAAACAAGAGGAGACCTATGCTATATAAAGCAAGTTATGATTACATCATCATTACATAGACCCGGTATAGTTTTTATACAAGAAGTCTATGAAAGAGCTTTTTGAATATTTAGGGGAAAATTACATTCTCCAGGGACAAGTTGCCTCTCTTCTATTTCTAAAGTCATCTTTCCTTTTAGTTATCATTTTCCTCATGGGTCATCATTTTTCTCTAAACTGCTGCTGCATGTCACAATTTTAGATATCAAGTTTAATACTTTTTAATGCTGTAGATTTTGCTTTAAGATAGCTTTAATGCTACATTTTATATATGCTCTTTTTTGTTTACAGTAAATTTCTGGGGTCTTAATTTTATTCAAAGTAAGGAGGAACATATTACTAAGCTTTTTGCTTGAAATAAAATGTTCAGTCCACTCTTATATTTCTAGTTAATACTTTTTAACTTCCATAGGCAGCTTAATTTCCATTGACCAGGGCTCTACAAGCACATTCACACATTTAGGCATGTGCACTTGCAGCAGCTCAAATAGCAGTGGCACAAATTTGTACCAGAGATTTATGCAGTGGCGATGCATAGGGTGTGCACAGGGGTGCACGTACAGCCCCTGGGAGCACTGGTGCACCCCCTGACAACCAGCGCTCTGGTTAGGTGACGGGCGGGGGGGAGCACCGGTGTGAGTGATGTGAGTGCTGGCTGAGGAGTGGGGGCACCAGGAGAAGCGCCGCTGGCACTTCCAGGAGTGCTGCTCATGCTTCTGGGTCGGTGTGATCAGCCACGGGGGACCTCCCCTGGTCACTGACTGACTGCTGGGGGGAGGGGCACATACCCCCCCTGCTCTAGGAGGCACTAGTCACCCACAGATTTATGCCTTAGCACATGTGCCTTAACATGCGCTTTGGTGTGGGGCAAATTGTGCCACTTGGTGCAGACTGATCCTACCTGGCTCCTTCCAGATTTTTAGCCAGTGGGTGCTAGAGGCTAGGGTGAGCACCTGCACTGCTCCAGCAGTATAAAAAGCTGTCCTGGGGAGCAGCTCAGGGATTTTCTGAGGCCCAGCCAGTTGGTATCTGGGGACATTAGCACCTCATGCTAGCTGGACTGCTGAAGCAGCCCTAACCTAGAGTGGCCCTGCACCCTCTACCCACTACAGTAGACTGGCAGTGGGAGCTGCTGTCTTGCTGTGACCTGCTGCCAACTGCAACAGCATTCAGTCCCTTGGACCTGCAGCCCCATGGCTGTGCACCTGCCAGACCCAGACAGGAACTTCACAACCACCTGGGCTGTGGTACAGGCCCTGTAGCAGAGCTGCCTTTACATCTGAGGCAGCTGCCAGTGGGCTGTGGCTGCACAGTTGGCCATTGGGCGGCACTGCTTTCATGTCTTCTGGTACCCCTGCTCTGCCATCTGACCGCTATCACCCAGATGTGCTCTGTGTGGTGGCCCACTTCGAACTGTCAAAGCATGTCCTTCTGACCCCAAATGGCCAGGAGGTCAGCCGCCTCATTTGCCCTCCAGTTGGGTCCCCAGTGCTGGGCCTAGGCAGGCTCCTCTATCTGGGTCTCACCATTTGCCTCACTAGCAGAGATCCCAGTGTTCCCTGTTTAAAAACTGCAAGTTGTCTGATAAGGAACCCAAAGTCTTGCATTAAAATACCCAAAATCTGTGTCCTTCTGTGATTAAAATGAAATGCTACTCTATACAGAGAGACCAGTTGGGCAATGTTTTATTGACATATTTACAATTTTAAAGCAATTTGGAAGCACACCAGTGCCTCTATCACCATAATAAAATGAATTGTAAATATCTAGGCAGCCAAAGTTCCTTGGGTGAATTTGATATCTTTTATTAGACCAACCCAAATGGTTGGAGAACAGTTATTAAGCAAGCTTTCGGGTTCAAAAACCCTTCGTCAGGCTAAGGAAGCTTCACCAGTTGGTGTGTGCTCTTCCGGTAATTGGAAATCCATCAAAGACTCAATTACCAGTGGGGCCACATTTCTCACAGGAGGGACACACTCTCTCCAATCTCTCAGTCCTGATCCTCAAGGGAAACTTACACAACACTTCCCAGAGATGAGCCTATGAGCTCCATTTCATCAACCTGCTGGATACTAGAGATCATGGACTAAACATAGACATTGGATTTTTGATACATTATAATCTGCATGGCAACTGACTCCCCAGCCCAGCCCAGCCCAGCCCAGCCCAGCCCAGCCCAGCCCAGCCCCTGGCTTCTTTACTTTTCATTCCATCCAGGAAGAGCACACACCAACTGCTGAAGCTTTCTTAGCCTGACGAAGGGTTTTTGAACCCCAAAGCTTGCTTAATAACTATTCTCCAACCATTTGGGTTGGTCTAATAAAAGAGATCAAATTCACCCAAGGAACCTTGGCTGCCTATGTCCTTAGACCAACACAGCTACAACCCAAACCCTTGTAAATATTTATACACTTTGGCTTTTGCTTTTGGGTTTTTTTGTCATTAAAAAATCAGAGCTGCCCCTGCCCCTTTTTCTCACCAGGAGCAACACTGATATGCTGGGTTCTGTGCTCATGCCCTTGCCCCTCACTCCCAACCCACAGTCCTGCCACTGCCCCTCACACCTGACCAACTGCCTTGGCCTGCCCCCCACTAGCTCCCTCCCAGCCGCAGTTCAGTCCAAGAACCAGGACATGAGTCCAGATGCAGCTGTCCCACCTGCTGTTTCATGTCTCTGAGCAGTACCCACCTTTGATGTTCTGCTCCCTGCACCTGTGTCCAGGTCCTAGCGATCCCCATGCTGTTCCTGGGAAGGCCTTGACTGGGGCTCAGGGATTGGGCGGGACAAGCCCCTTCCCCTACTCCCCTATCCTGCCTTCCCCCTGCACAGGCTGCTTTAGTGGGGAAGAGGGGCTCTAAGCCCAGCTTTGTGGGCCTCTCCTATCTGGAGTGCTGCTTGACCCCCATCTCTTTCACACCCCTGCTTCCACCTGGACCCCTTTCACAAATGCATAAGTGGTTCCTGGGACCAGGATCCCCCACAGATTGGGCCTTCATGTCCCAGCACCAGTGTGGGCATGGCGCAGGGCTGCAATGTGGCAGTTGCCCCTAAAGCCATGGCTCCTGCCAGCAGGTACTGTTCCATCCTGTTTGGTGGCTGGGCATGCAGGGTGTGATTTGTGGGGGGGGGGGGGGATGCAGGGATTGGGGGAAAGGGGTGTGGGGCTGGGGTTTGGGGAGGTTTGTGGGCACAGGGTTTGTGGGTTTATAGCTAAGTATGTGTGGGGGGTTTGGGGGTGGTTTGAGAGTGTGGGGGTGGATTTGGGAGTGTGGGATTTGGGGGTGGATTGTGAAGGGTTTCTGGGGTGTGGGGGGACTGTCAGGGTGTGTGGAGACTGTGGGTGGGAGGGACTGCTTGGGAGGGGTGGGTCCCCTGCCCACACCCTCATGTGGCTCACAGCCCCCTCACTCAGCCCACAGCCACCTGCAGTGGTGGCAGCCATCAGGGCATGTAGGGCCTGCTACAGAGTGGCGGAGCCCCCCAGCAGTGCAGCGTGACCCCAGCTGCCTGGTGCTGGATTGGCACCACACACAGGGGCCATGCATCCTTAGGCCCATGTGGATCCTGCCTGCATGTAGCTGCGCTGGCCTAATGATATGCAACTGTAACAGGGAGATGTTGCCCCTATTATGGGAACGTCTGGGCAAAGCACCCATTTTTGTTGAGGAGTTTCTGTTTGAGCCATGGAACTGGGTGACATATTGACTGTTCGCCCACCCAGGACACTAAATACCCGCTATGGACTTTGGAGAAGTATCCATTACTTGCTGACAGCAGTGAGGTATTGAATCAGATTGAGATAACAAAAGGCTTAACTGCCAATTAAGTCTTCCTGGCTGGCGATGAACAACTGGAGATTGACAACAGCCGGGTGGAAACAACGTATAAAAGACTGTCAGTGAGATCAATTTCCCTGGAAGGGGAAGAGGAGCCAAGGCTTTAGACACCAGAGATGGCAAGCAGCCTGTGTGGAGGTGCAGGCGATGAGAGAGAGATTTGCCAAGAATTTCTTGTTGATGCGGCAAGTGTTGGGGTATCTGGCCCATTGGAAGAAGGATTGTTGATTCAGCCAGACAATTGCAACTCCATCCGGATCTGTGACAAGGACTTCATTGCTGTGAGTTGATAAACAGGGTGGGTTTGCAAATGCCCACCCGGTGAGCATTCATTGCGGGACTGATAAGTGAACTGGGAACTTGTAGGGAGAGCCAGCTGAGGGACCGACAGCTGGCAGCTAGCCGAGTTCCACTTCTTGTGAGTGGGCATTGCCGATGCTCATTATTAAAAACTAAGTGAGCACTCCTCTCATGTGGTGTCCCCCTTTAATTACTCCCATCAAAGTCGTGGCAGATGAAATTGACACTGAAACGAGGGAAGACAAAGCTATAACATCTTATTGCATGCCTTAGAAGAACACGCTCACAGTGACAAACGTGGGGGCAAGACTTGGCCTGGCCCGAGGGTGCATGGCTGCTGTGTAGAGTGCCAATTTGGCACTGGGTGGCTGGGGCAATGTTGCACTTCCAGGGGCTCTGCCAATTGGTAGTGGGCCCTGTGCACCCTGACGGCAGCTGTTGCTCTGCTGTTGCTGCAGGGGGCTGTGAGCTGTTGCGGGGGGGGAGGGCAGAATCTGTGGGCCAAGCGGAGGGGAGGCTGTGGGCTGTGCAGGGGGATGGGCAGGGGACCCAACACTCCTGAGCAGTCTCCCCCCCCACAGTTTGCCCCCACCTCCCCCCCACACACAATCTTCCATATCCACACACTCCCTTCACCCACAGTCCTTCCCACCCCCATGTCCTTACTTACCTCGGACAGAGCCTGGGTCCGGGTCATGCTGCAGCCTTGCCCCACTCCTGTTTGCCCCAGCATCCTGAGGCAGCTTGTTAGAGCAGCAAGCCATGGGGCAGCCATAGAGAGCTCTGGCTGGGTGACAGAGCATCTGTCTGTAGGACCCAGCCTCCAGTTGCTTCCGGGCATATTATGGAAGCTTGCTCTGTGCCGCTTTTTTCAGTGTTTTGTTTTGTTTTTTTATATCTGGATTTCCAGGTATCAAATTTAGAGCTTGCACTGCAAATATGCAGAGTGGGGAACATTTTTTAACTCCCAATGTGCCTCTTGCGGCCTCTCAATCTGCTTTGAGATGCCGCAACAGGTGTGCGTGGGGTTTTTTGTATGTGCCCTACATGTGCAAATTTTGACTTCTTTGCCTACTGAGGCATCTCAGGAAGAGGAAGACTGCAGGTAACTTTAGCTACTGCATCTTCAGTTTTGGTAGACTTTGTCTTGGTGGGAAATTTCTCTAGTTCCTGAAGGGTGACTGTAGCGCATTTAAAATTAGTCACTTTTCAGAATATAATAGGTAGATGGCGGAGTATCCAGATAGTACATTTGCCATTCATTTTATGGTTGATTTGCTAGATCTTTTTCTGTCTTTAATCAATAAAATTTAATGTCAAGAAATAAAGAGTAAGTGCTGAAATAATACTGTAAAAGAGCAAGAGTCCCTCTGTCCCCTGCTTTGAATAACAGTCTCTTTTAAGAGTCAGACTGGCTGGAACTTTAGGCAAACACTTTTTTTGCAGGGAAAGGGAAATGGCTGGTGATCTCAGAAAATAAGAAGGGAGAGAAAGTTGGAATGAGCATATTCTATGAAGGTGATCCTTAAATGCGATACTTACCTTTATATGGTAAAGGTATTTTATCTTCCAAAATATCAGTAAGAATAGAATTATCTTTTTTTTTGGTTATCTATAACATCTTGTCTAGTAAATGATGGCTGGGAAATGAAATGGTGCATATAAGCCATTGAAAGGATTGTACTAATTTTGTTCCTGAGTGATCTTCTAATTTTCTTGTGTGTTCATTTTATGTGAATGATAAATGTGCTCAGATTCATTGCGTCTCTGCCTTTTTGTCCTGGTTTATGGCAGTGTGTCCCAGTTGTCAGAACAGATACAGATTCTAATCAGTTATTTCAAAGAAATTCTAAATCTGCGAAACCACTTTAATTCTTTTCTTGTTTTTGATCCGTCCTTTTGGATATTATCAAGTACCATTGCTGTTTATTTAAATTCCAAATGAATGATCTTTTCTGTGATTTTGATTTTTCTTTAGGCAGTACCATCAACTGCAGGTCATACGCAATGATGGAAAATCAGGTGACCTTTGAGATAAAAGTATATGAAAAAGGAAAGAAAACCAAACAAATGTGGCCCTGATTTATCATTGCATTGTCCCAGTTTATGACAGAGTAATTCCATTGCATGGCCAATTATTTACTTCACTGATACTACATAGGAGGATTACAGTAACACAGGAGTGGATAAACCTATAAAGTAGATTGACTGGAAACACCCTGTCTACTCTAGTGTACAGAACATCTGTATGATTTTAACTGGCTGGTTAAAGTGAGTTCACCACTGCTTTGCCTTACTAACAAGCAGGTGATTCTGGCCCAGTGCAGCAGGTAATTCTGATTTAAAGGGTAAAGGCCTAATTTCCCTATCACAGTAATGTTTCATTAGCATTATGCTACTGAATTCAATTGGGGATCTTACTGGTGTAAATTGGAAGAGAATAAATCATAAATCACCTTATCAGACAGGTTAAGGATTACTTAATTATTGACAAAAGACAGTTTTTGAGCTCATATGTTTTCAGATCCTTCATTCCTCTTCAGTGTCTGTTTTCATTGCTGGACTAGCTCATGCTTTTAATTTACTGTTCTTTATATTTCACTTCCAATTCTCCATCCTTCAAAACTCTTTATAAATGGCTATATAACAAGTGCAAATTTCTCTCCTGTTCAATGAAAAATACCAGTCAGCCTATGATGAGTGTGACATCTCTTACTAAGAGAGAACAAAGAAGACGACAACTCTAAATAATCATCAATGTGTGACTTGTCGGAGCTAGAGTATTTGACTTAGCAAGCTTTATTGAGGACACATTGCAAAAGCAGTGGTGCTTAAATATAAGCCCTTATGTGATTAGTTATGCATGTGGCACAAAGAGATTATCCAAAATAGTTTTGCTTTCTTTGAATAAAATTTTATCTCCAATAAAACTATGTTAAGGCATAAAATCATAAACTGCTTCTCTGCAAGCTTAAGATCATTTTTCACTTTGTGTTGTGTATTACAAAGGCTTGTGTTTGTAATACAACAGTGGAACATTACACTGCGTTAGGCTATCTTCAAATGCTTTATAGATTTAAATTATAATGTTATAAAGCTCAAATTAACAAATGATGGCAGATGGAGAAGAATATTTAGGGATATATAGTCAAGGGGAAAGGAAGATATTTTCAGCTGAGATTCATACAGCTGAAGTGTCAATGACATAAAAGAATACTGTACAACAGACAGAACTGAAGATAGATATTATTTGCTCTATGTCCTTTAAGTCATTTGCTGGTCAGTCTCCCCATGTAGTGTCAGAGAATAGTGTCAAATGCTGGGAGCTGGCTCTATGCATGTAAAAACACCATAACCACCTGGTTCATCTTCCTTTAGCTGCACTGCAGTGGATGTGGGAGAAGTAGGTCAGGTGGGCAATCCACTGATTAGAAAAATGCAGTGGCTTTGATACTCCTTCCCATGGGCAGATCTAGAATTTTGAAAAAGGCAGTGTGCAGATGGTGAGGTTATCATCACATATAAAACAATGCATATTTTTTTCCAGTTACAAATAGAAGCTTTACAAATAGCTAGGGACCTCAAGCTATGTTGTTCAGTTTGAGTGAAGCAAAAACAAATATAACTTCATGGGAATGAGTTAAAAAACAATCTTCAGTGCTGTGAAACAGGAGCTTCAGGAGCAGCTAGCAGACAGCAGAATTGTAGAACAAAGAATACGTTGATTGGTGGAACATCAAGATCATTAAAAGAAGAGAGGGTGGTTAACACTGGTTGAATGAAGAGTTTAGATGGGATAAGGTGGATTATTAGACATGAAATCAATTGACTTCCTCAGCACTGTCTGATGAGAAATGCTGCTGCCACTGCCAGGTAGTTGGTTTTAAATTTTTGGTTAACCAGGAATAAAAGGGGGGTTTAAGTAAACCAGTGCACCCCCTCTGGATCTGCTGCTGCCTCTTCCTATCTACACATCAGTGAAGGAGCAGGAATCTGGATTGTGCAGAAGGTTTGCTTTTGGGCCTGTTTTGGGAGCTCTATGTTGAACAGCTGTAGCTTTACTCCTGGCCTTCTAATTTATGCTAATTAAGTTAATCTTGCAAAATTGTCTACGATGTAGTAGCCTCTCCTTTCCAGCTAAGCACATTCCCTAGGATTGTTCATGAATAGCTAACACCTCCCTGTTGGCACCTGGATTTATGACCCAGATGCCTTGTTCTAGGTGGACCCCAAACCCTCAGACTGACCACAACCTCCCCATTCAATAAAGGGCAAAGTGATAGCAGATACAAATAATTTAAACAATTCTATAGATCTACCAGTCCCAGGGTTCACAGCGTCAAAGTATGTCTGGCCAGTACGTGAGCTTCACTCTAAGGTTCTCTCTTGAATGTCAGATGTCAGCAGACTGGAGGGCAGAGGCCAAGGTGCCCACCCCCCCTCTCCCCCTATCAGTAGGGTGGGTGAAACAGGCTGGTGGTATGTCCTCTGTCCATGGTGGCCTCAGGTTCCCTTCTTTGGGACCCTTTGCTGCTGTGAAATCCTTCCTTCTGTATTCTTTCTATCTTCTGATGACTCTTCATCTCTGAGCATTACTGATTGGTCCACCTGTGGTCATCATGCTGCCCACATTCTGTCCTGTTAGCATGTCCCTTTGTTTCACAAACCCATCACATACACACATCCTAATTTGGGCTGTCCTAGTCTTCTCCTAATTTGGTCTGTTCCCCCAAAACCAGAAATTCCAAGGGCTCTGCAGCTGGGCACTTGTGATCTAGCCAACATGGCAGAGTCCCATATCTCATCTTATGAAACACTGTGGTACATGTCTTCAATTTGCCACCCTGTGTGTCTGCTTGATGCTTGCCTGTATGAGACAGAGCGCACCTTGAAGCAACTGTGTGACAAACAGGCTTTTAGAAACCAATTAACCCTTGCTATTGCCCTGGGCCATTGTTCTAATGCATATCTACTTTAGTTACAAGCCAATTTTCAAAAGAAAACCTCTAAATGCTATTTTATAGCCATCACTCCCAACCAGCCTATCTTGTATAGCCTAATATATGAAGAATCCCTTGCACTTGGGTTGTTGGTGCATAAAGATACAGAGCAAAATTATGAACTATTCCCCACGCTCAGCAGGTGAGGCAATCTTTGTGCCTTGAGACATGTGATAGGCTTCTAACAAGACTGTCCTCTGGGTGACAAAGGCCAGAACTCTTCCCTACGAGGACATCATTGACATTTATTTTCAGTATATTTATTTTGGCCACGTAGCTCTTTTTTTTTTTTTTTTTTAAACTTACTAGTCTAGTATTTCTTATGTGTGCTTGTAAAAGGTGAAGGATGTAGTCTTCATGGCAAGTTAGAGGATAGTCAAATTGAGCTTTGGTATGGCAAAGTTGCTATCTGTTCCTCTCTTTCTCTGAGGAAATAGTGGATACCCATTATTGTGATGAAATGCCTGTGCTTACCAAAGTGCTCTTATTTGAAGACTATTGTAGCCACTAGGCACATCTACGTGAGTAATTTACTGCGAAGTAGATTAATTAGTTCTGCAGTAAACATCTCAGCGTCTACACATGCTGCTCCATTAGGCTACAGGAAACCAATAAAATCCACAGCAGGTCAGTATTTGTAATACAAATACTATCTTTCTGTGGAGTTTTTTTCATGTGCAGAAGTGCATGTAGATGCTGACCTGGCTGGCTGGGGGATGAATGTGGGGGCTTCAGTGTGGCCAGCCCCACACGGGAGCACCCTCATGGCCTAGCCAGCCCCTCCGCAGCATGTTGAGCCACACTGGAGCAGCCCCAAGCTGGCAGGCTGACCTCTATGTCTCTGGCCAGCTGGGGCTGCTCCAACTTGGCTGTGATCCGGGCATACTTGTAAACGCAGTGTCCAGAAGCAATAAACTCTGGCATAATAAGCACCAGAGTTTATTGCATCCCATTAATATGCACATGTAGATGCACCCACTGAGACTAAGGCTTTTGGTACTGCTGGAACTGCCAGTTTAGGATATTCATTGCATGCAGCAAATAGTTGCTGCCATATGTAAAGTCTTGGAAGTCTAAAAAGGGTACTTGAATATATGCACTGGTTCTAGCACTCTCTGTAATAGTTGGAATAAGAATGAGAGTGTTTATTTTTTCTATCTTTTTATATGGACATTTAGAAAATAGATTTTTAAAGAAAAATCCCATGTGGGTTTTATAAAACACCTAAGTGGGGAAGGTTGTGAGCTCTATATATCCCCATGATAACAGTCCATGACTGTCACTAAGAGCAATCCCATGAAGGATTCCTTAGTCCAGTTGAAATCTAATTATTTGAAATCATTGAAATGTCTTGTGGAGAAAGGCAGGCAGGGGTGGAAGATTTCCCCTTCAACTAGAACAGGAAATGAAAATTTCAACTAACAGAGAAAGAGAAACATGGGGAAAATGTCAAGCATTCCATAATTTAGTGTATCCATCTTTACTTCTCTCAGTTATATACTTTTTATGTAGCTAAACAGCAACTGCAGTCAGCCAGCTGTAGGTATATTTTATACATAGTGAGCCATACTGTAAAATATTCTGGTTTGCCTTGTTTTGAGGAGACTTCAGTTCCTTGGGATGATTGCTGAATCTCTCTTAGGCTGCTCAGATTTTGGGGGCCACAGCATATCTGGAAACAAACTTTATTTTGATCTTTCAAAATTTTAAGTAAATAAATTAAATAAACACCAGAGCTCCCTGGATGTCAAGCAGGCAAAGAGGTATTTCTAGAATGTCAGCAGACATCCCCATCTATTCTTATTCCCATGAGCTGAGATGGGACAGTCTTTGGTGACTACATATACAGCTAGAATTATGCAGCTGCTATCATATTTCATGGAATAAGTGGTAATTCTCAGGCACTTTCTCTCGAGTGAATAGTTATTTTGTTTGTCTCCATCTGCTATGCTATGCTATGTTTTGTGCTCCCTTCCATCTTCTTTGTTTGATTTCTTACTTGAAATCTTTGTTTCTGATAAGCTTTTGTTTACCTATCAAACTCCACAGCAAATATCTTAGTCTCTGACATATGCATGCTGCCCACTGATCACTCTTCTTGTACCCATCCACCAAGAATGCCTACTCTTTCTCCCTGTGTTTTGTTCAAAGTGACTTGTAGACCTTGATTTCCTATGTCATTTTTCAGTTGTCTGCCACCAATCCCACTCATTACATGGATTTTGGTAGAGATTCTCAGCTGGTGTAACTCACTCATACGCCATTATTTATTTTTTGAAATTGCTTTTTCCCAAAAGGTTTGTTTTCCCTGGCAATCCATTTTGCACTCCTGTCCTCTTAGTCAAGGGGTGAATGGAGGAGGGGAGGTTCAATGCTAAGAGTGTTTGATTTTAGTTGTGATACTACCCTCCGGTTCTTCTGGGATATCGCACTGCATTTGCTTGGTCAGAAACACAAGGGGCTGTTGGAAGCCTTTTATCTGGCAAATTGGTAACAAATTACTGCTGAATATCTTTAGACGGATGAGTGACAATGACTATGGAGTGATTCTATAGAAATTTAAAGGCCGAGCTCAAATATTTTGTGTAGTGTGAAATCTGAAATGTTGAATGGGTCATTTTCACAGCTGATTATAGGGCTTTTACTTTTTCAGTTTTCATAGATGCATCTTTGTGTGGCATGATTTATGCAAAGTACTGATGTTATGCTTCTAAAAAATCATTTACAGACCTTGGATTTTAGAAATGGAGCACTGAAGATTGATACATGTAGCTTACAGAATTTTAAACTTCAAGAAAAATAGTTCAATAAAAATAAATCTGAATATGTTGCTAAGTCCTTCCCTGCTGAAACTTTCTAGAATTGGCAACTGCTTTTAGTCCTGGGAGGTGTTTGCTAAAAATCGTTTTAATCAGAAAGGTGAGAAATCACATTCTTACTCAGTCTGATCCTGTTCTCTTTATTCAGGAAAAACACCAACTGGACTTGAGGCCATTTTACCATTGGACCTAGGCATCTCCATGACCTCCGAAGGGCATCATTTCTTTCCAGTCCATTTTTAGGTGTGAATTTTGCGATTTGTCTATGGCAGAAGTGTCCTTGTAGTATAACCTACTACTAATAGAATGGTTTCTGCAATAGGTGGTAGCTGCATGAAATGCCCCATTCGGCCACAGGTAATGATGAGTAACTTTAAAATGTAGTTTTGATTGGAAATTCATGGAGACTTAAAAGGACAGTGCTACAAAAAAGGGCAGCATATATGTTTTTCTTAGAGCAGCACTTCCCAACTTTGGGTCATGACCCAAATGAGGGTCGCAGGGGCAATGCTGGTGCCGCTGCACACAAAGGATGATCTGCGCTGCGTGCCGTGAGCTCCCCCGCCCAGGCCCCAGGGCTGCTGCCTTCTGCTCTCAGCAGCGGGTCACGGCAAAAAAAGGTTGGGAACCACTGTCTTAGAGCAACAAAACCAAGGAAGATTTCTGTGCTGTCTTGCAGCCCGGAGAAATATGTTACATGATTGCCAGTGTTAGTCAGAAAGATTTTTGATGAAATACTTTTGGCAGAATTCTCAAATTTAAAAGCAATGAATGAATGAATCCCTGGGTTTTTACCCCCAACCTGTTTCAGGAATATTCAACCCCCTCTGTATCTTAGTCTCAACATATTTAAACCCTGAAAGCCTTTTATTAGGGTGACTTGTGCATGCATTTAGAAAAAAAAAAAAGAGTCTAATCATAATACAAACTAAAAAAATGAGAAAGGGAAAAAACATATTGTAATTTCCTGTGGGGAAGCTCAATTAGGCAGACAAATGACACAGATGACTTCACTAATTTATATTCTCTGTGATTGTTGTGATGAAACACAACACGCATGCTGTTAGTTTCATTCCTTAGAGCTTTGAATAGTTTACTGTTTGCGGCTGTAAAACACAATAGGGAATACCTTAACATATGCTGGAACTAAACTAAATGAAAAATGGCAGTATATAATCTGTAAAACATAAAATTATCTTCTTGACGTATTTATGTAGAAAAAAAAGACTGACTCCATAATTCTAAAAACCTATTGGAATACATTGCAACTCAAAATATATAAATAATCATAAACCTAAAACTTTACTTCCTGCTGCACTGAAATGCCTTCCCCCATTTTCTTGATTGGAACAGTTATTAGATGAAGATCAGGTAATAATCAGACTGATAATCTACTGTCTGCGGAGTAATTTCTTTATATGCTGTAACATGTTTATTAGTATTTGACAAAAGAGAAGGGTGCTGTCTTTGATCCTTACTGTACTTCCCTAATAAATATTAGTCACAGTTGAAGTCCCCAATTTAGTAAAGAATTTAAGCATATGATTAAATCAGTCCCTGTTAATAAGTCCCTGGTCTAAAAAAGTACATACCTCAGTTTATATGCTTTACTGAATAGGAATGGATAACTGAAATGTGGCCCAACTGAAGTAGCCAGTCAGTTGTAGTTACTAGTAAAATGCCTTAGCTGTGAAAACTGTTATGGATTTCAGATTATGGAATGTGGATGGGCCTAAACTTCATACTTCAGATCTGGGTTCAGATCTAAATCTGCCTTTAATTAAAGAACGTTTGGATTGCAGTTCAGATTAACATCTTTGCTTAAATATTTTTTAGGAAGGAAGAACCATCCTTTAAAAAAATACTTTAACTGTTATGTGATTGAAATAGGGTCCATCAAGTCCAAGCCATCTCTTACAAACAGAAAGAGAAAAAGGCCTTGACCTCAAGTGCTTACTCTCTAAAAAGTCATACGATCAATCAGGTCCTTTATATGTTCTGCCCTGTGTAGAGCTATGCTAAGATGAAAAACACTTCTGTAGTGATTGGGAGAGTCTAAAACAGGGGTTCCCAACCTTTTTTGCTGTGACCCACTGCTGGGAGCAGAGAGTGGCAGTGGGGGTGGCCTGGGGGCAGGGGCGGGGGAGCTCCCGACATGCAGCATGGCTCATCCTTTGTGTGTGGCACTGCCGGCATTGCCCCCATGACATTCATTTGGGTCGTGACCCAAGGTTGAGAACTGCTGCTCTAAAGGAAGTAGTGCAACCTAAGAGGGGTGACTCAGGGGTTGGGGTGGGGGGAAAGAGTGCAAGGTAGCCATCTTAACAGCTGGGCTAGGGACAGACATTACACACAAACCAGTTTAAGTGATCAGAAACTGGTTTGAACCTGTAACAGAACAGATGTTCAGTGTAGATAAATCAGTTTGAAAATGGCTGAATCCAGTTTGAGATAAACCTGGTTGAATGTAGTATCAGACTTAACTGATTTGGGTCAAACTGGTTTATGCAATATCTGTCCCAGGCCCCTTGCTGGTTTAAGTTAAATTAGAGTTTCCCCAGCATCCCGGCATCCTCTCTGGGCTGGGCGGAGCTCTCTGCTCCACAGCAGAGCTGGCTCCTCCCCTCTGCTCCCTGGCCAGAGCTCCAGCAGGGACTTGTAGGCACAGCAGGGTCTGCTGGCTTCCCTGTGCCCCCCTTCCCCCATGCCCCATTATCATTCACTGCTTAAGCAGGGATCCCTTCCTCCTGTCTGCCACAGCATGGACCATAGCCAGCATGTGGCTGTGTAAGGCTCCAGTAGAGACTGCAGACACAGCAGGTTCTGCCTGGCTTCCCCCTGCCCTACCCCCCTTGTTGCTCAAGCAGGAAATCCCCTGCTCCCTCCCTCCCAACTCCTACAGCACAGCCCCCAGCCCCATGGACCCTAGGCATGTGGTATGCTAGCTAATGCTGAGAGGTGTCTGTGTGTGTCTCTCCCCAGTTACATGGGGGCAGGCAGACAGAACAGTGACTGCTTAGGGCTGTTTGGAGTGAATCAGTAGGTCAGCTAGTAAGCTGTTTAAGATGTTTGAAGTAATGGAGTGATGAATTCAGGTAACTACTCCAAACTGTGGCTAAAACATACACAAATTTGTTGAGTCAATAACATTAGAAATTACATAAGAACCAGATTTATTCTGAGATTCATGACACTTCCACTCGCATTTCTGACACAGAGTACACCAGCATCTTCAAAAGTAAATAGGCATTTGTGCAGCCTTTTAGACAGAGGCATAACAGGGCAGCTGTTTGCCCTGGGCACTGCCAGCTCCCATGATGCTGGCAGTGGGTGCTGCACAGCTAGACACCAGGGCTAGGAACAGACATTCAAAAAGCCTGAACCTGAATTGATTCAATCTTTGCAGGTCAGTCTAATCTGGCTATGCTGAACTGGTTTGAAACTGGACAGACATTCTCTCTGGACTGAGGAAATTCAGGCACATGCCTGCAGTAGCTCAGGTAGAAGCTGGGGGGCACTAGACGAGTCCTTCCTTCCCTTCTGCAGGGAGCTGAGCTGAGGGGGCATGACCAGGCCCTAGCAGGACTCTCTCGTTAGGGATGTCTGCCTGCATGGTCCCAGGCTTTTCTCTGCTGGCTGCTCAAGGGGCAGGAGTGTTTCCAGCTCCCAGGCCTGGGCTAGCACTCTGAGGCCAGGGGAGGCATACAGTACATGCATCTGTTGATGATACAGAATTTTTTAATCTCCCTCCCTGTTTCATCATACTGTCTACAACCTGACAGTTGAGCAAGCCAGCTGGGGGCTGATAGTGATAGCAGGCTTTATCACCCAATCAGCAAAACAATAGCGCTGGAACTGATTAACTTAACTTATTGAGGTTTGCCTATTTCTAAGGCCATATATCATGTTATATAGAATTAAACATAATGGGTTTAATTATTACAAATATTTAAACATATTTTTGTTCTCATGTGCATTTTTAATAAACTTTCACTTAATTTGTTTTGCTCTACTATGTGATGACATTGTGTCCATGTTTTACTCACTGCTATGGTATACAAAAATCTGCTGGAGCTAGATTATATGCCACTTATTTTTTGACACTGGTTCAATAGCTTACATGAGGCAGCAGATGATACTTATGGGTTATTTTTCCTTATTGGGATTCTAAAGTTACTGAGTAATTTCTTTTTCTTTCAAAGGCTGTTCATTGTAAAGATAGTTTCTACCTGCATTATAGTTCTATGACTGTGGTTATCAGTAAAGGCTCCATATAGGTATTAAAGCTAACTGACTGTTTCTAGCATTTCACTATGTAGTATAATATTTATGGAATCATCTATTCCTCTGAGGTTTATAATTTTTATCTTTACAAAGTTTCTTGTATTAATAGAATTTATCTGAGTTTCTAACTGTAGCTGAAATATAAAGGACAATGATATTAATTTAATATATTTCAGAGGTGTTGGCATTCCAGTGAAGATTTACCTTGGTCTCATTTATGTACAAGTAACTTTTGATGTAAATGAAAAATAACAATTTAGGACTATATTCTGCTCAGCAATAGTATGAACCATGAGTTAGAGACAGATATGTGAGAATTAAAGTTAATTTTCCAAAGTCTTCAGTGTTTCATTAGTGATAAGTGATATGGCAGGCAGAAACAGTTGTGGACAAAAAGGCTTTATGGAAGGGCTCATGTTGTATGTGGTGAAGCCTATGTTTGTGTGTTAGCACTTTGGCCACCAGTTCATAGTCTTGAGCCCCAGGTTTCATTCCAAACACGGTCCTTCCTGGAACCTGACCATCTTTCTCTAATTCCATTTGTCAAACTCCACATAGCCCAAACTAACAAACCATGCTGTACTGCATGAACGCAGGACTACATTCTTTTCTCTGGAGGGTGGCCATGGTAGACTCAAGTGGGGTCGAATTCCTCAAAAAATCACCAAGGTTTCTTCTTCCTGAAGGCTGTAGAAGTCTTTCTATGTAAACTTTCTGCAACTAGGCCTTGCTGTACTGAATGTGGAGCTCTCCAATGGAAATCTTCATTAAGTTTGACATTGGAGAGACAGGCAGGGAAGCCAAGAGGAACACAGATTTAGAGGAAGTTGTGCTGCTGAAAGCTCAGTTTTGATAGTACCATGTTGGTGGCTAGGTACTTATTTACTTAGTCTTAGTAGCCAACCCAAGCATTCACATAATATTCCAAAGATTTCTGTAGACTTTCCTCCTCTTCAGACTGGGAATCCCTTCAGTGTTGCAAGGACAGTTGCAAAAAAAAAAAAAAAAAAAAAAAAAAAAAAAAAAAAAAAAAAAAAAAAAGGCTACCTTTATTATTTTTTAAAGAACAGGTTTTCCTTAGGGGAAAAAATAAGATTTTATAAAACATCAGCAATAGGCTGGCACACAGTTAACAAGCAAAATGCTTGATGCAAAAACTTAATCATAGCAAGAACAAGCTTATCTGATAGCACGATGCACTGTGTACAAGCTGATGCAATAGCAGGATCCTATAGTAGAAATGGAGACTGATGGTAAACTGCATCAATAACAAAACACATCAAGAGCAGAGTTCCAGCCGAGAAGAGCAGCAAGAGTAAACCTCATCAACAACAAACTGCTCTTGTGCATTAGTAAATTGCAATCATAGCAGAAATCTCTTCTATACACAGAGTTTGAAGAAGACAGATTTTTTTTCTTCAGGTGTTTACTTCAGGAACCCTTTCCAACCTGAAATAAAGGACAACCTTGCCTATCAAACTAACAGGTATGGGGTACCCATTTAAATTTAACTAGAGGACAAAACTGATGAATTTTGACTTTGAAGCTATAGGGGGAAATGCAAAAGAACATTTTGCAGGCACCTGTAGTTCAGAACCACTTATAAGCACTGACTCTCCACACTGTTCCTGCATAAGTCATCCTCATTTGCAATTCATCAGTCCCCCTTAACTCATGTATAAGCAGTTACCTTCCATTTAGACACCACAGGGGTGTTATCATCAAAAGGATGAAGTCAGCTAAAAGAATCACTTAATACAGAGATGAGGGCAATGTATTAATGTAACAACAGGACATCTAGTTTTATATATTTAAAGCTAGCAGCCTAAAATTGTAGGTGTAAAAGGACATTTATTGGGAACAACTGTACCTTTATAAAATGGACTTTGGAAGATTAGATTTATATTTAAATAAAATAGACTAAAACTCAAACATTATATGGTGATGAGTGCTTTATAAGTGTGTATAGTAATAGTGAAGATGACAACACCATGTTGAATTTTATTACAGTAAATAAAATGAACATTGAAGGCAAATATTTTTTCTCTCAACCCTGACAGAAAGATTTTCACAAACTAATGTTAATGTACCAAAGGCTACAACAAAGCATGATTGTCTGCCAAATGATGCAGGCTCTTTGGCTCCTTTGGCTTCTCTTTTTCTCAGTCTGCTTTGCAAATTGAGCCAGCAGGGTAAAGTATCCACCTCTGTGCTGCCCAGAGGCATGCCCAAGGGCAGCACAGAGGTGGATACATCGGAGGCTCCTTCCTTCTTCCTTGTGCCACATGCCCCTTTTTTTCTTTAAGGGAATGAGGGGAGAAGGGGAAAAGGAGGAACTTAAACTTTTGACTCACTATAGTGACTGAGAATAGCATTTAAAAAGTTTAAAATAAACTCCTGTCCCTCAAAGAGAATCTCAGAATAAATCACTGAGTTCAAGAACAGCAGAAATGAAAGCAAGAGAACATAAACATGTTAACCTTCATACATTCCCATGGGGCAATTTCCTACCCCAGACACATATTTTAAAGTGAATTAATTCTAAATTTTTTTATTTTTAGGACATTGTCCTTGGCACCCCAGTGCACAATAGCCCCAAAGAACAGCCGGCTTACATGAATGGTTTGCTCTCTGTGGATGAAAAACTGCCCAGGGTAACGTGTTACCCCAGGTGTGAATGTGTTTTTCCATATGGGGTAACAGCTTACCCCAAGCCCATGTTAATGCACTGGGGTCCCAGTGCAATTTCTGTATACATGATAGGTTTAAACCTGTTTGGCCACATTGGGTGCATGCATCTGAAAGGTCAGCATTCATGACCTCATTCAGGAATCCACGGGAACTAATGGATGGTCATTTCCCACTCTGCTTTTGTAGAAGATGCAGTAATCCCTTTTGCTAAGCAGGTTTTGTTTGCAGGTTGCAAGGTCATCAAAACACTCTGCCCTTTGCCAATCTGCTCCCCCCCCAGCCAAAAAATCCCCTTTGTCACACCCAAATCCACCTCTGCTCTCTTTTCTCATGACAAAACTCCACCTTATCTGTCCCTTTCATAATATACAAGCTAGTTTGCCCTGCCTTTGTTGGAAGTGAGGACAAGGAGCAAAGGGACAGCAGAGAGGAAATAGAACAACATCATACTGTAATACAGTGTACGCTATGGAGTCCCCTTCAACAGTACAGGCTTGACAACTAGGGGTGTGCAAAATGGGCCATATTCGATTTGGATTTGGCCCAAATCAGGGACAGTGATTCAATTAATTGATTTGGATCACTGTTCTTGATTTGATTAATCCAAATCTGAAGATTCAATCAGTGCTTCAGCCATAGACACAGCTTTACATGTTTTTTCTACATACGTTGAGGTACCAGGCATGGCTCATGAATGCTGCAATGTTGGGGCAGATGGAGCATCCCACAGCAGTGTAGGGGAGCCCCCACACGCTTGGCGGTGAACCCAGAAGTGGACTGGAAGTACTTCTGGTCCACTGCCAGGTTGGCTGCTGAGTGTGTGCCCCCTTCCACGCCCCTCTGGCTCAGTTATTGGTCACAGGGGGACCCTGGGTGCTCCCCAGATCCAGGAGGCACTAGTTGCTGAGCTGGGGGGTGCAGCCTAGGAGAGGCAGTATGCTCCCTGGAAGACCCAGAAGTGGACCAGAAGTGCTGCTGGTCTACTTCTGGGTCTGTTGCCAAGCATGCCGGGGACCCCACCCCCACGCTCATGTAGGATGTTCCATCCACCCCAGCATCTCAGCATTTACAAGCCTCCTGGTACCTGGAGGTATGTAGAAAAAAAACATTTAAAGCTGTGTCTATGTTCGAATTGTCAAATCTTTCCGAATCTCTCCAAATCGATTCACAGGGTTCCGATTCCATTCAGAGAGATTAACGGGTCACCTGATTCAATTCAGAATCAGAGATTTGGCCACAGAATTGGGTTGAATCTTGGCTGAATTGAATCAGGGACTGAAGCTTTGCACAGCCCTATTGACAACCCCCATGCCCCTTTTACCTGTTCTCACTAAGCCCCTGCACATGTGGTTTCCAAACAGCATTCACCCACATTTGGCTTGCCTGCAAAGGGTGGATGCTGGTCTGTGGCTTCTGTGCCCAGGAGGAAAGGGTACTACCTGTGCTGCCGTAGGGCAGGGCAGAATTGTTTCTATGACAGCATATGCCCAGTAAGCCTGTCAAATATGTCTTGAAAATTTGGTGGTGCTGTGATGCAACAATATCATTTCCCCCGTCTACAGACATCTACCTAGGCAAGAAACCAGAAGCTCCATGCCAAGGTACTCTTGGTACCCAGATCATTGAAAAACTGGTTCATCCCTGGTACAAGATGGGAAGGAATATTGTGGGTGGCAATTTCTTCACAAGTACTGATCTGGCAGAAAGACTGCTACATCAGGACTTGACCTATGTGGGTATGATCCGGAAAAAACAAGGGCAATATCTCAAATGAAATGCAATGCAATCAAAGAAGGGAACCTTTTTCATCCATTTTTGCTTTTGATGGGAAATTCACCCTAGTTTCCTATGTTCCAAAGAAGTTCAGCTTGTGCTGTTGCTGTCAAACTTGCACCATGACTTGTCAGTGGGTGAAGAGCAAAGAAAGCTGGATATTATCCACAACTACAATAAAAACAAGGGTGGGGTGGATAACCTTGACCACTTAGTCCATATGACCACCTGCAGACGGAAAATCAACAGGTGGCAAATGAAACTATTTTTCAATATGGTGGATGTGGCTGCCATTGCTAGCTTCATCATTTGGCTAGGCCACAATGCAAACTGGAAGCAAAAATCACATTTAAGAAGACAGCGCTTTTTTTTGCAGAAGCTTGGAGAACAGTTGATTGATGGACAAATAAATCAAAGAATGATGGATACACATAATCTGTTTAAATTCATCAAGTCTACCCTAAATTACATTATGACTACCCTAAATTACAAATTGCCACAATGCACCCCAGTAGAACCCTCTGCAAGCATGAATGGACATTGTGCTTTTTGTCCAAGAACAGATGACTGCAAAACCCAGAAACGATGCAAAGATTGTAAGCGGTGTGGTTATGTACACCACAGTACATCACTGCTGTTTTGTGAGGAATGCAATATTTAGTTAAAAGAGTGAGGAAATGTTTTTGGAAGTAATTGTTAGTTTGAAAATAGTGTGAACTGCAGACTTGGCAAATTGTTCATTCACATTTTAAAACTAAAAAAAACTTTAGATGTTGTTCATAGTTCTAGTTAAATAATATTTTGGGCTCAAATCATCATAAATACTCTTTCAAACAATCTGCATATTTAATAAATAGTTTTTGGTACATTTATACTGTTGTCACTGGTTCTACTTTGGTCATGCGTGTGGGGCAACAAGTTACCCCATGTGACCAACAGTGTTGAACTGTGGGGTAGCAAGTTACCCTATGAGAACAACAACGGTTCTGGTTTCATGAGAATGGATTAGGGTTAAGGTCTATATCCTCAATTACCAATGCATACAGCAAGGGACTGAACAAAATTGTGCTTTCCAAGAGCACCCTGGAAAACAGACTGTCTCTCTTCAAGTCACAGTGTGGTCCTCTTCCTGCTTCAGAGAAGAAGGAAATTGCACTGAGTTTACATACAATTTCCTGCTACACAGGCTATTGTGGTGAGGTCAGATCTAGGGCTCTGGTCAGTCCTGGTACTTACCTGCCTGTGGTGGGTAACAGGAGCTCTAGAGACCTCTTTTTCCTTCCCCTGCTGCAGTCTGTTACAGGTGGCTGGTTCTAAAGGAGGGGAACTGTCTTGTTCCACTTCAGTACTTTGCACGACTGCATAGTCTTCAGTGAGCAGGAATAAAAGATAAAATAAAAAAGAAAACATTTTCTTTTTATTATAAGGCAAAAGCAGCAGCATAGCCTTCACGCTGGCTTTGTCCAAATACTTATACTTTCTTTTTTCCCCCATCAGGATAAAAGGTTCTTTGGACTTCCTTGGGAGATGCTGACCCCATGAATGGTGCTTTATGTCAGCACTTACTCAAGGTGGTTCTCTAAGAAATTATTTCTGTTTATGGTGAGGTGAGTTAGGGAGTAGTGGGAAAGAGGCAAGTTTGTCACTGGTGTTGTACACACAGGAATAAACTCCCTGGAGTTTAATGGAGTTGTACTGACTCACTCAGGTTCAAATTTAGCCCTGCTACTAGGTAATACAATACTCATCTCTGTTTGGGTAGGCTGCAGCATTACCACAGGTTCTGTGTATGACAGTGCACATGTATCTATAGCATAGGGAAGAAATTATACACTTTTGGGTCAGACTTCCCTCTCTTCTCCCATTGTCCCATGAGCTGGTATTCATTAGAAATTGCAGCACTAGTTCCCAACCCCTGGGCCCATTTGGTTATGTTGGCTGGCATAGATGGAGCCAAAATCCTGCCCCTTGCTCAACTTCAGCTCCCAAAGAGTAGTGGCTAGTTTTCCTTCACTCAGTGCCCACAGTCAAAGTCTGTAGGCCACTGAAGGAATAATTGGGAACGGGGGTTCCCCATCTTATGAGAACTCGGGGGACAATACATCCCGCAGAATTTAGTAGTCCCCTTTCATGAGTAGGGGGTAATTCCCATAAGAGTGTAATGTTAGATGAAAAGGTAAATATAAATTGTCAATCTCCCTCAGAACATATGTCATTAAACTGTCTAAAACCATATTTCTTTTTCTCCTCACACATTCTCACCACTGTTCTTGGATAATGATTTCATAAAGTAGGGCTTTTTTCATGCACAGTAATATCATTGTGCTACTAAGACAGTGTGTTTAAGCAGGAGCCTGTAGAATGCTAGGGCAGAAGGAAGTAATATCTGTCCAAAGGAAGTAATATCTGCAATTGCTCAGCCTCCTGACCAAAAAAAAAAGTAGAATATCTGAGTAAAAGCAATGTTTTTTCAAGCATGATTAGTAATACTTTAATTCAACACAGCACCAAGAAATGGATTTTATTGCTCTGTATTTTATGGATCATGAATTTAACTGAACTAAATATTCAAAGGACATATGAGAAATACTGCTTTAGTGGGCTGTTGACCACATTTTATCCAGCATTTTACTAAGAGTATGGTATTTTTTTTCATTTTAGCTTACTCAGCTTTTCACATAACTAACTATCTATCCCCAAAGACCTATGTATCACCAAAGAACAGTGAAACAATCAGCAGCTCTATTTACCTTACTTCATTGAGCGACATTTTACTATCTCATCTTTGCTGCCTTGTTTTAAAGTCTATTTCAGCAAAACTTTGAACAAGAATATTGATTTACTTTTTGGAGCTTAACTGGTCTGTATGCAGCTACAAGCGCTGTTGCAAGGTAGGTGTTTCAAGGCATCATTATTATTATGCATTACGTGATCTATATACCTAAGATACCAGTATGCACTTTGTAAGGAATAGTATAGATTCATTGTTAGTTGCAGCATCTGCTCCAAAGAATTTACGAGATGATCGAAGAGATGGGTAGTGGGAGAAAAGAGCAGGTATGCAGTCTCTGAGTTCCCTGCAGCCTGCTACTAAGTTAAATGGCAAGCATAGAATGTAGTCAAAGCTCAGCTTATTGCTTTATCTGCTGTACTATTCAGCCTTTAATGATTTACATAAACGAATTTTGAAGGTAACTGAGCTGGTTTAATTTTAAATAGCTTAATTAAAAAAAAATCTATTAGATCACAAGTATTTTCATTAGAAGTGTTTAGATTTCAGATTGTTCTTATCATTGTAAAACCAAACTCAGATCTCCATGTAAACCCTTGGAATGCCTGGGTGTCCACTTGGTCTGCATTTACACTAGCGTGAGGGTTCTGCAGAGCTGTACCAGGAGAGTTGTGAAGCCCAGAAGGTGAGATCCTCTGCTTTGTCTGCCTGCCCTGACAGACAGCCTCTGTAAGGGTAAGATTAAATGCTGACGCATTTATGAAGCATGATACCTGCTACCCCCCAAAACCAAAAACAGTGAGCTAAAAAGCACAGCTAATTGAACTGTCCCTACTTACAGTTTGGGACATCTTTATTGTGTTCCTACTCACCTTGTGTCCTATGAAGACAACCTACTTGCATTGCCTGTGACACAGCTCTGTCTGCATATCACTGTATAGTTAACCTGGACTCTTATTTAAGTTTTACCTAAAATCACTCTGCCATCCATGGAAAAGACCCTCTAGCTTAGATCTGGAAGCTCTTTGAGCCTGGGCTAGCGTCCACCACTGAAGGTATAGACTAGAGTCTGAAGTGTGTTTTGACACATGTTCTGGGGGTGGGGGTTGGGGGGCACTTTAATTTTTAATTAGAGTGGCTTTGAGAGTTGCTGTAATTAAAGAGCCACAGTGTCTTGTTTAACAGTGTCTCTGTGCTTCTTAATGGCGGCAGGGGCATTTTAACTAAAGCTCATCGAGCAAGTTTAGTTAAAGCATCCCCACTGCCATTTTGAAGTGCAGGGATGGTGATACATGAGATGCAGAGGCTGGCTGGAGCATGTTAATTATCATGCTCCAGGAGACTCAATTAATCGCTGTAATGACAGCATGTTGGAGTAGCCTCTTGGCATGTCGACAGGCACCTGGGTTCTGTTTTAACCAGGGCTGGAACTAAGCCATTTTGCAATTAAGATGCAGGTGGTGTGCAAAAAGTTCTCCATTGCCCCTCCTACAGTTTCCTCTTAAGGAGGGAGAGTTTTCCTGCCCTGACACAATTGACCGAGAAAGAATCCTAGAGCGTCTCAGCACAAAGAGCCATAGAGTATGCCCCCAGGTATATGTAGATGAGTACAGAAATAGCTGGGACAAGTAATATAGCTAGGGACTTGCTGGGAGGTCAGGGGTCAGCGGGAAAAGGAAGGGTCAGGCTCTGGCCAAACTTACCCAAGTCCTGATCACCTGGGTTAACTGTGCAGTAAAGACATAATTAATGAATCAAGTTACAACAGCAATGACTTTGGCTATGCCTCCTTACCTATGTGAGAAAGAGATGATAGATACTGAAACATTATGACAAGATGAGTCTAAATGCACAATTCTTAATTTTTTAAAGATGCTACTCATGTATCCCTGTGGTTGAACAAAATATAATCCATGCAGTCTGTGTTTAGCTTCAGTATTTCTTGAATTTGGAATGTTTTGTTGAGTAACGTTAATACTTCACTAACATAGTTTTTAATTAAAGAAGTTTCTAAAGGGTGGTAGAGAGTGTCGTTTTTGAGGGGAAAACAATGGAAAAAACGAAAACAAATCAAAGAACATCTGGCTCCAAGAGTTTGAAACTCTCTAGTCTTTGAAAAGATTGCAGTTGGTACAGGTACATTTCATAGATCAGATCCTTACATGCTCTAATTCCCATAACTTTATGAAAGGCTATGAAGCCAAAGATCTGGCTCTACTTTCCCCCAAACTCCTAAACATTACAAATTATGCAGGAGCAAAGCCATGCTCCTGCTCTGAACTGACTTGCAAGATATCCAGTATCTTTAGTATCAGTCCCACACATGTACCGTATTTAATCATATCCCACATGCACTTCCCCACGCCCCCAATCAGCCATCCAAATTGGGGTGAATGTTTTAATCTGGGAAGCTGATTTTTCTTCACTGGAATCCGTGGACATGCTGGGCTCTAATGGCTGCTAAAGTAGCTCCTGCTTGTATTTGGTCCAGTAAGCAAAAAGAGTAGTGTCCAGTGTTAATCCTATCATGGCCACTAAGAATTGGAACAAAAGTGACCAAAAGTTCTACCAGTTATGAGAGGGTTAGCACTGTGACTTGTGCCTGAAGCAGGATTGAGTTGCTTCAGGGCAAGTTAGCTACTGCATGTAGTTGACTGACTCTGGAAAAATCTTCTTTCTGCATTCTGCTTTCTGAAAGCAAGGTGCATGTCTTAATTTGGAGGGGTGTGGTATGCAAGAAAATAAAGTATTCTCATTTAAACCATTACTAAATTACATTTGTGTAAGTTTTATCTTTTATTATTAAAATTGGCAGTTTTCCATTATCTAGTTAGGACCAAGCCTTGGGAATAGGAGGCCCTGTATTAGCCTGTAGAGAGGGTACAGATAATCAAAGGTAAATTATGGGCCATTCAAGAAGGTTGGGGAGTGAGGTGCTATCATCACCAGGGCCATTTGGTGCTGGACCCAGAGAAAGGGTGGGGATGGGTTGGTTGATTGTGGGATTAGTACCTCCCCCCATGGATGCAATTATTTGGGTTGTATTTGAACTCCATATCATGCTATCAGAAAGTATGACAATTACCTTTTTGTGCATAAGAATTAAGTTAATTGTGATTGAGAGTAGGGGCTCATCCTGAAGTGAAAGTAGGGTGTGAATGTACAGCAGGCCAGCTCTTGTGGAGTGACAATGTGCTTATATCTGTTAAAAAAAATTGTGGTAGTTTGTCTCCTTTTCATTGGGGGGTAAGAAAACCTTATGGCATCTTCTTCATGCCCGTGTCCTAAAGCACAGTTTACTTAGGTAAGTCACACCCCTAGTTCTCCTGGCTGAAAATTCTGCTATAGGTTGTGGGCAGATGGGGAGCAAGACTGTACTGTGCAATCACTGGCCAGGGACTTTAGTTCAGAGAGGACTTTTTTTCAGATGTACAACAGCCCTTCTCAGAAGGCTTAGGTCCTTCACCAGGTAGATTGCACTCACTGTCTCGACAAAAAAGTTTCAGCTGATATCTATAAGAATGTGTGGGTTCCAAAAGAATTGTTAGAAACCCCGTTGAGGAAAAAAACCCCAAACCCAAATCACTTCGAGCTTAACTTAATGGCACATGCTCCATCCATTCTTCCTTAGAATTCACTGAACACATTGAGTAAATGATGCTCAGGATTGATTTCAAAACATCTCTACCTACATCACTCAAGTTGAAAATGTGTCCTGTGAAGAAAGATGCTCATTTCTATGTCAAGTTTCCCATTTTTTCCCATTTCAACTGTTTTAGCAGTAAAACTTCACAAAAGAGTTGTAAGAATTATTTCGAAGTTGAGAAAATAGATGGTTTTTATTTTCTCGATCCTCCCAAACCCTAGTGAACTTTTTATTCAAACTTTCCATAAACAAACACCTTTTGCCAGACACCAAGGAAGGAAAAGACCTGTTATGGCTAGATTCTTTGCTAATAGACAAAATTCTATACAAGTCAACAGAGCTTTGCTGTTTTATGCTGGCAGATATTTCCTTAATTCCTTCCACCTAGTAGAAATAAGATACTTCTCTATTTTCATCTGGGTATGTTATATTGTTTTATGTATGTTTCCACAAAAGATAAATTTGCTGCTCCAAAAATTAAAAACTAAATTAAAATTAAATTTTGTGTGTGTATGTATATATATGTGTGTGTGTGTGTGTGTGTATATATATAAAAAAATATGTTGCCCATGTCCATTGTGCAAAAGGAAAGTGAGATGTTAATGCCACTGTTGGAACTTAGTTCAGATTAAGTAATGACTTTTATGGGGCCCTTTTATAGCAAATTAAAGAAATGCAAATTTTATTGAAGAAACAGCTATTCCTGGCCATATAATACTGAGCCTCCTGCACAGGACCAAAGGCACAGAAGGCACATAACAAAGTCTAGTAGCCATGAAAGCAACAGTACAAAAAGAAGCTTTCTCTCTCTTGATTTAATTTTCTGTAGTTATAGAAATGAGGCTACCAGCTGTTTGAATTACAATGTGCAGCGACAGAATAATGAGAAAGTTAATCTCTTTAAGTAGCTATCATATTCTAGTTTCTGCATTGGCATCTACTTTCCTGGCATTCTCATTTACCAGTAAATCTGCATTCTAAAGCAAGCAGCAGAATTCTGAGTACAGGTGGGATAAAGCAGAGCACCTGCTGGTAATTAGACTGTGAATGTCTGTGTAACAAAATACAGAAGCTTTCTAGCTCTGCACTGTGTTGACTGTGTGTGTGATGCTGTTGGTGTGGGGGATGGGGGCATTAGAAACCAAAACTATTGCTGTACTTCTTTTTTCTGAGTACTGTTGTCAAGAAACTTATATAAAAGCTGTTTTAAAAAAAATGTACTATATTCTTTGCATCTCAGTACATAAATTTAAGAACATGTTAGGGGTACAGGTAGTTTTAATAGTATTCAGGTATGGATAAATTCTAAGCTACAAGGCATCGATTTAAGGAGATTCATTCTCAATTTGTGGATGCTCTGGATCTTTTTTGCCATAAAGGCACCCCAGGAATGGCAAGTTGGTCCCTGGTGCATAATTGTGGAACAGCTCTGCTGTAGGAAGTGTGGTGGGGCAGCATTTTCTGTGTGTATGGTTTCCAATATTATATGGGTCTCTGGAAGCAGGTCACTATGGCAAAACCTTCTTTGGAGATAGCTGAAGGGCATTTTTTTTAATATGAGTGGAAATATCTCCCTCAGTTTCAATACTGAAAGGACCTAGAACTGAGGGGAAATGATTCAATCCTCATTAATTAAATTTTAAGCTGCTTCTTCCCCTTGCAATTCCTATATTGAAAAACTTTATTATTCCATTTAAAGTTAGTTCTGTGTTATATGGAGCTTTAAAAATGAAAGCTACATTTCTAGTTCTGAAGCTGTTTAAGAGTATATGGCGATACCTTTTTTCTGACTTTATTGACTTTTCTGCATCTTGAATCACCAGAATCTGCCTTCTTATAGTCACATTATGGAGTCTGCAGTGAAAAATATAACACAGATGTAGTGAAAAGTCCTCAAGTGGTTTATCTGATTAAATGCAACCCCTATTTTCCAAAGTTACCTTTAATAAATATAAACCAAGGATGTGAACAGAATTTCTTAATCTGGCTGCTTTTATATTCCCAGTATGAGTGAAGTTTAGCTGTGGCATTTCTGTAGGTGATTCATGGACAGTATAACTGGCTTTACCCTTTAAGGGTATCTGGAGAGATAAAACTCTAACAGTGCACCCACAAGTACTTAGTTTTTTATGCTATCTCAAATCATATATTGAATCCATTTTAATGTAAAAACCAAAAGGCCTGAGTTTACTTTATGGACTAATTACCTAAAAATAATTTACTTTCTAAAAGCAAAGCAATATTTTTCTCTAAATTTTGGCAAGCGCTTCTGTAAAAGGGGCCAAGTTACGATCTTTGTTGTTTTGAACCAAGAACATTACTTTTTTGTTCTGAGACCATTTTGTTAACAATATTAATTGTTACTGGCAGTTTGGGGACAATGTTTCAGCTGAGTTAAGGTCTGATCCTGCATACACTACTGAGCATAGTACTTACTGAGCATAGTTATGATCAGCCCTGCTGAAGATAATGGGCCCTATTCGTGACTACCCTGCAGTGCAAAGCAATCTCAGAGCAATAAGTTCCCTGCTCCCTGGGCAGAAAATCTGCCTTGCCAGGTAAAGAGCTGACAACTTTTATGCTCTTCACTTTATGAAGCCCTGCTATAGGGAGAAAGTTACTAAAGGATATTAGAGCAGGCAGGGAGCGTTCCAGGGGATTAGCCAGGAGGCTTTCTTTCTTTCTTTCTTCACTTCTGAAGTCTCCTTATTATGGCTTCTTCCTGCTCTTAGGCTTTTGCATCATAAAGGATGGCTTTATTTTTAGGAGAATCCTGTATTCCTGGAAAACACTCATATGCAGGCCCTTTACATTCAGGACATGTAAGGTCTGCGAAAATAAACTCTATTTATATCCTATGAGAAAGTTCATGGGGTTTGTTCTTGTTTAAGACTCTGAAAACCACCAGATGGGTGCAGTGTGCATCTTTTGCCATTGGCTTTTCAGGCAGATCCTCCATCTCTGGCTCCAGAGGGCTTGGCAGTGTGTGACTCCAGGACTGGTTCCTGATGGAGGTCCCTCCCTGACTACTTTTATGATGGCTGTGAGTGATATGCAGGATAGAAATATTGTCAAAACATTACTTATTTATTAGCAAGTGGTGCTTTATAGCCATGCTTATTTGAGTTATGGGTTTTATTGTCATTTATTTATTTATATTTTGCCACTGGATGTGTATGAGTAACTTCATCTCACTATTTGTTTCAATATTTTGCTGGAGGGAAGCTTTTCATAAGGCTCCAAGGAGAATCTAGAGTGGTATCATATTTTCTGCTAGTAGAGACCCCTCTGGGCTCATGAGGGTTTTCATCCTAGTTCTTTTGTACTTTAAAAGAACTGCGCTTATGAATGTGAAGGAACTAGGGTCAGTTACTTCACCTATCCTTTGTCCAAGAAAAAAGATGAAGATAAAAGACATGGGAGAAAAGTGATATTTTATTGACCAAGAGGAAAAAAAGAGAGCACATTCACCTTCTTCCATATAATCATTTCCCAGAAGGTCAACAAGTACATTACCCTTATTAATTTACCATTATACTAGAAAAGAAAAAAAAGAGTTCAAAATGTTCGGTCCTCACGAAAGAGCCGAATGCAACACAGAATGGAAAAATACTGTATAGATCTTGATCCTGAGTCACTGCAGTCACAAGAACTTCCCTGTCACTTTACTGCGAGCAAGATCAGGCCTGAACTGTAATTTCTTGGCATGTTGTACATGTGCTATATTGACATCAGAGTGTCTTTTTTGAGGGGGAAAAACAAAAACAAATCACTGTGGATGGGGGAATATTTTCTTAGCAACAGATGATAGATGTTTGCTGAAAACGCTAAACCAGTTTCATGAAACAGTATTTTTCCCCAAGGAAAGGGATTCCAGGGACAATAAGAAGTGTCACTCTTAAAATAGTTTTGCTTATATTTTGAGGTGTAACAAAAAAACCTCAAAACCTTAGTTTTGTGAGCCCCTTGGATGAAAGCTCTCAGGGTACTGTTTCTGCTCCTTTTTGGTTTTAGAAACCCTGTTTCATCTGCATCCTGATTCTTCAGCCTCTCTCTCTGAGTATGCCATTCTTTTCTATTTGTTTCCCTTTAAGTTGTCTCCTGTTAAAATATCAGATCTGATTGCAAATGCTTAACAGGGTCTGCCTTCTGGATTTCCCAACACCACTGCCTGCCTGCCTTTGTTTCCATAAACCTCTATGGTTCTAACTTGTATCTATAATTTCTTCATCCTTTGTAGTAAGTGGGACACAGCTGTGGGTATGAGGGAAGTTTGCCTCTGAGCATTGTCAAGTGCCAAGACTAAATGAGGAGACAGGGCTGACATAGACGAAAAGCTTAAAAACCTAACAGCTATCAAGGAGCTGCAGAGCTAGGAAACAGGGTAGAAAGGAGCCATGGTGAAAAAGGAGGAAGCCATTATTTCTTGGAGGTAAATAGATGTCTGTTGCTAGGTGGTTGGTGTGGCTTCAGTTGGGAGTTTTCAGCATCTCTAAGGATAGAAGCTTTGCATCTGAGGCTGAGGGAGGATTCCTGCTTTTCATCAATGTTAATGGACAGTTAACTCAAAAACCTAAGTATAAGAGGAAGGAGCAGCCAGTAGGCAGGACTATCAGCAGACAGAGCAGAAACAGGGGACCTGGCATGGAAGTTTGACTTTGTGGAAGGCTTATTATTATTTTTTAATCTTTAAACATATGGACAAGGAAGCAACCCCAAAATGGATAAAACTGGGAAAAACTTCTAGAGAAGAGGCTCAGACCTAACTGGATAAATAACTATCTAAAAAAGGATATTGGGTGTAAACAGGGAGCCAACAAGGATAGTAATATAGGATTATGCATCATGAAAGCTACATCATGGAGGTCAGGAAGTGCAGAGATTATATGGGAACTGCAAATGTTGGGCTGAGGAAATGAAAGATTCTTCAAACATATACGTAGAAAACAAGGGGGGAAACAGAACCCCTGTACAGTGAGGATTGTATTGAGTTTAGCAATTGTACCTGCTCTCTGCAGCACAAGTGGCCAAGCTGCATCCAGCACAACTGCCACTCTATGGCTGGATGAGCTGGACTCCGACTGGGCCGTGGCATGGTGGCTGAGCACTAATAGGCAGACCAGGGTCCGGGAAGGTGGTGGGATGCTACAGGCACCAGAAATGGGGCTGGATGCTATCCTTGCCACTGGGACTACCCTACCACTACTGCCACCACCATCACTGCCAACACAGCTACTGGCCGTTAAGCCAGGGGCACCAGTCCAGGCTCTCCTGAGCCAAGAGGGGGCCAAATAAGAAGGGCATTCAGGACACAGGCAAAGGATTGCCCAAAGCAAGTCAGACCCAGCTCCAGTGACCTGTCCAGGGTCTGACTCCTGTGCCGTGACTGGACAGTTCACCTTGAAACTGCAGCCTGCACTAGACCACAGCTGGCGCCATCCCAGGTCAGACAGGGATGGGAGAGGGAGCACAGGTGGGCTCGGAAGACACCTGGCCAGGAAGAACCCCAGAGGTATGGATCACTCTAGCCTCCCAGCAGCTTGACCACATGCTCAAAGCCTGCCATCAGGGAACCCCAATGTGTCCAGCTACAAGCAAGCCCAGCAGAGAGCATGGGGAACCATGGGGACACCTGACCATGAGGCCACAAGAAACAGCCCTGAGGAACTGGGGTCCAGATAAAGAAAAGCGAGCAAGGGGTCAAGAAAGTAAACCCCTGACTCCAACACTTGGGAGTGAGAAACTCAGTGCGGGGACAATGGAGCCCTGCCCACTGCTCAGCCTGATCCCCATTGAGTTACACTATTTCTTTTCCATTAGCCTATTCTTTTGAAGTATAATAGGTCACAGCAGGTGACTGATACCGGACATCATACCAGTTGCATACCAAACCACCCACAGTGATACCAAGGTGCAGCCTGTGATCTACAAGAATGCTCAAGTGGAAAGGAGTGGGGTATAGGGGAGGAGGAGCCCCACAGAAGATGCACCAAAGGGATGTCCTGGAGCCAGTAGAAACTACTGAATAACATTGCAGAGGTACAGATACCATCCCAAGTCATAGTGAGTAGGCTCAGGGGCAGTCCACCCCCCCCAGGTGGTAGTGTGTGGGCCTACCACAGTGACCCTGGCTGATGAAAGTTACCCTGGCAAAGTATTTTTAATATAGATAATTAGATTCTCATCCAGAAGTAGCTGGAGAACCTTGAGGGGTAGAACTGAAATGAAATTCAGTAGTTCAGAATGAAAGTTTATGTAGCTGGGACCTAATAATGAGAATCCATTCAAGCAAAAGGACTTGCAGTACCGGGTGAAGCCACCAGTATGATATGGTCATGAAAAAGGCAAACAAGTCTAAGAGGTATTGGGTGAAGATTTTCCAAAGAAATAGGGAAGTAATAGTGCTATTGTTGAGGCATTACTGGGAACCTGGAAGAGTGTTTACTGTGTTGATCACCAACATTTAAGAAAACAAATTCAAACTGGAACAGGAAGACCTACTAGGATGACTGGGGAAATAAAGAACAGAACTTGGCTAGCTTCACTTGGAAAACTGAAGGCTGAAAAGGGATATTATTGCTCTCAATAACACACTGGGCAGTAAAATATCATAGAGGGTAAAAGAGCTAATTAATCTATTTAATGTTAGTTCAAAAGCAAACTGGCTGGAAATGAAAAGAAAACTCCTAACATCAGACTGGTGAGATTTTAGTGTATGCTTCCAGTAAGAGCCATGAGGGCCAGAAAAATAGTTAGTTTAAGATGGAGCTTAAACAGTTTATGAAGATTATGTCATAATTGCCTGTGCTAGAAGGGGAGCGGGCTCAATTAGATAGCATAATTGCCTATGATAGGAGGGGACTTAGGAGGTCCCTTCCAGTCTTGTGTTCCAAAAAGGAAGGAGTGACAGTACAAGCTGATTTTTTCTTGGCAATGTCTGTAATGAGATGATGGGGAAATCTATGGACTTATGTCTCCATTACAATTTTAAGATTATAACAGTGGATCCTCAGATACCATACCTAACATTATATGTCTTATGCTACCACAGAATGAATCAATTGTGAATTTTATAAATGATTTCTATGGCTTTCTAAGTATCAACTAAATATTCATTCTTGAAAAAACCCCCAATATTTTTAAAGTAACTTGCATTAGTAAAACATTTTTATAGTCCTTAGCAGACAGCTTTAGACCATAAATGCCCAGAAGCAAGGATTATGAAAATACTACAATAAAAAGCCTCAAGCTATATTTATCATTCAGGGGCTACAGATGTCAAGTATAGTGGTGTTGGGTCTAAAAAGATAAAACTGCTGCTTTGTCATTTCTCTATTAGCTTTATAATACCCTTGAGTACTAAGAACTTGATGGATGCATTATGGATTTATGTAAATTACTTATCTCTAACTTAGTAATTTAGTGCATTCTGGAAGAGAGGAAAGCGATTTCTAAGCAGGTTGGAACTACTTACTGTTGGGGAAAGAGAAAGAAAAGTAAACTCTTCAAATAATTTTAAACAATTATTGGAAAATTTAGAAATCTTCATTAAGGATGTAATTTTAATATTATATTTGAAATGGAAGACAAACAGATTTAAAAATGGCTTCTATTTCTAGAAAATGTTTAAGAAATACAGCTCTTTTATGCATTGTAGTTTGAGGATTTTGAGATGTGAATGGTCAGGGTGAGATTTTCAAAAGCACTCAGCATTGGCCTAACTTGGCTCATATTTAATTCCAGAGCCTGTTGAATTTAGTAGGAGAAGAGAGAGGTTGACACAAAACAGTTGGAAAGCCCCACACTTAGCTCAATGATGCCAACTGCATTTTACTGTTGTTAATTATTTACACTTTTAAGAAGTATTTTCTTTTATTCCTTTTTAAATATGCTTTCATGATTCATAACATGTCCTTAGTTCTCATACTGAACTTATTGCTAAATCTATCTTGCTTTACTTTATAATTCCTCCTTTTCCTTTTCTGATTTAGTGCTAAATTATCCCATGGCCCATGTCCTCTCTTGCAATAAAAGACATAAAAGGGAGTTCTAGAAAGAAATATAGAAAGAATAATACTAGATTTCTAGAAAGGAATCAGGATTCCTTTCTGATCTCATGCTACAGAGGGGGCCCAGTGGTCTACCACCAAAACTAGTGGATTGATGTATTTCTTTCATCTGTATGTGGGAGTCAGGGGCAGATTGAGGGCATGTCCAGTAGTGCAGTTTCACTCCACTTTGATTCCTGCTGCACCCAAATTTTCACCCTGCAGCCCCTGCACTCCCTGTACCCGCTTTGCCCCACCCCTCCCATACCATCAATTAACCTGGCTCTGGCTTTGACTCTGTCTCTGGCAGGCTCTGTTCTCACTGCAGCCTGGGGCACAGAGCATCTGTTTGCTCCAGGCCCATCCCTGCTCTGTAGCAGCAGTAGCTCTGGGGCCCAGCCAGAGCTGCTGATGCTGCTGCTACAGGGCCAGTCTGGGCCTGCAGCAAACACATTTCCTGCCCTAGTCTGCAGTGGAGCCAGAGCCTAAGTGATGGTAAGTGGGGGTGGGGGGACTGTGGGGTGACAGGAGATAGGGAGGAAGGGGAGCAGGAGTCCCAAGGCTGCAGTCAGACCTACAGAGGATAAGTAGGGGGGGGTGACACAGACAAAAGGGGGACCTGAGACTAGGAGGGGTAGATGCATGGTGGGGAGTGGAATGGCAGTGGGGAAAAGGCATAGGCAGGGAGTTGAAGTGGACAGACAGGTGGCAGCTGGCAAGGTGTTGGGGGGGTGCAAGAGGCCCCACAACCTGCTCCCCTGTCTCTGTAATGCCTGCCCACCACCTGCTCACCTCATGCTTTCCATGTTGCAGTGGTGGGGGTTGAGGGGTGGAAATTAAAAATGACTCTCTAATTGGATTCTGTACATGAAAAATTATAAAAAAAATATAAACTTTCCATATGTAAAATGTTTTTTGGGGGCTTGTCTTAAATTCAGGCTCATCTTGTATTTGGGTAATTATTAGTGTTATGTAACAGTTACAGGTTAGAGCTTCATGTTGCTAGGCAGTCTGTAAAGAGATGTAAAAAAAAAATTACAATATTACATGAGAGACAATGCTTTTTGTGGGTGATACTTTTTATTGGACCAGCTGCATGGTTGGGATAGACTTACACAAGTTTTTATACATCTAAAGACTGCCTAACAAAATAAGACTTCAACAGATAAATGTTACATAATATTACTAATAATGAATACTTATAGAAGCTTCTAAAAGCTTGTCTAAGTCTTCCTGGATCATTATAACTACAGCATCTTTCTAACACTATCACAATATTGTATGAGATGTATTTCCCCACTAATTGGAATATCTTGCCATGATAGACTGTGTCTGATGGAGAGTTTCATGAAGCAATAGAAACACTGACATTGGTTTTGAGTAACTTCAGAATACTTCATATATATTCTTACATACAGTATATGCAAATATATTGAATCTAAAGACCCCAGCTTCAGTGACTACTCTTTGAAAAGAGCATGTGGAATGCCTCATTGAGTAAGATTTGCACAATTTGTGAGACTGAACATTGAAGTACTAGTTAACACAAAGTTTCATATAAAGGATTTAAAAAAAATCAATTTTACCTTTTTAGTAAAGAATGAATGTTTTCATTTAAAAATAATTTTAGAAGTACATTGTGATTGCAAATTTAAATGCTCAAATAATCAGTCTGTGTAAAAGTTATGGTAAACTCATACCTAGTTTTGACTAATAAAAGGTTTTGGGGAGAAACAGCATCAGAAACACTAAGATACAATATGAGGAGGGGGGAGTTTGCCCCATGCTGAAGCATGAAAGAGTCAACTTTTTGTAGTGGGGACAAAATAACTGCATAAGCAATTTAGAAACACCATATTTTCTCTCATACAACACGCCCCAGAATATAATACATATCTTGTTTTTGAACAGTAGAATGAAGAATAAAAGGGTGCAAGCAGAAATAACAGTTTTCACCCAATCTGGCCACAGAAAGCAATCTATAGCCATGACTAGTGCATGGCTGCAGACAACTTCAAAAGTGGCTGAGGGTTGCACTGCATGACGGTTCAGATGAAACCATTTCAAAACAGAGTATGTTTTGCAACTCCTGTCTGCCACCTCCCAGCCTGTGGCTGTTTTCAGAGTGGAAGGGCGGGAAAGGGAGCAGAGAGAGTTTGGTCTTGGGGGTTTCAGCCCCCACTGGAGGGTGGGACAGGTGTATTGGAGCCTCTGACCCACTGAGGTGGGGGAGCTCCAATTCACCCACCCCACCCCACGGTCACACCTGGGGAAACCATAGAATAAGCTCCCTCTGCTTCCCCCCTCCCCCCAATTCTGAAAACTGCTGGAGGCTGGGAGACTGGAGGAGCCATGACTAGGGGAAACTGGCTGCAGGTTCACAGCCAGCAGCTACATTCCCCATCCCACTGGAAACAACAGTGAACTTTTGATTGGTTGTCATTCTCAGTTACAGTGGGGATGTGCATTTCTGTCTGGGCCCAAAGATTTTTCCAGAGTTCACTGCATGGATCAGGGACAGAGCCTAAACTTCAGCTGACTCACCCTCCCTTTTCTGATTTAACTAAAGCTGAAACCCCCACTGTTACCGAAGATGGGTCTCCATGGGTGGAGCTACAATTTTGAAAAGAGCTAAAGTGTCTCTAAGGCTATGAAATAGGAGGAGAGAAACCTGGATCAGCTAGCAGACAGCAAAATCATGGTAAGAAAGATTAGCTTGATTAGTGAAACCTCAAGTCCATTGAAATGGACACAATACTTAACACCCCTGGAGTGAGGAACAATGACTCTCTCAATCAAATCAAATGACTCCCTCAGCTGCCTGAATAATAATGTTGCTGTATTGTGGAGCAGGAATCAAAGAAGGGTGCTTCTACCCCAGACATAAAATTAGCTTCCCTGCATAATATACACACCCAAAGCGTGGTGGTGGTGGGGGCGGGGGCTGATTTGAGTCTGGTATACAAAGTGCATGTTGTATGTAAGAAAATACAGCATATAAATGATCCCTTATATTCACTAATGCCTTTCCTTTTTGTAATTAGTGATAGATTTATATCGGTCATTAATGCGTTATGTTAATGTTTTGGGCTTTCCCAGTGACCATGGGATCCAACTATATAGATTTGTTGGCTAAGTAAAAATACTGCCATCTAAAGCTCTTGTGGATTGAATGACAACTGCATCATTGGCGTAGATTCAATCTTCATTTAAGCTGTTTCACTTTATATTCCTGCAGAGCCTGATTTATTGTTTTCTATTCTTAGTAAGAAAAATATAACTATGATCAGTCCCCTCCAACAGAAATGCCAGCCAATTGACTCTACTGATGCCTGAATAAAATACTAGCCTAGATCCTCTGGTATGCCAAGCTTCTGCTTGAAGCGGCAGGAATGGGGAAAGGGAACAGTTGGAAATTGTAAGGCTCTGGCATTGAAATGAATGCAGCTCAGGGGCTGCTCTAAATCTTTCCATCTGATATTTGTCCCAACAGGACCATAGCAGTTTAGTATAACTGAATCTCACCATCCTACAGCTACAGCTTCTCTCCTACCATTATGATGATGGAATTTTTCCCCCAAGTGTTGACAGTTTTTAAGAGCAAAAGAACACACTTTGCCAGGAAATGTAAATGAACTTTTTCTATCATTTTCTACCAGCTCTCCTCCTCTCACTGTTGAGCACTGGATTCCAGTGTGGGGAATTGGATGCAATAGGAACAGTTGATAGCTCCTCATTGCAGGTTTTCCTGCTGATTAGGTGCTTTGGAGCCAGAAGAGGAGAGCTGAAAAAGAAATGTGTTTATATCCTGATCAGTAAGAAAAATGAGGGGCTTCTTTGTGGAATAAACATGGGACTATTTGGGAGTTTGGCTCTGTGTTGTAAAAGGTGTTTCTTGATTCTTGTTCAAACTGCAATCCATGCTAACATCCATGTTAACTACAAAAACAAACAAACTCAATGAATAAGGATTTTAGAATCAGAAATTAGCCATTTTGTGCAACTACTTCATGAAGAAGTATAAGCACCATGATATTTGCCGAAGTATAAAATAAACTTTGAGAAGCACTATGCAATAAGTGGGCTACCGCATTGTGCTCCACCCATTAAAACTTTTCAAAGACATTTTAGTGTGTATGAGACTGCATTGTCTCTTTCAGAGGGGATTGTGTGGACTGGTAGAGACTTTGAAGTCATTTCACTGATGTGCAGCCAACAACTTAAAAGAGCAGAATGTTGTTCTGACAGCATTAATGCTTTCCTTAATATTGTTTGCCAATGTTTGTGCAGTCTTATGGTGATAGGTCAATAGGAGAGCCGTCTTCCCCATGAGTAGTTTAGGCCATTTGTTCAAATCATATAAATCCTCTTTGGGCAACATTCAGCCAAGTAGAAAACAATTTGGGGAATAAAATCAACATACAATTTGTTATATTTTTTCAGGGAGAAGTACAAAATACATGTTATCCATTCTTTGCCTGTTTTCCAGATCACTGGAGTGATCAATCTTTGTAAATGAAAACCTTTTCTTTTTTCATTGACTCACTGGCTTAAATGATGAAGATATCTTCAAGGAAGAAAATTCAGTTTTCAAGTTCTTAGATCTACATTAGCCTGTTGAATGTGATGTTTACTAAATTGCTTGTTGGGAATATTTTAAGTGCAGGACATTTTTCTATTAGCAAGATGAATAAATCCAGACAGACTTCACAACTCCAGAAGCTGAGAACTTAGTTTTTGAGTATTTGTTGCTCAGCTTAAGTCATTCTAGCTTCACTGTGTTCCCATTTATCCTTCTCATTTTCCTTTGTCCTCATAGATTTACTGAAGAACATTGTTGCTGACTTGAGAATTTTAGGACATCTCTGGATTGTGGTGGGTACCGTTCTTCTAAACTGAATGTAACTCCTTTTATCTTTGTTTTCCTGTAGTCTTGATTTAAGTACCAGTTGGAAAGCAACAATTGTATTGTTCTTGAAGTGCTTAGTAACCATATTGAACACATACGCCTTCATAAAAAAACAACCCCAAACCCCCTCAACTAATTTACAGAAACTGTAAAGAAACAAAAATTAAAAATGATAAAGTAATATATTTTAATGTGTATTTTTACTTTGTTTCTCAAGTGGTTGAGTAGGGGGCTGGGAGGGAGCAGGAAGAGGGCAGTCAGGCATGGGGCCCCAGGCAGCCTGGAGAGCAGCTCCTGTAGGTAAGAGGGGTGGGAATTGAGGCCCCCATAAGGAGGGAGGTGTCACAACCCAAAGTTGTGATTTTTTGTTTTGTGTGTGCTTCGGCACTGCTAAATTATTTTCCTGCTAAATTGCAGCTTCTTTGCACGGTGGAGTTTTCTGCTGCAGAGGAGAACCTTGGTGCAACGGAGGATTCCCACCAACTTGTAGCTTTCTTTGAGGGTGCATTTCTTTTTGCATCTAAGAAATGCTCGGTGCAAAGAGTTCCCGCCATTTGTATTGAAATTCGAGCCACATTATTGGTTCACATTAAATTATGCATACGTGGTGGCTAGCGATTGGCTTGCTAGCCGTATAAAGAGCTTGGGTGGTTTCCGCCCAAGTCGGAGATCGAGAGAGAGAAAAACCTTCGCCTTGCGTGAAGATCTCTAAGCGCTGCGGATCCTTACGGACCCAACACATTTCTTAAAAGGCAATAGGGGCCTGATCAGCCTCTGGCCTCTCCCCGTCGCCGATAGATTCCTAGACGTATCCCTCCCTGCGCGCAAAAAGAGATGGACCCACGGAGTTTCGACAACTCCGTAGGAGATCGAGCTTGTCGTAGTCCTCAAACAAGGATTTAAGCGGAGCTGTGCCTGGAAAACTGTCCAGCCTACACCACGACCATCTTGGGTGTAAGTAAACAATCTTGAATCAACCACTAAGCGTCCGTGACTAATTCTAGCTCACCCCCCAGTTTTCTCCGACCCCGCGTGCCCGGGCTGCTGGCCACAGCCCGTGTGCACAAAACGGGCCGCGGATCGCTCCCGGCCCGCGCAGGAGGGAGTTGGGCTGGGCTGGGGCTGGGGCTGCTGCCCAGCCAGTTGTTGCATGGAGTTTTGGGCTCAGGGCTGCAATGTCATGGCCACAGGGCCCTGGTGGGAAGTGAGATGGAGTTGTGGGTGGCTCATCCAGTGGGTGGGGGTTGAAGCTGGCTCCCTACCACTGCGTGCACTCCTGGGGAGGCAGGGGGGAACTCATGCCCCCCAGATCTGTGTGCGGGGCAGGGGTGGGTGTGGGCTGTCTGCTGCGGGCTCAGGCTCCCACCCTACTGCTCTCACCAGGGGCGTCCGCAGTCTAGTGGGTATGACCTAGTGCTGCAGGGAACAGCAGGGCCATGTGGGGATCTCCTTGCCACTGCAAGCTCTGTGCTGCCTTGGCGAGGCATCCTTTGCACATGCAGCAGAATTAGGGGTGGCAGCATGGCTTGTGCCCCTCACTTCTGTTGTGCATTCACGGGGCACATCACCGGAGAAGCACAGAGCTTGCAGTGGCAAGGAGATCCCTGCACAGCCCCACTGTTCCCTGCAGTGCCAGGTCACATCCATTGTTCATTGAGGCCCCAGCAGAGGCCAGCAGGGTGGGAACTTGAGCTTGCAGCAGGCAGCTTGCACCTACCCCACACACAGATCTGGGGTCACAGGTTTGCCTGCCCCCCTGGGAATGTACACAAGAATGGGGAGCCACCCCCCTGCCCAAGCCCACTGCAGGCATGCAGCAGAGGGGAGCCAGGCTTCATTGTGATGCAGCAGCTGCTGTCTCCTGTCAGGGTCAGGGGACTGTGGAACCAGGTCCCTGACCCTATAGGCCTGGCATCTGGATTCCCCTTCTGGAAGGGCTGGGGGGGTGGGGGCTGGGTGTGGAGGGTGAGGGGCACACATGAGCAGGGCCAGGAGGCTTGTGGGGGGATTGAGGGGCATGACTAGGGCCAGGGGGCTGTAGGAGGGGAGTGAGGGACACTAGCAGGTCTGGGGGAGTGGGGGGGGGGAGGCTGTGCAGGGGAGTGAGGGGCCTTTCATATAAATCTTGGATTTTGTTTTATCAGAGATGTTTCAGCCCATTTCGGTGCCCAAAACACTGAAGCTGAAATGAAACGGAAGTCTCTGAACCATCTCTGAAATGAAATGAATCCATCTGAAACATTTCAGAAATGTTTTGGATGTTTTGGAATGTTTCGGAGGCACCCCCCGGGAATAGTCTGGCACAGCCCCCCTGAAGCCCTCCTTTTAAAGTGCTGGGAGGCTGGGGTTGGGAGGGGGTAGGACTGGGCAGGGCAGGCATGAGGGATACTCCTGTGGCTCCCCCCACCTGGGGAAAGGCAGGCACAGCTGGAGGAGCCACGGGAGAAGCCCCCATGGCTGCCTTGCCCAGCCCCATCTCCCTCCCCCACCCCGGCAAAAAACAACAACAAAAAAACCCCCCAAACCCCACACTCACCACCTGTAGTGGCAGTGATCAGGGCCTCTGGGGGATTGTGGTAACGCATGCAGCACACACCAGTGGGGGGGCAGTAGGGATTGTCCCCCTGCTTGACACCCATGTGCTAGTTGTCACATTGCACAGGTGCAGCATGGCTTGGCACCGTGTGCTGTCTGAGAGCTGGGGTGGCTCTGGCAGTGCTTAGTCCCAGCTCCTAGACAGTGTGTGGTGCCCTGCCAAGCCACACTGAATCTGTGCCATGGGGCAGCTGCCACATGGGTGCCAGGTGGTGGGGAGTGATCTCTGCTACCGCCCACTGCCCCATGCTGCATGGGGGGGAGCTCTGCCATGAGTCCTCAGAGGCCCCAGGGAAAGTCAGGCACAGCTGGAGGAGCCTTGGGAGAACCTGCAGCCTCCCGTCTGTGCCTGCCTCTCTCCAGCCGATCCGAATCTCTGAATCAGTGCCGAAACAGCGTCAAAACTGTGAAACAGATTTGGTCAAATTGAAATGGAACAGTAACCCAAAACACTGAAATGAATCACTGTTTCCCCAAACTGGCTGAATCTGAAACGGAAACGAAACATAGCTGTTTCTCACAGTCCTAGTAATTACAATATGTCAGAAAAGACTCGATTAATCATGTCTGCTAGAGAATGCTAATTAGCATACTGTAGCTGCCTCTGCATCTCATGTATGCAGAGTCCCTGAACTTCAAAATGGCAGTGGGGGTGCTTTAACTAGTTTGTTTGACAAGCTTTCGTTAAAGCACCTCCACCACCATTTTAAAATGTGGGAATACTGATACACAAGACTCTGAGAGTGCTTTAATTAGAGCAGCTCTTGGAGCTGCTCTTGGAGCTGCTCTAACTAAAGCACCCCTCTCTACACCATGAGCACATGTAGAAATGCCCTCACCTTTCATTTTGCTAGTGTGTAGCTAGCCTGGGATCATGATCCTGGGCTCTCCATGTGCTGGCAAGTAGGGTGTGTTTTGGATCTGATCCCTGATCCCCAAAATCATGTGCCTGCCATGCACATGTGGCATGGCAGGATGCATGATTGTTGAGATTGGGGCTCAGATCCCATTTTGCCTTTAAATGGATGTTTGTTAGTGGCTTAAGATACAGAAATTAGACTTTCACTTTAGGGACTCCTCTGTTTCCCAGAGACAGAGAATATATTTTATGCTGGCAGACATATTCTGATAATGGACCTTTTGTATTTATAGCTAGAAGTACAATTACTTATACTAATTGTGTATTGAATACTTTAAGCTGAAGAAGAGAGGTTTCTCAGGCAATCATCAGGACTGGGCTCAATACAGAGAGGCATCTTCATATGTTCAAATCCTGAATAACCATAACTTGCTTGTGTTAATTTTTTGAGAACTAGTAGTAGTTTATTTACAGCTTTCACTAAAACATTTTTGAGAATTTACTTTTCATGGCCCAATGCTAATCACACAAAAAATTCTACAACAGCTACGCAAAGATCTAGAACCCAATTCTTGAAAGGTTTTTTTTTTTTTTTGTATACTTTATATGCCTTTAGTTCCTTTAGGGGAAAGGTTGGTCAGTATACCACAAAACTGGTAACATTTCTAAGGACAGAATGTGAGCTTGAAAACCTCAGTTAGAATTCCTTTGTTAGACAACTGTGTTCCAGAACCGTGTACTACTGATATCTCTCTCAAGTGGCATTTTGGGAGTAGATTCTTTTAACCATCTGTTTAAGGAATTACAGTCACTTTTTACTTAGAACCATAGGCTGGCTTTCATGGGGACAAAGTAACTCCCAGAATGGTACCTTTGTTCATTGCAAAATGTTTGTCCTTTCCTCATGGAACTGAAGAGATACTCCTTCCACTTCATGTACAAAGCAGGTAAAGTTAATCTTAGGATGAGATGCTCAGGAGGGCTGCATGAAGCTATGGTTGCTGATTTGATTTGGTGGAGATTCAACTTGATTCGGTGGCAGAATCTGAATTGAATCAGGAGACACTTTAATCTCTCTGAATTGAATTGGAACCCTCTGAATCAATTCGGAGACATTCAGAGACATTCGATAATTTGGACATAGACACAGCTTTAAATGTTTTTTCTACATACCTCAAGGTACCAGGT